>NC_053397.1:22591818-22953068 GCF_905171765.1 Bufo bufo
CCCCTTGTCACTCTCATTTCCCCCCCTCCCTTGTCACTCTCATTCTACCCCCCCTTGTCACTCTCATTTTACCCCCCCTTGTCACTCACATTTTACCCCCCCTTGTCACTTTCATTTTACCCCCCTCCCTTGTCACTCTCATTTTACACCCCCCCTTGTCACTCTCATTTTACACCCCCCCCTTGTCACTCTCATTTTACCCCCCCTTGTCACTCTCATTTTACCCCCCTTGTCACTCTCATTTTAAACCCCCCCTTGTCACTCTCATTTTACACCCCCCCTTGTCACTCTCATTTTACACCCCCCCTTGTCACTCTCATTTTACACCCCCCCTTGTCACTCTCATTTTACACACCCCCTTGTCACTCTCATTTTACACCCCCCCCCTCCCTTGTCACTTTCATTTTACACCCCCCCTCCCTTGTCACTCTCATTTTACCCCCCCTTGTCACTCTCATTTTACACCCCCCTCCCTCCCTTCCTCCCTTCCTTGTCACCTCTAATGTAGCGTGGCCGAGCTTTGTTCAGTCCGTGGTACAGGAGCTTTTGTTTCCTGTACCCGGCCGGATTGAAAGGAAGTGCACACTAAGTGAGCACTTCCTGTCAGTCCGGCCGGGTACAGGAAACAAAAGCTCCTGTACCGCGGACCGAACAGAGTTCGGCCACGCTACATTAACAACAGCAGTAGCACAAAGCAGACACAGCAGGCGCAGGCAGGCTGCGCAGCACTGAGCCGGCGGCCGGAGATTCTTTAGAGCGGCAAGCACTTTACACCGCAAAAGGGCGCCCCCTGCTAAATGGCGCCCTAGGCGACTGCCTAAGTCTCCTTACTGGTGGCGCCGGCCCTGTATATGGGCAGTGTCTAAATGGGGTTAAAGGGCTATTCCAGAACTTAAAAGGGTTTTCCAAGATTTTAATCCCGATGGCCTATCCTCAGGATAAGTCATCAGTATCTGATCGGCGGGGGTCCGACATCTGGGACTCCCGCCGATCAACTGTTTGAGAAGGTATCAATGTTCCTGTGAGCGCTGCAGCCTTCTCGCAGCTTATTAAGCACAGCTCCGTACATTGTATAGTGGCTGTGCTTGGTATCGCTCTCAGCATCATTCACTTCTATGGGCCTGAGCTGCTCCTAGGCCACGTGAACGATGAACGTGTCGTCATTCGGCCTAGGAAAAGCTAGAGAAGGCCGCGCCACTGCCTTCTCAAACAGCTGATCAGCGGGGGTCCTGGGTGTAGGACCCCCACCAATCTAGGAAACCTCTTTTAATATTGATCTATCCTCAGGACACGTTATAAATATATGATCCGTGGCGGCCCAACTACAAGCTGGGGCTGCGGATGAGCCTTTAAATAGTATACCAGGCATAGTGCCGTACATTGTATAGTGGCTGCACTTGGTATTGCAGCTTAGTCCAGGGGTACATGGTGGCTCAGTGGTTAGCACTGGTGCTTTTCTAATGTCTGTAAAGCACTGCGGAATATGTCAGCGCTATATAACTGCATATCATAAATAAAGGAATAATAATCCCATTATGGGATCCCATTATTGGAATGGGACTGAGTTTCATAAAGACTGTGCAACCGATGGACATCACCTCTCCTGCACTGGTCATATGATGGTGACATCATCGCAGGTCCTTTTCAGCTACTGCATTTAGAACTGATCACATGGACTGTGATGTCATCACAGGTCCTTCAGCTCTTGCAAGGCATTAGATTTAATTGTATTGCTGTCCTGAGGATGGCCATACAGTTGGATCTATCTGGCAAGCAGTACATTCGGGGCCTGGGACAAAACATCAGGGGCCCAGGCCCCAAATGTTTTAACCTAGCAACGCCCCTGATGGCAGCCAAATCTTTGGAGACTTGAATGCTGGTATCTATAAGGAACTAAGTGATGGTAGACACAGAGAATATAGTCAGCACACTACAGATGTTTTCTTCTTTACCCTTTCCCTTGGCTCAACATTTCAAATGATATGTGTCGCGAGATGACCACCTTTGAAAGACCATGATTTGGAGATACTCCATCACGAGATGTAATTGTAAATGCTACGTGTGGCCACCCAGTGGTTGCGTTGTGGATTGCAGCCTTTTGAAGGATTTGCTAGTAAGTTGCAATTTTTTTGTTGAACTTGTTTCATGACAATTCGGAGTCCAAGGGAGGACTTTCTGTATCTTCTGCATCTTTTTAGCATCGTCCTAAATCAGTCCGCTACCCGCAAATCTGTCGTGATGACTTAGTGTCCAAAATATGCTTTTATGTAAATAAAAGGTATAAATAAAATAATGGGTATAAAATAATAAACAGCACCTTCAAATTGTTGCAAGTCAATGCTCCATTAGCCGGACTTATTATCTTATCCTGCAGTAAATCGACCCCAATTATTTGCTATGCTTCAGCAGGCTCGCCACCATGCTAAAGCCTGTAGATTACCCAGTGACAGTAAAATATGCCGTCTCCTTTATCCGGCGTAGAGCAGTGGAAATGAAACAATGTCCTCTGTCAAATAATACATGTAAATCAGTGGTTATCATGCATATGTAATTGTTATTAAACTTGATGGTAAAAATCACATAAAAAGAGTTCCAGGTCATCCGGATAAGAAAATACGTTCTGCTGAAATTGGAACAAATGGGTGCTAGCGTTTGACCTATTAAAAGCATTTAGAGGATGTTGTTTATCATCGCCCATCACTTTATGTCTCTGTCAGTGTTAAGTCAACACTCTGAAAACAATCAACTGAAAATACGATTACTGGTCCCCAAATTACCCATCGGAGGTCTCAAAAACATCACATCTCGCAATCCAATAATAGCATATTATTTTACAAATGGAGACAGAATATCAGATTTTGTTTGTGCGGCTCTTAACCCTTTTGTCTAAGGGAACTGATAGTCTGCTAGCCAGCAACACTTCCTGCTCAGGGATACTGTTGTATCGCAGCTCTGTGTGTTGAAGGAGTTTCCCAAGATTTTGATGGCCTATCTTCCGCATTGGTCATCAATATCAGATTGGAAAGTACAGTCATGTACACAGACCCATTGAAATGAATGGGTCAGGATTCAGTGCGGGTGCAATGCGTTCACGTCACGCATTTATTGCACCCGCGTAGAAAACTCGGTTGTGTGAAAGGGGCCTAAGGGTGAAGAATGGGGAGAGTCCTTAGACTTCCCACCCCAGTCTAGCCTAAACTGTTTCTCTATTTAAGAGAAAAGACAATGGGCCAGATTTATCATTACTCTGACAGCTCACTCCACTTTCACATATGACTGAAGTCAGTTTTAGGGTACTTTCACACTAGCGTTTTTCTTTTCCGGCGCTGAGTTCCGTCCTAGGGGCTCAAATCCGGAAAAGAAATGATCAGTTTTATCCCCATGCATTCTGAATGGAGAGCAATCCGTTCAGGATGCATCAGGATGTCTTCAGTTCAGTCTTTTTGACTGATCAGGCTTTTCAGAAAACCGTAGCATGTTGTATTTTTACCTCCGGCCAAAAATCCTGAACACTTTGACTGAACGCCGGATCCGGTCTTTTTCCCATTCACTCGCATTAACGCCGGATCTGGCGCTGTGTGTTCCGTCAAACCGGATCCGGCTTTTGCATGTTAAACCCGAAAAATGTGAAAAAAATGTTAAAGTCCATAAATGGCGGATCCGTTTTTTCCAATGCATTTTTTCATTGTGATCAAAATCCTGATCAGGATTCAAATGTAATCCGTTTTCACACGTTTTTCAGGATCCGGCGGGCAGTTCCGGTGTCGGAATTGAACGCCGGATTCAAACAACGCTAGTGTGAAAGTAGCCTTAGCCAAGTCAGATTTATGATCGGCCCTTTAAGACTGTAATAAATGTGGTTTGAAGGTAGCAGTTTATCCGTCAGTAAGCAGCTTTACAAAAGTCGCACATCTTTATGAAAAAGTCGCACATCTTTACGAAAAAGTTGCATGTTCTATTAAAAAGTCTCATAAGATAAGCATGGTCCTCACTGGAGTGAAATTGCGACTTTTTTTGCGACTTTATTGCGACTTTTTAAATAGTGATTGCGCAAACATTTGCGACTTTTTCACTCCATTATTCTGACTCGAGCTAATGATAAATCTGGCCCAATGTCTTTCTGTTGGCTGTCACGGAGCTCACGATACTGATCATGGGGGTTATTCCACTAATCATACATTCATGACCTAGCCTAAAGTGAAGTGCCAGTGTAAAATCAAAAAATCCTTTTTATTGTTTTCTCATACAAAAACATATAGGCCCCTTTCACACGGGCGAGAATTCCGCGCGGGTGCAATGCGTTAGGTGATTGTATTGCACCCGCACTGAATCCGGAACCATTCACTTCAATGGGGCTGTGCAGATGAGCGGTGATTTTCACGCATCACTTGTGAGTTGCGTGAACATCGCAGCATGTTCTATATTCTGCATTTTTCACGCAACGCAGGCCCCATAGAAATTAATGGTTGCTAGGAGATGATGTTAGCAAATTGATAAAAGTCAATTTACTGTATTATTTTCCCTTATAATATGGTTATAAGGGAAAATAATAGCATTCTTAATACAGAATGCTTAGTTAAAAGTTGCTTGAGGGGTTAAAAAATAAATACATTTAACTCACCCCATCCACTTGATCGCACAGCCGGCATAGTTTTCTTTCTTCTTCTTTAAGGACCTGCAAAAGGACCCTTTATGATGTAATCGCGCTCACCACGTGGTGACGTCAGTGCAGGTCCTGCTGAATGAAGATAGAAGGATCTTCTATCTTCATTCAGCAGGACCTGCTCTGACGTTACCGCGCTCACCACGTGGTGAGCGTGATTACGTCATCAAAGGTCCTTTTGCAGGTCCTGAAAGAAGAAGAAAAAAGACGATGACGGCTGTGCGATCAAGTGGATGGGGTGAGTTAAATGTTTTTATTTTTTAACCCCTCAAGCAACATTTTACTAAGCATGCTGTATTAAGAATGCTATTATTTTCCCTTATAACCATATTATAAGGGAACATAATAACATCTACACAACACCGAACCCAAACTGAAGTTCAGGTCTGGGTACCACATTCAGTTTTTTATCACACGCGTGCAAAACGCATTGCACCCGCCCGATAAAAACTGAACAACGCAATGCAATCGCAGTCAAAACTGACTGAAATTGTGTGCGCACTCGCGCGCGTTTCCCGCAATGCACCCGGGACGCATCCGGAGCAAATCCGGGATGCCCGTCTGAAAGAGGCCTTAGACTTCTCCTGTGGTGCACCTGTTCTCTGGAATGCTCTCTCTTAGTCGAGTAGACTAATTACTCCCATTGATTGCTTATGGCACATGACTAGGACATTCTACAATGTACTCAATAATGGAGGTCAGACCTTTGGTTTTGCTATTCGGGTCCCTCTTATTGTTATATCATATGCTGTTGAAATGCAATAACTTATACTAATAGGAAAACCCCTTTAAAGGAGTTGGCCCATATGGTACATTGGAGACATAGTGCTAGGATATGTCATCAATGTTAGATAGCTGTGGGTGTCACCTCTGGGACCCAACTCCTATCTCCAGAACGTGGCCCCCAAAGGGAATAGAGAGCAGCTGCGCATGTGGAACCAACCTCCGTTCACCGATATAGTAGTTTGAAAATAGTTGCATACTTCCTCGGCTATTTCCAGTCCAATAGCTGTAAATGGAGTGGTAGCTGCGATTGTGCTGTGCACCATCCTTTCAACTCTATGGGAATTCCGAAAATAGCACGTAACACTAATAAAGTTGCTTCATTCCCTATTCTGCATCTTGCTACTAATATAACTCTATTAGGGTATCGAACTAATGCCTCAGAGGGATGCTGCAGCAAGCGGGGCTAATTAGGGGAAACTTTTTGCAATTTTATGCATTTTTCTTTAATCGAGTGTGGCCGGATATGTTGGTGCTATATGAATAAACATAATATTAATTTGACATTAAAAGTAAACCCTTCTCTTCGTGACCTTTTTATCGACGTCTGAAAACGCGACGCCTCAAAATCCTGCAGAAGCAAAATGCGATTTGAATACGAGCCTTTTGTCTTTGATTTCGCTCCGCTCTGTGGTAGTTATTACCTAATAATTTTTGACATTTGTGATTAAACAAAGCTTTGGGTTTTATGATTTCATTTCAAATACACAATTGATGACATATATCAAGAACAAAAATGAGCCCTTTTTTTTTCCATCAGCCTCTAATTATATTTATTCATTAATGTGCCAGCTCAGGAAGTGAATGCGTTCAAACAATATTTTAAGCTAATTGTTTTAAATCTTAATAATGAATTGTCGTTTTTATTGCCGAAACGAAATAACCTTTTTGTATTTTATCTGCAGGGATCAAGATGATTTCACACTGTCACCAAGTACAATATTTTATTACAGCCAGCCAAAAGTATGAAAAAGGCATATTTATGAATATTGTGAACTATAAAGTACAAGAGAGTTAGAGATAGAACTTAAATTGAACTAATTGACCTGGTTAAGAATATAATCTTTGGATACCTAATTTTGGAAAGGATCCTATATGAGAAAAATGCTTAGTTTGGGATATAGCTGGAAATGAACATGGTGGATGCCATCATTATTCCATAAATGGTAAATTAAAGGGGTTGTCTCACCTGGAACATTGGTGGCAAATCTCTAGAACAGAGTGCCCAAAGTTCGGGAGAGCACATTGCGTATGTGTAGCTGTCCTCCATTAATTTCTATGGGATGGGACCTGCATTTCTGACATTGGTGGTATGTTATAGTGGTATGACACCAATGTTCCAGGTGACACAACCCCTTTGATGACTGGAGTCTCTACTACCACCTACATCATGAAATGGGGTAACGTACAACTGGACTAGAGGAGCAGAGGAACAGGTCTTGAGGGTCCACTGTTAATTAGAAGATGTACATGTCTACTTTTAATTGCATTGTAATCTATATAGTTATCATTGTGCACACAGGACAGATCATCTGTAAGGTCTTATTGTTTGTGATCATCCCATTAGGAATAGACCCAAGTGGTATTTGGCTCCAAAATCGCCTCCAAATGTGGTTGTCTTCTCATGGACCTTTGTAGTCTATTATTGGGGCCACAAATTTAGAACACTGTTAGGCTAATTAAGACCTTGATAAGGGAGTTTTTAAAACCATAGCAATGGAGGTGTTAATTGCAGTGGATGACAGTCATCCAAATCTAAAGCTCTCAGAGTCCTAAATCAAAGAAGGGCAGATCTTAGAAGAGAAATGCAGACCCTTCATTTATGTCAGAAGATTTGTGAAGGTTGTCACAGTGCGGTTCACTGTGACAGTTGTGTCAGTGTAGGCTGGCTGCATGCCCTCTCGCGTACTGGCTGAAGGCTGCCTCCTGTGCTGGCTGGTTGCTTGGGGCTGCGTGCTGGCTGCGGTGTCTTCTGTGAACTGCGGCCTGTGAATGTTGCTTTCCTGTGTCTGCTTCTCTGTGCAGTTCACACACACTGTTGCCGTGCAGGATGGCTGCAGGTTCCCTCACATCCTGGCTGCAGGCTGGCACCTGTGTATGCTGGCTGCAGTGTATTGTGTGAACTGTGTTCTGTGTTTGTCACTGTGACACGGGTTGTTTGTGCTCTGGCGTTCTGGCTGCGGTGGACTCTGTGTATGCTGGATGCCAGGGGCAATATCTTGTACTGCAGCCTGTGTGTTTTGTGGCTCTGTACTCCTGTACTCCATCTACACATACGCAGTGTGCTCTCCCGAACTTTGGCCACTCTGTTCTAGAGATATGCCACCAATGTTCCAGGTGAGACAACCCCTTTAATTTACCATTTATGGAATAATGATGGCATCAACCATGTTCATTGCAGACTCTATCTGTTGAGGAGACTGAGGTCATTTAGAGTGCAGGGAACACTCCTAAAGACCTTCTTTGACTCAATGGGATCTTGTCTGTTCCATGTGCTGTTTGTATGGGTTCCAGTTCTGTTGTTGTCGTTTCCACTGGTGCTTGTTCTCTGCAGGTAGGGGCCAAGTGTACCGGGACCTTCCTGGAGGTGCGAACAGTGAGCCCTCGGCCCAGTTCATCCCCACCACCAGGGGCTCTGTGAAGAACGGGGCTTACTGGCTCTCCGCTCTCTGGGTTTTGCCTCTGGACTGCCGGTGCACTTGGTTCTGTGGTTGTGCTACCACTATTGCCTAACCTGCTTACTGTCATGTCCTTTTATTACACTTGTAATAAAGTTCTCTGTGGGTCCTAGATCTGTTTTGCCTGTGTCCTGTTCGCATGACGTCCCAGAGGTCTGCCTTGGGCCTCCGGTATGTGACAAAGGTGAACCTTTGCTTCCGTAACCAACCACATGACAGTAATTAGTTCCATTTAGAGTTTTCTTATAGTTAATTAAAACTGGTGATTGCTATAGGAAGTGAACAATGAGTATGTCTTGAAGTTGGCAATCACCATCGAAAATGACCAAAGGTTGAAATCCTAGCATAATGGTTCTCCATACTTTCTGTGTAAGTCCCAGATACCAGATTAAAGGACTTTTACTCGATATCTATTTATCTATCTATATATTAACTATCGATCTGTCTTTTTCTATCTTTCTTTCTTTCTCTATTTATTTATCCATCCAACCATCCCTCTTGTAAATCACACTAACACTCATTTTGTTCATCCCTTCTTTAATTGGCTCAACATTATCTACAGTACTTGTCTCTACTATTCCAAGCCGAGCGGAAGAGCTTGCTCACAGTTTATCCAGAACAGGTGGCTAAATTAAAATAAAATATGTTGCAGGCAATTTCTTGAAAGAATACAAACTCAAATAATATGACTTAAATCTCAACCCAATTGACCCAACAGTTACTAACAATAAACTATAGCTGAGAAAACCTGCTGCTCAATTTGCAGCTCAGGGGACTGACAGAGTACGTTTCCACTACCACACATGCATTTCCTATAAACCAGCCTTAATAGTATTAGTATGTTGTTATGTATCATTTTTATATTTTTTCTCAGGTCTTCACAAGGTCCACCTTGGTCTTAAACCAAATATCCTACAATAAAAGACTGTTATTACATAGGACAGCTACTGGACACCCATTAACACTTTTACTAAATGGAGGGAGCAGGAGTAAGTGGTTGAAGGACACTCCCCATTTACTTGAATGATACTGTGGAGAAATTTCTCAAACAGGGAAAGGACAGAGATAAAGACTGCTCCTTTACTCTCATGAGCATTGTGGGACCACCATGGATCACAAAGTGATGGCCTACCCTACAGATATACCATCACTTTATGGGTTGGAAATACCTTTTAAAGGGAGTCTATCAGTAGTTTTGACCATGCTAATCTACTGATGGAACTAGGTGGGGGCTGGGGAGAGCAGAACAGACATACCTTTTGTAGAATATTTATCAGGAGTAGCACTTATCTGAAGTTTGATTTTGCCAGGTTTAGCTCCCTCAAGAGTCCAGGAGGCAGAGCTTCATTGTGAAGTGATCTCTGCTTTACGGCCCCTCCTCTCTGCTCTGAGTGACAGCTGTAGTGGTCTCCGAGTTGGATGCAACAGCTGCCCCTCAGGGCAGGGGGGAAGGCGTGAAGATGTTCAAGTCCAGATAGCACTTCACATTGAAGCTCCACGTCCTCAGCATTTGCAGGAGCACTGCCAGATAGAATAAAACTTAAAATTCAAACTACTCCTGATAGTAAAAGCTACACAAAAGATATGTTTGCCGTGCTCTCCCCAGCCATGGCCTAGCATGGTAAAAACTGCCGACAGAATCCTTTATAAGGGGTTGTCCCATGAAAAATATTCTACAGTTTTCAAACCAGCGCCGCAATCTGAATACTTTTGCAATTGCATGTCATTAAAAAGGTTGTATAGCCACTGAGTTATTCAATAAAATGTATCTGTGTAGCGCCACCTGCTGCTTGTTCTTTTTCTTATTTCTTTGCCCTGCTCTCTGAGATGGCCGCACATGCTCAGTTTCATCCTTCAACTGCCTCCTGAGCTGTGATAGGGAGAGAGCTGCAGCAGAATGGACGCACCCTCTGAGCTGAGGCAGAAAGGACACTCCCCTTGAGCTTGCCCTGTACTTAACATGGATCCAGAGATCTCCCCATTCATTGCTCCAATTACTCTGCTCAGTATATTTCAAGCTAGCAACTCAGGGGATGTGTCCTTTCTCAGGGGAGGGGGGGTGTCCTTTCTCAGGACAATGTCCTTTTTCAGGGTGTGTGTCCTTCCTGCTGCAACTCTCTTCGGCCTCTTGCACACAAACTTTTTTTTCCCCGTTTACATTCCATTTTTTGCTTTCCGTATATGGACCACATACGGAACCATTTATTTCAATGGATCCACAATGTTTCCGTATTTCCGTTTTTCTGTTTTCAGTTTTTCTGCTTCTGACAGCATATACGGCTGTTGGCAGTTAAAAGATAGAACTGAGCATGTGCGACCACCTCAGCCAGGTGGACAGAAAATAAGAAAATGAACGAAAAGCAGGTGGCGTTAAAAAGATACATTTTATTGAATAACTCAGTGGCTATACTAAAATTTTAAATACATCCAATTAAAATAAGCTTTCAGGTCCAAGTGCTGGTTTAAAAAATGTAGACTATTTTTGGTCGGACAACCCCTTTAAGGAAAAATCAAGTGTTCGCCTTTATATCCACTAACAATTTAAACGTTAGTTAATCAATGAAATAAAATCTACTATAAACCGGGCATCCTAATGACCCATAAAAATAAAAATAGGAGGCAACCGAGTCTCCAAGCTGTTAATAATCGCTTGCTATTTCAATAAGGATCGGGGACATTTTGATAATATTTTTCCTTGCACTTCATTTGAGTCATGAAGTAGATTAATATGTAGCAGCAAGCTGTTCATTCATTGTGGACGACCATGTACACTCCAGCAAATGTCTCCCCCGGCACTGATAAACCCATAGAAGCTACAAGTCAAGGTGTGTATGCTCCGCTGCAGATATTTGTGCCTGCTTCTAGGTTCCAAGTGATACAGTTAAAACATTAAATCCTAAATGTATCTTTTGAAAATACACCACATCTTGCTGCGTTTATTGCCTCCGGAGCGGACAGACGTGCCGTTTAATAACAGCAGGCGGAATTGAAGGACCTTGAAGGCCCAGGACACATGGAGCAGATCCAATAAAGAAACACTTATGGATCTCTATGGATGCGTATTGTATATAACACTTGAAAATGTGATTAAGTATTGGATTGGCGTTTGGGGAGGTGAAAACAGAATCACGACAAATGAGGAAATTTTGACACTAACACTTCAATGTCACGGGACCCTATAAAAAATTGTAATATTTTCCATATTATCCGCGTATCGTGGTAGGTAATTATGCACTAGCCTCTCACGTAAAGGAAAGATGGTAATTGGTGTAATACTCTGGGGGTTCAGGGCTTAGTCCATGTGGACTAATGAAGCGTTGGGTTAAGAACCAAAATAGTTCCATTGCTGAAACAGTGATTTCTGTTATTGTGGGCGATCAGGCTGTTACCTTAGCAAAGAACTTGTCAGATTATGAATATTTAAAGAAACAGTGTTTGGGAGTGGGGGGGGGGAAACGATATGTAAAATCAATCAGTGGCGGCTCGGAGATATGCAGAGGTGGCATTAATGGGGACGTTTGTGTAATTAGTTAAATTACAAATCATGCCCCGCTGTAGGAATTCTCACTTAGATCATCTAGCTGAGACCTGATAGCAAAAGCACAGATCTGAAAATGTGTAGAAGAAGAAAAAAAATCTACACATTCAAAGAAAAGAATATCAATCAATCTATCTAATATGTATCCATTATCTATCTATCTATCTATCTATCTATCTATCTATCTATCTATCTATCTATCTATCTATCCATTATCTATCTATCTACTATCTATACATTATCTATCTACTATCTATACATTATCTATCTATCTAATGTCTATCTATCTATCCATCAATCATCTATATTTACATAAAATATCTACTATATTTTTCACCCCATAAGACGCACAGGTTTTAGAGGAGGACAATAAGAAAAAAAAAATTTCATTAGACCTCAGACCACCAATCAGAGCCCCAATGTTAATCAGACCTCAGATGACAGCCCCAATTAGACCCCCTATGTTAATAAGACCCCAATAAAACCTCAGACCACCAATCAGAGCCCCAATGTTAATCAGACCTCAGCTTAGACCCCAATGTGAATGACCCCCAAATCACCCTGAATTCCACATTCAACCCCCTAGGTTTCAGAGTCTCTAAATGATATATCCAATAAAGTTCACGTTGATTGAGCCTAGTTTTGACATCCCATGTTATTTCTCCCACATAAAGGAGATGACACGGACATTCAAGCAGATATACCACATGTGTGGAATCACAGGTTAGATAATGCTTAATTGTGAAATCCATCCCAGTGTCAAGGTGTGTAAAAGAAGAATCTTTTAGCATGGGAGGACAGTTCACACAATTACGACATGGGTAACATCCCATTTTAGATACACCAAAATAGGATCGGAATGTACTTTTCTTGGTACCCACATCTGCCCTTACTAGTTGGTCCTTTCATATTTTGTATTTGTCGATGAGACATAAGTGGTGGATTGTTAAACTCAGGAATATGTCTAAAATTACTGCCCAAAATGGGCCAATGTTTCCTGAATATACCACTAATTTGAGCACTCATGGGGGAAAAGTCTGAGACAAAAGGAATACAGTATAATCAAGGTGTTGATGTTTTATCCTTTCTCAATAGAGATTCTCTAGCAAAAGCCTGAACTTTAGTGGTATGAAGTCGCACAAGCTTCTTAGGATAACTTCTCCTAATGAATTTCGCCTCCATCTCCCCTAATCTGTGTTCCAGATCATGATCATTCTGTACCATCCTTTTAACTCTAAGGAGTTCGCTCGTAACTATTTTAGCATGCTCTTTGGATGACAACTGTCATACCTAAGTAGTGTGTTTTCGTCCATTGCTTTTATGTAAAGATCGGTGCTAAGGTGTCAACTTTCTTCACTGTCACATCCAGAAACGGAATCTCCAATTCTGAAGAGGCTAATGTAAACTTTACCTCAGAGTCTATGTTATTGAGGAATTCTCTGAAATCGTGCAATTCTAACATCGCGCCTGTCCAAAGCAAATAAAAAGTCATCTATGTAACGCCACCACTCCAGGATATGTCTGAAGTGGTGGCTCACATAGATGAATCTCTCCTCCAAATGCGTCATAAAGATGTTAGCATAATTTGACGCTACGTTTGACCCCAACGCGGTGCCGCGTAATTGAATAAAGAAGTCGTCTTGGAACATAAAGTGGTTACCGGTAAGTACTACATTAAGTAATGAAATCAAAAATTCTTTGCATAGGCAGAATAGGGAGTGTCAAGTAGACAGGCCCTAACTGCATTAATGCCTCTCTCATGGGAAATGGATGTATATAGACCAGGGATCTCAAACTGCGGCCCTCCAGTTGTTGCAAAACTACAACTCCCACAATGCCCGGACAGCCTACAGGTATCAGCCTACAGCAGGGCATTGTGGGAGTTGTAGTTTTGCAACAGCTGGAGGGCCGCAGTTTGAGATGCCTGATATAGACTGACAGCATCAAGAGATGCCAGAATAACCTGTTCCGGGAGATGGATCTCGCCTATCACGTTCCTATATCCCTTCTGTTGCTTTCTGACAACTTTCACCCAGTTGAGGAATGGGGGGCTCCGAATTGTGTCGCTCAGTTCTCTCTGGTTTTATGGGTAGGATTCCTTGCTAAGCCGGGTTCCCTTCCCTTTTAGATAGTTTGTTAGATCAATTGAGGTTTCCACCTTTTTTCTTCTTCCTTATGCGCAATCTAGGATGGGATGGTTGGGGATCGGGACATTTACAGTGCCCCTGTTCCTTATTCCATATGGGGGTATGCACGTGTCCCAGTGATTGCTGGGGGTCGTGTGTCCCCCATTATAGACATCCAGATTCGCAACATGATGGAATGTTATATTATAATTCCCCTTTTCCCATTGTTTTCATCCCCATACGTGATCCGGGATAGGGTGGTTGGGGACTGTGGGCACGGACGGTGTCCTAGTTCCTCATCCCACATAGGGATAGACATGTATCCCGATGGACACTGGGAGCCGGATGTCCCTTTATTTAGATATCTTGAATCACAGTATGATACTTTGGTTATATACCTCATAATTGCCTCTCTCATGGGAAATGAATGTATATAGGCCAGGGATCTCAAACTGCGGCCCTCCAGTTGTTGCAAAACTGTCCCTACAGGCCCTTCAAATGATTTGTTTACCTTATCACTATAGTTACTGATAGGAAATATACACTGTGTGCAGAATTATTAGGCAAATGAGTATTTTGACCACATCATCCTCTTTATGCATGTTGTCTTACTCCAAGCTGTATAGGCTCGAAAGCCTACTACCAATTAAGCATATTAGGTGATGTGCATCTCTGTAATAAAAAGGGGTGTGGTCTAATGACATCAACACCCTATATTAGGTGTGCATAATTATTAGGCAACTTCCTTTCCTTTGGCTAAAATGGGTCAAAAGAAGGACTTGACAGGCTCAGAAAAGTCAAAAATAGTGAGATATCTTGCAGAGGGATGCAGCACTCTTAAAATTGCAAAGCTTCTGAAGCGTGATCATCGAACAATCAAGCGTTTCATTCAAAATAGTCAACAGGGTCGCAAGAAGCGTGTGGAAAAACCAAGGCGCAAAATAACTGCCCATGAACTGAGAAAAGTCAAGCGTGCAGCTGCCAAGATGCCACTTGCCACCAGTTTGGCCATATTTCAGAGCTGCAACATCACTAGAGTGCCCAAAAGCACAAGGTGTGCAATACTCAGAGACATGGCCAAGGTAAGAAAGGCTGAAAGACGACCACCACTGAACAAGACACACAAGCTGAAACGTCAAGACTGGGCCAAGAAATATCTCAAGACTGATTTTTCTAAGGTTTTATGGACTGATGAAATGAGAGTGAGTCTTGATGGGCCAGATGGATGGGCCCGTGGCTGGATTGGTAAAGGGCAGAGAGCTCCAGTCCGACTCAGACGCCAGCAAGGTGGAGGTGGAGTACTGGTTTGGGCTGGTATCATCAAAGATGAGCTTGTGGGGCCTTTTCGGGTTGAGGATGGAGTCAAGCTCAACTCCCAGTCCTACTGCCAGTTTCTGGAAGACACCTTCTTCAAGCAGTGGTACAGGAAGAAGTCTGCATCCTTCAAGAAAAACATGATTTTCATGCAGGACATTGCTCAATCACACGCGTCCAAGTACTCCACAGCGGGGCTGGCAAGGAAGGGTATAAAAGAAGAAAATCTAATGACATGGCCTCCTTGTTCACCTGATCTGAACCCCATTGAGAACCTGTGGTCCATCATCAAATGTGAGATTTACAAGGAGGGAAAACAGTACACCTCTCTGAACAGTGTCTGGGAGGCTGTGGTTGCTGCTGCACGCAATGTTGATGGTGAACAGATCAAAACACTGACAGAATCCATGGATGGCAGGCTTTTGAGTGTCCTTGCAAAGAAAGGTGGCTAGATTGGTCACTGATTTGTTTTTGTTTTGTTTTTGAATGTCAGAAATGTATATTTGTGAATGTTGAGATGTTATATTGGTTTCACTGGTAAAAATAAATAATTGAAATGGGTATATATTTGTTTTTTGTTAAGTTGCCTAATAATTATGCACAATAATAGTCACCTGCACACACAGATATTCCCCTAAAATAGCTAAAACTAAAAACAAACTAAAAACTACTTCCAAAAATATTCAGCTTTGATATTAATGAGTTTTTTGGGTTCATTGAGAACATGGTTGTTGTTCAATAATAAAATTAATCCTCAAAAATACAACTTGCCTAATAATTCTGCACTCCCTGTATTGCGGTCCGAATGGTCATGCGCATTAGATCAATTGTACGCAGCTCTCCATCGTTAGTATGGGCTGGGACGTGGCCTCATTCGCAGTGTGCATGCACGGGGATGACGCAGTGGTCTCGCGAAGGCTGGAAGAACCTTGGCGCAGGCGCTTTGTGCATCATGGGACGCCTGTTTAACTGCACATGGTCGGAATCATGTTGTGCGTATGTCTTGAATTTTATTTTATATGTATATATAATTAGCACAGATGCACTTTATTATACTGATTACCTCTCATTAGTCACTGTTATGGATTTTTATGTATATAAAGCCACATGATATATATACATTTTTGCGAAGCACAATTTATTGAATCACAGAAATTCCATGCTTTTATATGAAATAATTTTTTAATAGAATCACGATTTATATTTATTTAAATCATATTTATTGACAAATTGATGTTGATCATGTAGGTCCTATTCACTGCCCTATTTATATGTGAGTTTAGAGCACTGTGTTTACTGCTTGAGAAAGGCTCCATTCAGATGAGCTGAAACGTTGCATTAGCATTGGGTGTAATAAAGATCCACTTTTTTCAACGAAGACCGGAGTGCTGCCTTGTTACCTTCTTCACTAGTGACCGTTTTTTCGTCCAAAACCTTCCAAGAACTTGCACCTGGCATCTTAAAAGTGTTGCTATTACTTTTCTCTTTTGTCTATCTATCTATCTATCTATCTATCTACGGAAAAAAAGCAGCAGCACTCTATAGGTTGCCAGGTGCAAATACCACTTTATTTCCTGGACCAGGAACAGAAGAATAAAATCGATGAAGTGAGGGCAGCACTCCGGTCTTGTGATGAAAAAGGTGGATTTTATTACACCCAACAGCAATGCAGCATTTCAGCTCTCTCAATGGAGCCTTTGTGAGCTTGACAAAGGCTCCATTGAGAGAGCTGAAATGCTGCATTGCTGTTGGGTGTAATAAAATCCACCTCTTCATCACAAGACCGGAGTGCTGCCCTCACTTCATCGATTTTATCTATCTATCTATCTATCTATCTATCTATCTATCTATCTATCTATCTATCTATCTATCTATCTATCTATCTATCTATCCATCCCCATTCGTCCATTATCTATCTATCTATCTATCTATCTATCTATCTATCTATCTATCTATCTATCTATCATATAGAGTCAGGTCCACAAATATTGGGACATCTACACAATTCTAACATTTTTGGCTCTATACACAACCACAATGGATTTTAAATGAAACGAACAAGATGTGATTTACCTGCAGACTGTCCGCTTTAATTTCAGGGTATTTACATCCAAATCAGGTGAACGGTGTAGGAATTACAACAGTTTTCATATGTGCCTCCCACTTGTTAAAGAGGACCTTTCATCGGTCCAAACATTGTGAACTAAGTATACAGATATGTAGAGCGGCGCCCGGGGATCTCACTGCACTTACTATTATCCCTGGGCGCCGCTCCGTTCTCCTGCTATGCGTCTCCGGTATGTTCGGTCACTTGGTTATAATAGGCGGAGACTGCCCTTGTTCTCCTTGGCGTCTCCTTCTCCTAGTCTGTAGCGCTGGCCAATCGCAGCGTAGAGCTCACAGCCTGGGAGATTTTTTTCTGGGAGAAGGAGACGCCCAGGGGAACAAGGGCAGTCTCCTCCTACTATAATCAAGTCCCCTAAGTCTCCGCCTACTATAACCAAGTGACCGAAGATACCGAAGGCCATAGCAGGAGAATGGAGCGGCGCCCAGGGATAATAGTAAGTGCAGTGAGATCTCTGGGTGCTGCTGTACAGATCATTATACTTAGTTCACAATGTTTGGACCGATGAAAGGTCCTCTTTAAGGGACCAAAAGTAATGGGACAATTGGCTTCTCAGCTGTCCCATGGCCAGGTGTGTGTTATTCCCTCATTATCCCAATTACAATGAGCAGATAAAAGGTCCAGAGTTCATTTCAAGTCTGCTATTTGCATTTGGAATCTGTTGCTGTCAATTCTAAAGATGAGATCCAAAGAGCTGTCACTATCAGTGAAGCAAGCCATCATTAGGCTGAAAAAACAAAACAAACCCATCAGAGAGATAGCAAAAACATTAGGCGTGGCCAAAACAACTGTTTGGACCATTCTTAAAAAGAAGGAACGCACCGGTGAGCTCAGCAACACCGAAAGACCACGGAAAACAACTGTGGTGGATGACCGAAGAATTATTTCCCTGGTGAAGAAAACACCTTTCACAACAGTTGGCCAGATCATGAACACTCTCCAGGAGGTAGGTGTATGTGTGTCAAAGTCAACAATCAAGAGAAGACTTCACCAAAGTGAATACAGAGGGTTCACCACAAGATGGAAACCACTGGTGAGCCTCAAAAACAGGAAGGCCAGATTAGAGTTTGCCAAACGACCTCTAAAAAAGCCTTTACAGTTCTGAAACAACATCCTATGGACAGATGAGACCAAGATCAACTTGTACCAGAGTGATGGGAAGAGAAGAGTATGGAGAAGGAAAGGAACTGCTCATGATCCTAAGCATACCACCTCATCAGTGAAGCATGGTGGTGGTAATGTCATGACGTGGGCATGTATGGCTTCCAATGGAACTGGTTCTCTTGTATTTATTGATGATGTGTCTGCTGACAAAAGCAGCAGGATGAATTCTGAAGTGTTTCGGGCAATATTATCTGCTCATATTCAGCTAAATGCTTCAGAACTCATTGGACGGTGCTTCACAGTGCAGATGGACAATGACCCAAAGCATACTGCAAAAGCAACCAAAGAGTTTTTTAAGGGAAAGAAGTGGAATGTTATGCCATGGCCAAGTCAATCACCTGAGCTGAATCCGATTGAGCATGCATTTCACTTGCTGAAGACAAAACTGAAGGGAAAATGCCCCAAAAACAAGCAGGAACTGAAGACAGTTGCAGTAGAGGCCTGGCAGAGCATCACCAGGGATGAAACCCAGCGTCTGGTGACTGATGTCTATGTGTTCCAGACTTTGGGCTGTAATTGACTGCAAAGGATTTGCAACTAAGTATTAAAAAGTGAAAGTCTGATTTATTATTATTATTCTGTCCCATTACTTTTGGTCCCTTAACAAGTGGGAGGCACATATGCAAACTGTTGTAATTCCTACACCGTTCACCTGATTTGGATGTAAATACTCTCAAATTAAAGCTGACAGTCTGCAGTTAAAGCACATCTTTTCATTTCAAATCCATTGTGGTGGTGTATAGAGCCCAAAAAAATTTGAATTGTGTCGATGTCCCAATATTTGTGGACCTGACTGTAGATAGACAGCAAGCTATCTTTCTATTCACTACTTTTCTTATAGAGTCTGTAAAGTAGAAGGTTCCCTACAACACACTAATTGTTTTTTTTTATTTTTTTTTTATACTTAACCTCAAGAGACAAATCTGCAGCACGCATAATAATGCCATGTTTTTTTTATTTATTTATATAAACTGCGGTATTGTTACAGAACCTCTATGGAATATTCTACTTTTGTTTTCAGTCATCTCTAGACACCAGCATGCAGCACTCTCGCTCACCTAAGCTCCCATCATGTAAGCTCGAAAATAATAAACCTGACGCTCGTTTATAATTTGTAGAAGTTTGCATTAATAATTTTCTGTTATTTGCAAGTAATTTGTGTTTGTAATTGCTGCTCTCGAAGTGTTTCACGCTGGGAGATACGCTTGCGCTTTATAAATAAAATTAGGAAGCCGAAGTAAATGAGCTGATTATTAAAATCAATGCCGAAAAATGCGCAGTGCAGATTCAAACCTTCGCTCATAAAGAAAATACAACTGTTTATGCAAAAAGTGCAAAGAAATACTAAATTTCTTTATAATTAAAATCAACAAACGCATCTTGCATGTATAGTACATCAGGTGCAACATGAACACTCGCCCAAAGGGTACGACCAGAGGGGGCGGATTATCCGCAGCAGAATTTCTGTTCCACATTTGCAGTGGATTTCAACCTTTGCATTGCAAAGCCTTGCCTTGACCTTTGCAATGTATTGGGTAAAGTCCACAGGGAATCTGCAGCAAAATTTGCAACAAATCCACAGCTGTAATGTTGCCCATGTGGTCAGGGGTGCACCTAGCCTTTCGACTGCCTGATGCGAAAACTGAAATGGCACCCCCTCCCAATGCTAATTTCTTAACCTAACCCCTTTGCCACAATGAAAGCGCTCATTGCCCATGGCCCTTCTCCTGCCCCCCTCTTGCCTCTTCCTGGTGCTGCCTGAGATGATTGCCTCCCCTGGCCTCATTGGTGGTGCGCCCTGCATGTGGTTGTACCCTTATGGAGAATCAAAAGCTTGCCAACCATAGAGGAGACTATACAGTTACAATGTACTGTAGAGATGGGGACCAGCCATAGGTAGCCCCGTTCTCTCTGCTACTAGATGGTGAGAACTTATGCAGGACACTCCTCTGCAGGGGAATAGCATTTTTAGAAAATGTGCAGGTGACACATTGGCCTAAGTGTTATGGAGGAGATTGCATAGAGTAACAACCACTAGGTCCTTTTGTCATGGGTGGCAAAAAACCTGCATTAGAACAGGGTTGGGTGAATTTTGAGTCTCCTCTCTTACTATGTTGCCTCAAGCTTCTTTTAATGGTTCTCACTCAACTTTCTAAGTCCATGTTAAAGAGCTATTTTCATTATAGAGACCTCCACCTCTGGGAGCCACACGGATTTCCAGAATAGGGATTTTCCAATCCTTGTCCTACCTGGTGAGATGGCCAATGCCCACCAATTCTAGATAAGGTGGTAGAAGATTGTGCAACTTTTCCATAAATTTCTCTACGGCCACTTCCTAAGCCACCCACCGGTGAGTGGACTTTGATCCGGATTTCAGGGAAAATTCAATTTGTCGCGAAGCCGAATTTCCTCTTGCTTTTTGGTAGAGAATTGATTTTCTCTGAATGGCGGTAAAAAATAAAATAAAAATCATACTGACTTCATCCATTTGATCGCGACGAGCCGGTCTTCACCATCTTGATTGAAGATCTTGCATGAAATCCCGTGCGCAATGACAATGACAATGACGTCACCACGCCGGCCAACATGATGATGTCATCATGGGCCACGCGAGATTTTGCGCTAGATCTTCAATAAAGAGGGCCCCCACCATCAAATGGATGAGGTAAGTAAGTATGATTAAATTTTTTTTTTTTTTACTATTATTATTATTTTGTATTAAAACGCCATTCATTCCATGGCGCTCTACATATGATAAGGGGTGCACATACATAAAACAGACAATTGCACTAAGCATGAACAAGACAAGTTACAGAAGGAGAGAGGGCCCTGCCCATGAGGGCTTACAATCTACATACTATACTATAAACGCGGCATCTGAGGGGTACAATGACAGATCATTAATAAACAAACTTCTACTGGTAGAAATACAAATGGATTCTGTATCATACTGTGCCCTATCTATGTCATTTTTCTCCCATTAACTTTGCATGTTAGGAAAATGGCAATAGTTCATAGGACTAGTTCTTTAAAGGGATGTCTTGTTTTAATTTGCAGATAGAATAGATATCCTTTCCTCAGAGTCTATCAATTGCCACTTTCTGTATCTAAGCATCAAGCAATACACAAGAGCTGCCTCCTGTCAAAGGATACTCCAGCTAGAATTTTGAGATGGCTCTGCCTACTTGCCCAAATCTACACAGCGAAGCTGAAAGAGAATGTATTGCCTATATTTTTACCTATATATTGTTTAATATTTTTTTGTATGCAGGATTATGAGAGCAGTAATACCCTGAGCTTTTATTAACAGCATTTAGAGATATGCTTTACAACAGCCACATCGATCATAGACACAATCGACAGCAGATGTTCACTGACTTAAACGGAACAGTATTCTAGGAATGCTCTGTGACCTGTGCAAAGGACGTTCAGCAGGGAGGGGGAGTAGATAAGCTGTGACATCACCAATTATGAATGGTGAACCCTGTGTTATCTATTTATAGTTATTACCTGTCACTGTAATCCTGCCTGTAAAAATAATGTGATGGCTGCTGAAAAAAACGATCTTCACAGAACAAGTGTTGGCCTGTTATTTGGCTTAGTGTCCATTGTTAAAAAAAATTTAGGGGGAGATTTATCAAACTGGTGTAAAGTAGAACTGACTTAGTTGCCCCTAGCATCCAATCAGATTCCACCTTTCATTTTTCACAGCTCCTTTGTCTGATTGGTTGCTATGGGCAACTAAGCTAATTCTACTTTACACCAGTTTGATAAATCTCTCCCTATTCTAATAATGAGATGCAAAACACAGGGAATACCGTCATATTGTGTATCCTCCACAGGACAGAAACCTTCCCTTTTAATTAAAGTGTTATTTATTTTATATTTTATAGATACAATTTTGTTTTTGCCCTTCAATGTCAAATGTTTTACATAAACAAAGTGAAAATTATCAAAACACAACCTCTTTATCAGGAAAATAAGTGACCCCCCCCCCCAGTTTCCAATCCACTAGAATTGTTAATTGGTTGAGCTGACACCCTCTAACATTGAATACATACATTTAATTATATACGTCCTATTAATTAATTAAAACATCTCATATCCAATTCAACCGTTACCTAGACCCCAGTGGGCTTCCAATGTAAAATCAACCTAAGACCTGTTTCGAGTTTATTTCTATATTTTTGATGCATTAATCTTCCGTTCAGCATCTTGGACCGCAGGAGGTCTTTTTCAATTACATTAAAAATGCTACAAATGTACGAAAAATAATAGAGGTTTAGGGACAAAAAAAAAAGTTAATACCGTAAAACATCGAAATGATTATTTTGTTAGATGCGTAATTTTTGCCTCCCATGTAAAATATTTTCATGCACAATATTAAACTGATATAAACAGGGACTGATTTAAAATATCCCTCAACTGTGATAGATTTTAATAAGTGATGTCGTGTGATGGCAAAGGCTCCATTATCATTAGAGAACAGCTCTCCTGCTGATTCATATTAAGTTGATGAAAGAAGAGACGACTAATTTTAATCCCTTGTTTATCGGCGAGGAATCATTTGTGGATCACTCAACATGTTCTAATACTTCGCATAGAAATGCAGGCTCCGGATTCCATGGGTGACATTTGCGCGAGGTTCTCGGAATAAAACAGAGGTCACTTGTAACCGGTAACACATCGACCTTTCAGGAGTTTATAAAAGAAACGAATGCTAAATAAATGTCCTGTTTTATGGAAATAAATCTCGGTTTTGAGGGGGATGGGGGGGGGGGGGGGGAGTCAGTAATTGTGCTTTATAGGTTTCCATGCTTCATAGCTTTTATATTTAGCATCTTGACAGAAGCAAATAAGAATTGAGGAGAAAATCTTTCTATTTTTTATACCTTAGATCATGGCCTACTGTCCACATGGGTTTCTTTTGGGAATCTGTGGTTTCCCTTCATATTCCACAACCATGCTATAAGTGAGATTGGTGCGGGAAGGAGAGGGGGCAAGCGCTTGTATATAAGTATGATTGATGGATAGACAGACACATTCAAATGTATCCGATGAAATTCCCTTAATCTGGTATCATTGGAACCTGATAGGTGCAAGAATATAAAGATTCTGGATAATAGGACAGTCATAGAGTTATCAGGACAGTGAGATAGAACAGTTCTCGGATTCAGGAATTAAAAGGTGATAGATAGATATGGGATGATAGCTAGATAGATAGATTGATAGGTAGATTAGATAAATAAGACATAGATGATGGAGAGATTGATATTTTTTCTATGAGATAGATACATATACACTCACCTAAAGAATTATTAGGAACACCATACTAATACGGTGTTGGACCCCCTTTTGCCTTCAGAACTGCCTTAATTCTACGTAGCATTGAATCAACAAGGTGCTGATAGCATTCTTTAGAAATGTTGGCCCATATTGATAGGATAGCATCTTGCAGTTGATGGAGATTTGAGGGATGCACATCCAGGGCACGAAGCTCCCGTTCCACCACATCCCAAAGATGCTCTATTGGGTTGAGATCTGGTGACTGTGGGGACCATTTTAGTACAGTGAACTCATTGTCATGTTCAAGAAACCAATGTGAAATGATTGGAGCTTTGTGACATGGTGCATTATCCTGCTGGAAGTAGCCATCAGAGGATGGAGACATGTTCTCATTCTGTTTACGCCAAATTCGGACTCTACCATTTGAATGTCTCAACAGAAATCGAGACTCATCAGACCAGGCAACATTTTTCCAGTCTTCAACAGTCCAATTTTGGTGAGCTTGTGCAAATTGTAGCCTCTTTTTCCTATTTGTAGTGGAGATGAGTGGTACCGGTGGGGTCTTCTGCTGTCGTAGCCCATCCGCCTCAAGGTTGTGCGTGTTGTGGCTTCACAAATGCTTTGCTGCATACCTCGGTTGTAACGAGTGGTTATTTCAGTCAACGTTGCTCTTCTATCAGCTTGAATCAGTCGGCCCATTCTCCTCTGACCTCTAACATCCACAAGGCATTTTTGCCCACAGGACTGCCGCATACTGGATGTTTTTCCCTTTTCACACCATTCTTTGTAAACCCTTGAAATGGTTGTGCGTGAAAATCCCAGTAACTGAGCAGATTGTGAAATACTCAGACCGGCCCGTCTGGCACCAACAACCATGCCACGCTCAAAATTGCTTAAATCACCTTTCTTTCCCATTCTGACATTCAGTTTGGAGTTCAGGAGATTGTCTTGACCAGGACCACCCCCCTAAATGCATTGAAGCAACTGCCATGGGATTGGTTGACTAGATAATTGCATTAATGATAAATAGAACAGGTGTTCCTAATAATTCTTTAGGTGAGTGTATAAGATGGATAGATAGATAAATATGTGATAGATAAGTAGATACATTTCAGATAGTTAGGCAGGTAGACAGAGAGGTAGATAGATAGATATGAGATGATTGATAGATAGATAGCTAGATAGATAGATAGATAATAGATAGATAGATAGATAGATAATAGATAGATAGATAGATAGATAATAGATAGATAGATAGATAGATAGATAGATAATGATAGTAGATAGATAGACAATAGATAGATAGAGGATAGATACTTTTATTTATTTATTTTACTCAGTTTTATAGCTCTGACATATCTTTACAGACAATATCATAACTCGCTGTCCCCGGGAGCTCACAATCTAAGTCCCCTATCAGTATGTCTTTGGAGTTTGGGAGGAACCGGAGAACCTGGAACTCTGTACAGATTCATTGCCGATTCTAGAAAGGTAGATAAAAACAGTAATGTGTAGTTGTGGTGTGCCAGCGGCTGAGGAAATGATCCAATATCCAATAGACAGTAGAAATTCCACGTCACTCCCAAAATAGTGAATCAAATGTAGTGTCTTTAACCACCTCCGGACCGCTGTACGCAGATTCGCGTTCCGGAGGTGGCAGCGCTGCGCACAATCACGCATATACGCGTCATCTCGCGAGACGCGAGATTTCGCTCCAAGCCGGCCCGCGCATGCGCATCGCGGGTCGGCAAAATTCAAAGAAGAAGTTCGTCACCAGCCTGCCAGCAACGATCATTGGCTGGCAGGCTGGCGATTTTTAAAAAATCCAATCAAAAGTCATATAACAGATCATATTAGTAAATATGATCTGTTATATGGCTTCTCTGCTCCTCTGCTGGTCCTTTTCGTCGGTTGGATCCAACAGAGAAGCAGACTGAACTGTAAGTACACCAAACACTTCACTGTAGCCCCTGATCACCCCCCTGCACCCCAATTAACCCTTTGATCACCCCTTTGATCGCCCCTGTCAATCACCAGTGAAAGGAAAAAAAGTGATCAGTGTAAACTGTCACTTTTTTTTTTTCACTAGTATTGGCTGTTAGGTTTTAGGGATAGTTTAGGCCCCTTGGTTAGGTAGTTAGCGTCAGTTAGCGCCCACCCCACCGCACCGCAGTCACTTTTATTCGCTGAATAGCGTATCGCTAATCAGCATTTGTACTTTTATAGTATCTGTAAGTGATCAAAACTGATCACGGTCAGATCTATAATAGTATTAGTGTCACTTTAGTTCGCCCTCCACCCAAAACGCAGTGTTTGCCCGATCAGGCCTGATCGGTCGCCCACACGTGCGTTCACCCACGCCCGCCCCACCGCAGTGACAAAAAATAAATATTTTTGGATCACTGCACATTCATTTTACACGCACTGCGGCGATAAAAAAATCAGTTTTGATATTTTTTATCAACCGCAGCGGCCTCCGGTACTTCGCTAGCCTCCCCTTTGTAAGACAGGCTTGCTTTTTTTCTTGGGTAGTCACAGGGAATACCCCTAAATTTAGTAGTCAAAAATGTCAAACAGGGGGTATTCTTCTGAAGAGGCCTACAGGATTCTGACCCAGTCGGATGAGGAGTGGGAACCCTCATCTGATGAATCTAGCGGGTCAGAATATGAACCTGTGGAAAGCAGTGGCTCTCTGACCCAAAGTTCGGACGAGGAGGTGGAGGTCCCTGGCAGCACCAGGCGTACCCGGCCCCGTGTCGCTAGACCACAGGTTATGCAGGATCCGCTTCAAGAGCAGCAGAGTGGGGCTGTCGCTGCCGGATCACGTGGTGAGGCATACACCAGCAGCGCAGCCCTCCCTGGACCTAGTACCAGCACTGCCGTACAACATGGTGACGTGGCGAGCACCAGAAGGGCAGTTGAAGCTGGTACGGTGGCACGTGCACTAGTTACCCCGTCGCAGCCACCGCACAGACAGGCCCGTAGAGCCCCTAGAATCCCTGAGGTGCTGGCAAACCCTGATTGGCAGTCACCAACTTCAGCCGCACCTGTAGTTCCCCCTTTCACCGCCCAGTCTGGAGTTCGGGTTGAGACGGCTCAAATCGGTTCAGCCCTGGGATTTTTTGAGCTGTTCTTGACTGCGGAGCTCTTGGACTTAGTCGTGGCAGAGACCAACCAGTATGCCACACAATTTATATCCGCCAACCCGGGAAGCTTTTATGCCCAGCCTTTCCGGTGGAAACCAGTCCAAGTTTCCGAACTTAAAATTTTTTTGGGCCTTCTCCTCAACATGGGTCTAAATAAAAAGCATGAATTGCGGTCATATTGGTCAACGCACCCGATTCATCACATGCCCATGTTCTCTGCTGCTATGTCCAGGGCACGATTTGAGGCCATCCTCCGTTTCCTGCATTTTAGCGACAACACCACCTCCCGTCTCAGAGGCCACCCAGCTTTTGACCGGCTCCACAAAATTCGGCCCCTCATAGACCATTTCAACCAGAAATTTGCAGATTTGTATACCCCCGAGCAAAACATCTGCGTAGACGAGTCCCTAATACATTTTACCGGGCGCCTTGGCTTCAAACAGTACATCCCAAGCAAGCGTGCCCGGTATGGGGTCAAATTGTATAAGCTCTGTGAAAGGGCCACAGGCTATGCCCACAAATTTCGGATCTATGAGGGAAAAGATCAGACCCTGGAGCCGGTCTGTTGCCCTGACTACCTGGGGAGCAGTGGGAAGACAGTCTGGGACTTGGTGTCACCCTTATTCGGCAAGGGGTACCATCTTTATGTGGACAATTTTTACACAAGTGTGGCCCTCTTTAGGCATTTGTTTCTAGAACGGATTTGCGCCTGTGGCACCGCGCGAACTAGTCACGTGGGCTTCCCCCAACGGCTTGTAACCACCCGTCTTGCAAGGGGGGAGAGGGCTGCCTTGTGTAACGAAGAACTGCTCGCGGTGAAATGGAGAGACAAGCGTGACGTTTACATGCTCTCCTCCATTCACGCAGACACGACAATCCAAATTGAGCGAGCAACCCGTGTCATTGAAAAGCCCCTCTGTGTCCACGACTATAATGCGCTCATGGGAGGGGTGGACTTCAATGACCAGATGTTGTCTCCGTATTTAGTTTCCCGCAGAACCAGACGCTGGTATAAGAAGGTGTCTGTATATTTAATTCAATTGGCGCTGTACAATAGTTTTGTTCTCTACAGTAAGGCTGGGAGAACACGATCTTTCCTCAAATTCCAGGAAGAGATCATCGAGAACCTCCTTTACCCAGGAGGTTCCGTGGCCCCATCCACCAGTGTAGTTAGCCGTCTACACGAGCGACATTTCCCCAGTGTCGTTCCTGGTACCTCAATCCAACCGTCACCCCGAAAAAGATGTCGTGTCTGTAGCAGGAGTGGAATAAGGCGTGACACCCGCTATTTCTGTCCTGACTGTCCTGACCACCCTGCCCTATGCTTTGGTGAGTGTTTCCGGAAGTACCACACACAGGTACACCTAGAATAGGGATTGCATCTCACAGGACAGGCACACAGGGCTATTAGGGCCCTTTCTCTCTCAGCTGCTGCAAACCTCTCCTTTCACCTGGGATAAAGTGCATAACGTACTTCGCCACATCTTTGGGCGATTTACGCTTTGCACATTGTCCCATGGGGAAGGAGAGGTTTGTTCTATAAAGGTAAAAAAAACTAAACAAAAAAAAAATTACCGGTAAGTAAAAAAGTTAAAAAAGTTAAAAAAAAGTTAATATGTTCTGTTCTAAAGTTAATAAAGTTATTGCTTTGCGGCCTGGTTTTTTCTTTTTTGTTTTGTTTTTTTTACCTTCCAGGTGGACCAACCGATCGACTAGCTGCAGCACTGATGTGCATTCGGACAGAAGCATTGCGCTGCTGTCAGATTACACGCAAGTCGGTGTATGCGGCGCTGCAAGACGAGATTTCTCCTCTGCAGTAAAATATATGTTTGCCGAGGCATATGAGCTGAGGAGGTGGCGGTGTTCATATACTTTGGCAAACACTTTGTATATATAAAAAAAAAAATCCCGGCAATGATTTATTCATCCACATCGATTGATGTGAATGGAGAAATCTGGTTTGCCAGGGCATACGAGCTAAGTGGGTATGGATGTTGGGCGGAGCTCCTATGTCCTGGCAGACGCCTTTCCCCTCCTTTTTCTTTTTTTGGCAGAGATTTTTTCATCCACATTGATCGATGCGAATGAAGAAATCTGTGCCGTTCATTTTTTTCTTTCAGCCCAGAGGCTGAACGGAAAAAAAAAATCTCATTACCCGTATGCTCAATATAAGGAGAATAGCAGAAACTCCTAATGCTGGGCATACATGTAATGATTGCGGAGACCCTCAAATGCCAGGGCAGTACAAACACCCCACAAATAACACCATTTTGGAAAGAAGACACCCCAAGGTATTCGCTGAGGGGCATATTGAGTCCATGAAAGATTGAAATTTTTGTCCCAAGTTAGCGGAAAGGGAGACTTTGTGAGAACAAAATAAAAAAAATCAATTTCCGCTAACTTGTGCCAAAATTTTTTTTTTTCAATGAACTCGCCATGCCCCTCATTGAATACCTTGGGGTGTCTTCTTTCCAAAATGGGGTCACATGTGGGGTATTTATACTGCCCTGGCATTTTAGGGGCCCCAAAGCGTGAGAAGAAGTCTGGTATCCAAATGTCTAAAAATGCCCTCCTAAAAGGAATTTGGGCCCCTTTGCCCACCTAGGCTGCAAAAAAGTGTCACACATCTGGTATCTCTGTATTCAGGAGAAGTTGAGGAATGTGTTTTGGGGTGTCTTTTTACATATACCCATGCTGGGTGAGATAAATATCTTGGTCAAATGCCAACTTTGTATAAAAAAATGGGAAAAGTTGTCTTTTGCCAAGATATTTCTCTCACCCAGCATGGGTATATGTAAAATGACACCACAAAACACATTCCCCACCTTCTCCTGAGTACGGAGATACCAGATGTGCGACACTTTTTTGCAGCCTAGGTGGGCAAAGGGGCCCATATTCCAAAGAGCACCTTTCTGATTTCACAGGTCATTTACCTACTTACCACACATTAGGGCCCCTGGAAAATGCCAGGGCAGTATAACTACCCCACAAGTGACCCCATTTTGGAAAGAAGACACCCCAAGGTATTCCGTGAGGGGCATGGCAAGTTCCTGGAATTTTTTATTTTTTGTCACAAGTTAGTGGAAAATGATGATTTTTTTTTTTTTTTTTCCATACAAAGTCTCATATTCCACTAACTTGTGACAAAAAATAAAAACTTCCATGAACTTACTATGCCCATCAGCGAATACCTTGGGGTCTCTTCTTTCCAAAATGGGGTCACTTGTGGGGTAGTTATACTGCCCTGGCATTCTAGGGGCCCAAATGTGTGGTAAGGAGTTTGAAATCAAATTCTGTAAAAAATGACCTGTGAAATCCGAAAGGTGCTCTTTGGAATATGGGCCCCTTAGCCCACCTAGGCTGCAAAAAAGTGTCACACATCTGGTATCTCCGTACTCAGGAGAAGGTGGGGAATGTGTTTAGGGGTGTCATTTTACATATACCCATGCTGGGTGAGAGAAATATCTTGGCAAAAGACAACTTTTCCCATTTTTTTATACAAAGTTGGCATTTGACCAAGATATTTATCTCACCCAGCATGGGTATATGTAAAAAGACACCCCAAAACACATTCCTCAACTTCTCCTGAGTACGGAGATACCAGATGTGTGACACTTTTTTGCAGCCTAGGTGGGCAAAGGGGCCCACATTCCAAAGAGCACCTTTCGGATTTCACAGGTCATTTTTTACTGAATTTGATTTCAAACGCCTTACCACACATTTGGGCCCCTAGAATGCCAGGGCAGTATAACTACCCCACAAGTGACCCCATTTTGGAAAGAAGAGACCCCAAGGTATTCGCTGATGGGCATAGTGAGTTAATGGAAGTTTTTATTTTTTGTCACAAGTTAGTGGAATATGAGACTTTGTATGAAAAAAAAAAAAATCATCATTTTCCACTAACTTGTGACAAAAAATAAAAAATTCTAGGAACTCGCCATGCCCCTCACGGAATACCTTGGGGTGTCTTCTTTCCAAAATGGGGTCACTTGTGGGGTAGTTATACTGCCCTGGCATTCTAGGGGCCCAAATGTGTGGTAAGGAGTTTGAAATCAAATTCTGTAAAAAATGACCTGTGAAATCCGAAAGGTGCTCTTTGGAATATGGGCCCCTTTGCCCACCTAGGCTGCAAAAAAGTGTCACACATCTGGTATCTCCGTACTCAGGAGAAGGTGGGGAATGTGTTTTGGGGTGTCATTTTACATATACCCATGCTGGGTGAGAGAAATATCTTGGCAAAAGACAACTTTTCCCATTTTTTTATACAAAGTTGGCATTTGACCAAGATATTTATCTCACCCAGCATGGGTATATGTAAAAAGACACCCCAAAACACATTCCTCAACTTCTCCTGAGTACGGAGATACCAGATGTGTGACACTTTTTTGCAGCCTAGGTGGGCAAAGGGGCCCATATTCCAAAGAGCACCTTTCGGATTTCACAGGTCATTTTTTACAGAATTTGATTTCAAACTCCTTACCACACATTTGGGCCCCTAGAATGCCAGGGCAGTATAACTACCCCACAAGTGACCCCATTTTGGAAAGAAGAGACCCCAAGGTATTCGCTGATGGGCATAGTGAGTTCATGGAAGTTTTTATTTTTTGTCACAAGTTAGTGGAATATGAGACTTTGTATGAAAAAAAAAAAAAAAGAAAAATCATCATTTTCCACTAACTTGTGACAAAAAATAAAAAATTCTAGGAACTCGCCATGCCCCTCACGAAATACCTTGGGGTGTCTTCTTTCCAAAATGGGGTCACTTGTGGGGTAGTTATACTGCCCTGGCATTCTAGGGGCCCAAATGTGTGGTAAGGAGTTTGAAATCAAATTCTGTAAAAAATGACCTGTGAAATCCGAAAGGTGCTCTTTGGAATATGGGCCCCTTTGCCCACCTAGGCTGCAAAAAAGTGTCACACATCTGGTATCTCTGTATTCAGGAGAAGTTGAGGAATGTGTTTTGAGGTGTCTTTTTACATATACCCATGCTGGGTGAGATAAATATCTTGGTCAAATGCCAACTTTGTATAAAAAAATGGGAAAAGTTGTCTTTTGCCAAGATATTTCTCTCACCCAGCATGGGTATATATAAAATGACACCCCAAAACACATTCCCCACCTTCTCCTGAGTACGGAGATACCAGATGTGTGACACTTTTTTGCAGCCTAGGTGGGCAAAGGGGCCCATATTCCAAAGAGCACCTTTCGGATTTCACAGGTCATTTTTTACAGAATTTGATTTCAAACTCCTTACCACACATTTGGGCCCCTAGAATGCCAGGGCAGTATAACTACCCCACAAGTGACCCCATTTTGGAAAGAAGAGACCCCAAGGTATTCGCTGATGGGCATAGTGAGTTCATAGAACTTTTTATTTTTTGTCACAAGTTAGTGGAATATGAGACTTTGTAAGAAAAAAAAAAGAAAAAAACTAAAAATTAATTTTCCGCTAACTTGTGACAAAAAATAAAAAGTTCTATGAACTCACTATGCCCATCAGCGAATACCTTAGGGTGTGTACTTTCCGAAATGGGGTCATTTGTGGGGTGTTTGTACTGTCTGGGCATTGTAGAACCTCAGGAAACATGACAGGTGCTCAGAAAGTCAGAGCTGCTTCAAAAAGCGGAAATTCACATTTTTGTACCATAGTTTGTAAACGCTATAACTTTTACCCAAACCATTTTTTTTTTACCCAAACATTTTTATCAAAGACACGTAGAACAATAAATTTAGAGCAAAATTTATATATGGATCTCGTTTTTTTTGCAAAATTTTACAACTGAAAGTGAAAAATGTCATTTTTTTGCAAAAAAATCGTTAAATTTCGATTAATAACAAAAAAAGTAAAAATGTCAGCAGCAAAGAAATACCACCAAATGAAAGCTCTATTAGTGAGAAGAAAAGGAGGTAAAATTCATTTGGGTGGTAAGTTGCATGACCGAGCAATAAACGGTGAAAGTAGTGTAGGTCAGAAGTGTAAAAAGTGGCCTGGTCTTTCAGGGTGTTTAAGCACTGGGGGCTGAGGTGGTTAATCACCAAAGCGACGTTTCAGTCCTCTTACTGGGACTTTTCTCAAGCAGTGATACTAAATAATGATGCTACATGCATATATATAGGCCCCTCAGGGTAATTGATCGAAATGTGAAATTAATAAAATAACATACTAACATCCATAATATAATGACATCAATCCATGTGTACATGATTATGTGTAAAGTGCATAATAATCAGTGCAAAACAATACTTCATAGAGATTTCATATAATCACCATACGGGACATGATTAGTCTTAATGGCAAATAGTAAACATCTGTGTGTGTCAATAAATTGATTAAAAACAATTCGGCACTATGAACACTGACCAGCATGGACCCCATCATTGCCACCTGCCTACGGTGTTCTGGATCGTTCATCGCGCATGCGTGAAGCTAATGCGCCATTCCTAGTATGCTAGTGGAACGCATGTTACGCCATTGTTATCCACGTGATTCACTTTTGGTCACATAATCGCAACATGTATTGCAGACCTCACACGTGACATGGTCAGTCACTTAATCGTAATTATAAATAATATTATGCGTCACCCCTGTTAATAAATATGTATAAGAGCATCTCTTTGTATATAGTAAAAAGTTAGACTGAGTTCTATCATTTTTTGTGAACCAAGGTGTCCCACATCACTCCTCGCACTGTCAATGCAGAGGAGATACGTCGGAGGAAGGCAGATGGGCAAACTCGGCCCTCCAGCTGTTTTAAAACTACAGTCCCATCATGCTGTAGGCTGATAGCTGTAGGCAGACTGGGAATGATGGGATTTGTAGTTTTACAACAGCTGGAGGGCCGAGTTTGCCCATCCCTGCGTTAACCGCTTGGTATCTGAGACACAGACACCAAATACAGTTGTACCTAACTCATACTCCGATCACATGTTTAAGTATAACGTGATTTATCTGTGGCAAAGTAGCTGGGGTGTTGAGACCATACTTCCAATACAGTTATGCATAAGTAGGTAGTGGAATCAACCGATGTGGTATGGTAGTGTATCCATCTCATGCACGCTATACCCGATCCCATCATCATTATCCCTCTGTGTCACTAAAAGAAAAAAGTGAAAGTATTATATGAACTCAGACTGACTGTTATGAGGGAAAATTCCCATTCTAGTATAGAGTTAAATTAAACAGAGGAGGTACATACATATTACCGACATATTAGACAATATTATATACCGTGGTCTAACCAATATTAGTAGTTTATTTCATTTTGTCTTTATTGGTGATTGGTCAATGCTGATTGTGTTCATTGTCCATCATATCTGCAAGAGAGAAAAAAAAAAGGGAAAAATAATTTACTCTTTTTCAAAAGTAAAAAATACTTAAAGTAAAAAAAGAAAAAAAGAACAGAGCACCAAAATTGTTAACACAAGTTTACACATAACAGGTGAAGACATGCAGCAGGGGGAACCTTCATGAGAAGATCCATGGTTTATAATCTGCATTAAGGGTCCATTCACGCGTCCGCAAAATGGGTCCACATCCATTCTGCAATTTTGCGGAACAGGCCCGGACCCATTCATTTTCAATGGGGCCGGAATGTGCTGTCCGCATCCGCACTTGCGGATCCGCACTTCCGTTCCGCCAAAAAATACAACATGTCCTATTCGTGTCCGCAATGGCGGACAAGAAAAGGCATTTTCTATGAGAGTGCCGGCGATGTGCGGTCCGCAAAATGCAAAAACGCACATTGCCGGTGTCCGTGTTTTTTCCGGATCCGCAATTTGCGGATCCGTAAAACACATACGGACGTGTGAATGGACCCTTAAACCATTGGGTTTTAGTGTGTTCAATCTGGTGATCCACTGTATCTCCCGTTTCTTCAGATTTAAGATGTGATTGCCTCCTTTTCGTGATGGGGGAACATGATCCACAATCATACATTTCAATTCATGTTCACCATGCGATAATTCAGTAAATTGTTTAGACGCCGGTAGATCCATAATTTTTTTTTCGTATGAAGTAGCGTTGTTGATTCAAATGTGTTTTTAAATCCAATGTCGTCTCACCTACATATAGTAATGGATAGATAGATAGATAGATAGATAGATAGATAGGAGATTAGTAGATTAGCACAACCAAGGGATTTAGGTGCACTCGCTGGAGTTCCTTCATGGTAAGTGCACATGTATCATAAGTGCTGCGTATGGAAATTCTGCAGTTTATTGCAGCACCAGTCTTGTAGCTGGGATTTTCGGCCGATAAACGACTTGCGGATTGCGGTGCAGATTTTCATGTCAATTTCTACAGTGAATTTTCTCCTTTGTTACTGTAGAGGGGGTGAAACCTGAAAGGAAAATCTGTAACCAATCCGCAGCAAAATGAAGGCAAATTTGGCTGAAAAATGTGCCCCGTCAGCGGCCTCCCTCATGGTTTACTCAGGCTCAGGCTCATCTAAAGGATCGGCAATTAAAGCTACATATGTCCTGAAGAAACCTGGTAACGTCACATCAGACATGGACACCTAGGAGGAGCAGGGAGACCAGGCAACCAATTTAAAGCGTCTTTCCAGTCATTTTCCCGCATAATGATTCCAGTACCAGTCTCGTGAGGAAGACGTCAGCCATATCTGTTCTCACTTCACTGTCAGACATGAATTATTTCGCCCCTACATCTCCTGCTGTCGAGTGCCTACAGCTCGATTCGCACATACCATGCTATAACATGGGCGCTTATACGCCGATCGGAGGACTGTTGCCATGGCAACCAATGCCATTATTAGCACTAGAATGATTCCACTTTCAAGATGCAATTTATTAACTTTACTGGACTTTGTCGACAATCTGGGAAGTATGTGAGGTCTGACGCTGATGGAAAGGCTCGCCCCGAAAGGAACAAATTACAGGGCCTGATGAGAGCGGTAATTAGGCTCGAGAAGGAGGAAAAGCTACCGAGATCCATCAGCCGTCCTAATATCTTCAGAAGTGACTGTAGAGCATCACTGCTTTTCCCGTTTTTCCGCTTTTGGGAGGCTTATTCATCAGAATAAACTTAAATAGTTGTGGGAAATTTATCAAAACTGGTGTAAAAGGAAAAACTGGCTTAGTTGCCCATAGCAACCAATCAGATTCCAGCTTTCATTTTCCAAAGGAGCTCTGAAAAATAAAAGGTTAAATCTGATTGGTAGGGGAAACTTTAGGCTACTTTCACGATAGCGTTTTTTGCGGATCTGTCATGGATCTGCAAAAACGCTTCCGTTACAATAATACAACCGCATGCATCCGTCATGAACGGGTCCGTTTGTGATATGTCTTCTATAGCCATGACGGATCCGTCTTGAACTCCAATGAAAGTCAATGGGGGACTGATCCGTTTTCTATTGTGCCAGATTGTGTCAGAGAAAACGGATCCGTACCCATTGACTTACATTGTGTGTCAGGACGGATCCTTTTCCACCCACTTTGTCAGACAGACATCAAAACGCTGCAGGCGGCCTCCAGAGCGGAATGGAGACGGATCGGAGGCAAACTGATGCATTCTGAGCGGATCCTTTTCCATTCAGTATGCATTAGGGGCAAAACTGATCCATTTTGGACCGCTTGTGAGAGCCCTGAACGGATCTCACGAACGGAAAGCCAAAACGCTAGTGTGAAAGTAGACTAAGCCAGTTTTCCTTTGCACCAGTTTGGATAAATCTCCCCCAAAGGCTCTAGGAAAAAAACTAAGATTTACTATTTCACAAAATTTTCAGTCAGTTAGGAGTACAACTATATGGCACTGTTTCAGCAGACAATATGGGGGGGGGGGGGGTGATTTATCAAAATTGGTATAAAGAAAAACTGTCTGAGTTGCCCTTAGCAACCAATTAGATTTCACCTTTCATTTTCCAAAGGCGCTCCATGGGAAAATAAAAGTACTCCTTAGGCTGAGTTCACACGGGCGTTGCGGGAAAATGTGCGGGTGCTTTGCGGGAACACGCACGATTTTTCCGCGCGAGTGCAAAACATTGTAATGCGTTTTTCACTCGCGTGAGAAAAATCGTGCATGTATGGTACCCAAACCCGAACTTCTTCACAGAAGTTCGGGCTTGGGATCGGTGTTCTGTAGATTGTATTACTTTTCCTTATAACATGGTTATAAGGGAAAATAATAGCATTCCGAATACAGAATGCATAGTAAAATAGCGCTGGAGGGGTTAAAAAAATAATAATAATAATTTAACTCACCTTAATCCACTTGATCGCGGAGCCGGCATCACCTTCTGTCTTCATCTTAGCTGTGTGGAGCAACAGGACCTGTGGTGACGTCACTCCGGTCATCACATGGTACGTCACATGATCTTTTACCATGGTGATGGATCATGTGATGGATCATGTGATGACCGGAGTGACGTCACCACAGGTCCTGTTGCTCCACACAGCTAAGATGAAGACAGAAGGTGATGCCGGCTCCGCGATCAAGTGGATTAAGGTGAGTTAAATTATTATTTATTTATTTTTAACCCCTCCAGCGCTATTTTACTAAGCATTCTGTATTAAGAATGCTATTATTTTCCCTTATAACCATGTTGTAAGGAAAAATAATAATGATCGGGTCTCCATCCCGATCGTCTCCTAGCAACCTTGCGTGAAAATCTCACCGCATCTGCACTTGCTTGCGGATGCTTGCGATTTTCACGCAACCCCATTCACTTCTATGGGGCCTGCGTTGAGTATACTGCGATTTTCACGCAACGCACAAGAGATGCGTGAAAATCACCGCTCATGTGAACAGCCCCATAGAAATGAATGGGTCGGTATTCAGTGCGGGTGCAATGCGTTCACCTCCCGCATTGCACCCGCGCGGAATACTCGAACGTGTGAACGCAGCCTAGCTGACTGAAAATTTTGTGAAATAGTAAATCTTTGTTTTTTTCCTAGAGCCTTTGAGGGAGATTTATCCAAGTTGGTGCAAAGGAAAAAAAACTGGCTTAGTTGCCCATAGCAACCAATCAGATTCCACCTTTCATTTTTCAGAGCTCCTTTGGAAAATGAAAGCTGGAATCTGATTGGTTGCTATGGGCAACTAAGACAGTTTTCCTTTACAGTTTTGATGTTTTCTCAAGGGATCTGGTACTACTATGGGATGAATTGGCGGGCTGACACCATTAGGGAGGGGGCAATGAGTGGCTGGCACCATTATGGGGGACTCAGTAGGCCTGGCCCTTTTTGGGGGCTGGCATTTATGTGGTGGTACTGTATGGATGCCACTTTTACAGAAGGAATTGTGGTACTGATTGTGTTGTATTTTAAAGGGGTTTTCCGGGATTTTAATATTGATGACCTATCCTCAGGACAGGTCATTAATATCAGATCAGTGGGGTTCCGACGATACCCTGCACCCCCGCTAATCAACTGGTTGAAGAGAAGGCCGCACTACAAGCGAGTGCAGCCTTCTCTTCATTGTTTACCTGCTCCTTTATTGAACTGTATAGAAATGATCCATCCCATAGAAGTAAATGGGATGGCTTGTAGTCAAACCTACGATGTTGACAGAGAACAGGTAAACAATGAAGGGAAGGCTGCGCTCGCATGATCAGCGGGAGTGCCGAGTGTCGGACCCCTGCCAATCTCATATTAATGACTTATCTGAGGATAGGTCATCAATATTAAAATCCCGGAAAACCCCTTTAAGGAGGTTTTCCCAGGACCTGGATATTGATGGCCTATCCTCAGCCTCGCCATCGTTATCAGATCAGTAGAGGGCTGGCATCCAGCTCTACCATGATCAGCTGTTTCAGGCAGCCGCTAGCACCAGAACCTATGAAGTAGATGGAGCACCTTGTCCATTCTGTCGTTTCCAGTACTGGTGTAATGTACGGTAGTTCACTTCCCATTCATTTCAATGGTGCAGTAAACCGGTAAGCCACTAGATGGTGGATGGAACCTTCTGCTTCTGGCTCCATCCACTGAATAGCTTTGGCTGCCCGAAACAGCTGATCATGGGAGTTTCAAGTGCAAGGCACCGCCTCCCAGGGCCAATCATGTCCCAGGTTTTTAGGATTGCCAAGTAATGATGCGGCCTTATTAGTTTTGTGTGTGTCACGTTGCTCCTACCAGTATTCCGTCGCTCCCCAGGGTTAGGCTCTGAAGCAATAAAGGGGAGAGTGATAGTTGGTGGAGTAAGAGTCCAGACTTAGTAAAAGTTCAACAGCTTTACTTGAATAAACTTGCATACAGACAATATTTGTTTTTTCTCTTGGCTCCAGCAGGTTTGGGGTAAACTGGCAGGCAAACTTTGATACCTTGCTTTCTATTTCTATGCTGTGCAAGACTCTGGATTTAGTTTTGTACCTGGACTTTCTGACACTTCTGGTAGCTGAGTGGGGTGCTTTTGGTGGCTTTTTCACTCTCAACTGACTATAGCTTTCTCCAACCCTTCCCTTGGTAGGAAGCAGGACTAGCCTACTTCTGCCTAAAAAGGGGGAGAATGAAATGGTAGGTTAAATTTTATCTTAAGGTACTCTGCCAGACACACTGCCACCTGCTGGACAACCAGGCACAGTACATGTAATACAATACATAACATTTTTAACTATATTATTAAGGCACAATATCAAAGGACCTGGAATCAAAAACAGATCACATTATTTGTTAGCCATTAGAGACAGTAGCATAGTATAGGGATGGTAGTGCCTGCTCTGGGGCACTACACAAGTGTCAGACCCCTACTGATCTAATATTGATGACCTATCGAGAGGATAGGCCACAAGTATCTAAATTCTGGAAAAGCTGTTTAAGTAACAAAACAGTATTCTCATCTTGTAAAGTGTTTGCATATCACTAGGATAGGCTATAACTTGCATAGTTGCCAACATTCCCGAATTTGCAGGGACTGTCTCTGATTTTCAGACAGTCCTTGCAAATTCAAGCTCTCCCAGGCCAAAAATTGGCAGCCCTAATAATAATCCCACCCACAAGTGGCCGTTTCTGACAGTGTCAGGGAGTTCCCCAGGGGACAAGGTTTTGGATGCCCTGATTTTTCCAACCTAGAGGTTGGGAAGTATGAACTTGATTAGTTTGGCTCTTACCTGTGGGACTGAGAATGAAGGGACCACATGACAGGTTCTGTGCTCTGCTTTTTTCTCGCTCAGGACACCAAAAATATCAGTTGCATGTGAACAGGGTTGTAGAAACTCTATTCACATACATTAAATGTTTATCCTTTGAATTTCGGAAATCTGTGTGAAATCTGGCAAGTGTAAAAGGAGCCTTAGAAGGGGATGCAGTACAAAAGCAGGACAGCAGTCTCTTCATTCCGAGGGATCAGACCCCCACCAATCACATATGCTGACATATGCTACCGATTTTCAGACTACGACTTGTAGTCTCTCTTTGGTGTTCTTTGTATCCCCATGTTATGCTTCGCCCCCAAATGGCCCTGCATTGGTCATAACACAATTTTACCCAAATTGCTTCTCTACTGTAAGACATTTATCGCACCCAATGAGGCGAAATGAAGAGGTACCATAAATGTCAGAGAAAGGAATACTCCTGACCATGTGGCCCTCAGAATTAAAAAAGTTGTGTGCCCCCTCATTTAAAAGCACTGTCTGTCAGGTAGGGTTGATTCTGCTGATTAAAATGATGCCTATCTTGTGAAAATTGGTTGTGGCTAGAGATGAGTGAATTTTTCAAAAATTAGATGCGGCCGATTTACCAAATTTTTTCGGAAAAATTTGCTTTATTTATTATTTATTTGCGGCGAATCGCGTTACAAAACGGCTATTTCCGGGGCTGCAGAGAGCCTTTATAGGGGTGTAGAACACTGTGCCTTGCATAGGGAGTCTGCTGTGGTAGTGAAACAGTACTGTGAGTCAGTATGACATGCAGATGATAGGTGTCACTCTCAGAATCACTGCACACTTCACTTATTTGGGCAGTCACGGGGCCAACACTGGCCAAATAACTCAAGTATGAACTCAACCTTACAGTTAGATGTTAGCGCCAAGAAGAAGCACACTCCTTTTACACTGTCGTCAGCTGATTCCACACAGATGTCTACAGAACCTATTCTATTACACGCTTATACAAGTAGAGCACCCCCGGACAGAGTGGAGAGGGTGTCAGCAGTAAGTTTGTGTTGACATCACTGATTCATTTGCCCTTCCTCTAATCCGTCAGAACAATAACCCACAAAAAACGGATCCTGTCTATGGAGCACACGCCTTCACTCGGTCAGCATTTGATCAGTAATCCATCAGTATTGCTAATGCCAAAAAAAAAACAGGGGTGGATGTAAAACAGAGATGACAAGTTAATGGAATATTTGCATGTCTTCTGTGTTTTGTACCCACTCTTACTTTTGGATACCAAATCATAAGCCAATTCTGATGGAACCATACAGGCCTTACAGCTGCTACACAGATAGGATCCGTTGTGCGTCTCATTTTTCCTTCCTTCTGACAGATCAGAAGAAAGGTAAAAAAAAATGGTGGTCAGCCAGGCCGAAAGCCAAAATAGTGGCCCAGTCATGAAGTGGGGAGGGTGGGAACAGCATAAGAAGTCCACAGAGCAGCCCTATGAGGTGGAAGTAGCATGAGGAGGCCACAGAATGGCACAATGACAGAGTATGAAGGTGGCGGCAGCATCAGGAGGCCACAGAGTGGCACAATGACTGAGTCTGGAGGTGGCGACAGTAACAGCATCAGGAGGATACCACAGAGTGGTGAGGTGACATCGTGTGGAGATGGCAGTAGCAGCAGCAGCATCAGGAGACCACAGAGTGGCAAGGTGGCATAATGTGTAGATGGCAGGAGCAGCAGCATGAGGAGACCACAGAGTGGCAAGGTGACATATTGTGGATATGGCAGCAGCATCAGGAGACCACAGAGTGACAAGGTGACATAGTGTGGAGATGGCAGCAGCAGCAGGAGACCACATAGTGGCAAGATGTGTCATGGTCTTACCTGCTTGCTGCTCTCCTTCGTTTGACATGTGCTGGCGGCCATCTTGGTTTCTGGGTTTCTTGTAGCCTTCCACCCTGCGGCTCCTCCTTCCCCTGGGAGGAGCTGGATGCCTAGCTCATATATATAGGAGGTCTGTGGCTTCAGTTCCTTGCTTGGTCCTCTTGTGTTCACATGCTTCTAAGACTGCTGCTGCTTCTGGTTCCTGATCCTGGCTTCGTCTGACTACCCTGCTGGTTCCTGATCCTGGCTTCGTCTGACTACCCTGCTGGTTCCTGATCCTGGCTTCGTCTGACTACCCTGCTGGTTCCTGATCCTGGCTTCGTCTGACTACCCTTCTCGTTCCTGACCTCTGGCTTCGCAAAGACTCTGCTCGGTTTCACCATCCGTTTGGACTTTTGCTTTACAGCTTTATTTTCAATAAAGCCTTCTTATTTTCACTTATCTCTTGTTGTACGTCTGGTTCATGGTTCCGTGACATTAGGACCAAGCCATGAATTCTGACGGTACAGGGCCATCCTCGCTACCCACGCTGGTTGCCAGACTTGATCAGCAGGATCACCTGTTGGGTCGGTTCGCTGTGGCGTTGCAAACCCTGCTTGAACGCACGGCTCATTTCGCTCCCATTGCCGATGGGTCGGTTGTCGCTCCTGGGCTTGCTCCTACTGCCGCTCCGGTTGTTGCGCCAGAGTCTACCCCGACACCTGTTGTTGCGCCTGCGGTGTTTCGGGGTATGACCGGTTCTGCCCCTCTTCCACAGCGCTTTGGGGGAGAGCCAACTCAGTGCCGAGGTTTCCTTAACCAGGTGGGCATTTATTTCGAGTTGCTGCCACATGCCTTTCCTACTGAGAGATCAAAGGTGGGCTTCTTGATCTCGCTGCTCTCGGACAAGGCCTTGGCCTGGGCCAGCCCTTTATGGGAGAACAACAATCCGGTGGTTGCCGAGTTTTCCGGTTTTGTTGCTTCTCTTCGGAAGGTATTCGATGTGCCGGCTCGTGCTGCCTCTGCTGCGAAGCTCCTTATGTCCATCAGACAGGGTTCACGATCCGTAGCTGAATACGCCATTGAGTTTCGTACCCTGGCAGCAGAGGTGGGCTGGAATAATGAGGCTCTGGTCGCTGCTTTCTCTCATGGTCTCTCGGATGCCTTGAAGGATGAGGTTGCAGCTAAGGACCTACCAGTTGAGCTCGAGTCTCTTATTTCTTTCCTGATTTTGATTGACACCAGACTCAGGGAGAGACCTTCCTTTAAGGAGAACCTGCGGAGGTCTTCTAACAGATTGGTGCCTACGTTTGCTGTCCCACCCGTGCCTCCCTCTCCTCCCACGCCTCCTGGTGATGACTTGTCTGGGGGTGAACCCATGCAGCTGGGGTTTGCTCGCCTGTCCGAGGGGGAGAGGGCACTCCGGAGACGCGAGGGCCGATGCATGTACTGTGGTCTCGGTGGGCATTTTCGGTTGGCATGTCCGAACCGTCCGGGAAACGCTCGTACCCTGAGATCCTGTCGGGGGCAGATCTTGGGTGGAGTCTCCTCGTCCCCGGTTTCCCGTGTTGACAAACCACTGATCACTGTTGTCCTCTCCTGGGTCGGGGGCTCGGTGACGACCCAGGCGTTGGTGGACTCTGGTGCTGGTGGTTTGTTCATTGATAGTGTGTTCGCTGCCGCCAATTCCATTCCTCTGCAGGCTCGAGGTTCCCCACTGGCTCTTGAGGCGATAGACGGCAGACCCCTTCTGCCGCCACACGTGACTCATGAGACCCTTCCAGTGGGGATAGCCATTGGTGCCGTTCACAGAGAGTCGGTCTGCCTCCAGGTTATTTCGTCTCCACACTACTCGGTGGTCTTGGGGTACCCCTGGCTCCAGAAGCATAATCCGACTTTCGATTGGAGATCGGTCGAGATCCTCTCGTGGTCACCGCAGTGTGGGGCTAGTTGCATCCATGGGTCTGTCAAGTTGCTGTGTACTTCCTCGGACTCTCTGTTGCCTCCTGAATACGAGGAGTACCGGGATGTATTTGATAAGGTGCGCGCGGTTGCCCTACCTCCGCACCGCCCATACGATTGTGCCATAGAGTTACAATCTGGTGCCGTTCCTCCTCGTGGCAAAGTCTATCCACTGTCGGTAGCGGAGAATGAGGCCATGGAGGAGTACATGAGGGAGGCGCTTTCACGCGGACACATTCGCAAATCTTCGTCCCCGGCAGGGGCTGGATTTTTCTTTGTGAAAAAGAAGGGCGGTGAGTTGAGGCCTTGCATCAATTACAGGGGGCTCAATCGCATCACGATCAAGAACGCTTACCCGATACCCTTGATTTCCGAGCTGTTCGATCGCCTTAAAGGGGCCACGGTCTTTACCAAACTCGACCTGAGGGCGGCATATAACCTGGTAAGGATCAAGGCGGGCGATGAGTGGAAGACCGCGTTTAACACCAGGACCGGTCATTACGAATCCTTGGTTATGCCCTTTGGGTTGTGCAATGCGCCCGCAGTCTTTCAGGAATTCATCAACGATGTTTTCCGTGACCTGTTGCAGCAGTGTGTGGTAGTCTATTTGGATGACATCTTGGTATATTCTGAATCCATGGAGGCCCACATTCTGGATGTCAGACGAGTGTTGCAACGGTTACGAGAGAACAAGCTGTTCGGTAAGCTTGAGAAATGCGAATTTCACCGATCCCAGGTAACCTTCTTAGGTTACATCATTTCCGCTGAGGGGTTCTCCATGGATCCTGAGAAGGTTTCGGCTGTCTTACAGTGGCCCCAGCCCAGTGGTCTTCGTTCCCTGCAGCGCTTTTTGGGCTTCGCCAATTATTATCGGAAGTTCATCAGGGACTTTTCCATGCTGGCCAAGCCTCTCACGGATCTGACCAGGAAGGGCAGTAATTCCCAGGTCTGGCCGCTCGAGGCCATCCGAGCTTTTGAGGCCCTAAAGTCCGCCTTTGTGTCGGCTCCGATTCTGTCGCATCCCAACCCTGGGTTGCCCTTTGTCCTCGAGGTGGACGGGTCTGAGACGGGAGTAGGCGCCCTTCTGTCTCAGCGTAGAACACCAGAGGGTCCTCTGCTTCCTTGTGGGTTTTACTCCCGGAAACTGTCTTCCGCGGAGTGCAACTATCAGATTGGTGACAGGGAGTTATTGGCCATCGTGCAGGCCCTTAAAGAATGGAGGCACTTGCTCGAGGGTTTGGTGGTTCCGGTTCTCATCCTGACGGACCACAAGAATCTGACCTACCTTTCTGAGGCCAAGAGATTGACACCACGTCAGGCCAGATGGGCTCTGTTCTTGTCACGTTTTAATTACGTGGTCTCCTACCTACCCGGTTCCAAGAACATCAGGGCGGATGCCTTATCACGGCAGTACTCCGAGCTGTCCAGGGAGGAGTCGATTCCGACTTCGGTCATACCTCCGAATCAGATCCTGGCCGCCATTCGCACCAGCCTGACCTCTCCCCTGGGTGAGCAGATTTTGGCGGCTCAATCTGGTGCTCCCTCTGGGAGACCCAACGGCAGATGTTTTGTGCCTGAGGAGTTGCGCACTCGGTTGTTGCGAACTTACCATAACTCCAAGACCGCGGGGCATCCTGGAAAGAATCAGCTGTCCTGGGCTGTTTCACGTCTGTTCTGGTGGCCTTCCCTACGTTTCGACATCGCCGCATATGTAGCGGCATGCTCCGTTTGTGCTCAGAGTAAGTCCCCTCGGCACCTTCCGTTGGGCCTTCTGCAACCCATAGCCACCGGGGAGCGCCCATGGTCACACCTGGGGATGGATTTCATTGTGGACCTCCCTGCATCCCGAGGCCATACGGTCATTCTCATGATTGTGGATCGGTTTTCCAAAATGTGCCACTGTGTTCCTCTCAAGAAGTTACCCTCTGCACAAGAGTTGGCCACGATTTTTGCCAGGGAGGTCTTCCGGTTGCACGGTTTGCCTAAGGAGATTGTGTCGGATCGGGGGAGTCAGTTTGTGTCCAGGTTCTGGCGCGCCTTTTGCTCCCAGTTGGGGATTCATCTCTCCTTCTCCTCGGCCTACCACCCTCAGTCCAATGGGGCCGCAGAACGATCCAATCAGGCCTTGGAGCAATTCCTTCGTTGCTATGTCTCCGACCACCAAGACAATTGGGTTGACCTCCTGCCTTGGGCTGAGTTTGCCAGGAACACGGCGGTGAACTCTTCCTCTGGGACGTCTCCCTTCATGGCCAATTATGGGTTCCAACCTGCCGTGTTACCGGAGGTATTCTCTCCCCAGGATATTCCGGCTGTGGAGGATCACCTTTCCGTCCTACGTGCTTCTTGGGTACAGATCCAGAAGTCCCTTGAGGTCTCTGCGCAGCGCCAGAGACTCCAGGCTGATCGCAGACGAGCGCCTGCTCCTTCCTACCAGGTCGGAGACCGTGTATGGTTGTCCACCCGCAACCTCAACCTTCGAGTGCCCACTCCCAAGCTGGCGCCTCGCTTTGTTGGTCCCTTCCGAGTGCTTCGCAGGGTAAACCCGGTAGCCTATGCCCTTGCGCTTCCTCCTGGCATGCGGATCTCCAACGTGTTTCATGTCTCCCTGTTGAAGCCACCGGTGTGTAATCGTTTCACTTCCTCGGTTCCTCGGCCTCGTCCGGTCCAAGTGGGCAATCGTGAGGAATATGAGGTGAGCAATATCCTGGACTCACGCCTGGTCCGCGGTCGGTTGCAGTTTTTGGTCCATTGGCGTGGTTATGGTCCAGAGGAGCGTTCCTGGGTTCCCTCCGCAGATGTCCATGCTCCTGCCTTGCTCTGAGCCTTCCACGCACGCTTCCCTCAGAAACCGTTTTGTGCTCCGCGGAGGAGGGGCCCTTGAGGGGGAGGTACTGTCATGGTCTTACCTGCTTGCTGCTCTCCTTCGTTTGACATGTGCTGGCGGCCATCTTGGTTTCTGGGTTTCTTGTAGCCTTCCACCCTGCGGCTCCTCCTTCCCCTGGGAGGAGCTGGATGCCTAGCTCATATATATAGGAGGTCTGTGGCTTCAGTTCCTTGCTTGGTCCTCTTGTGTTCACATGCTTCTAAGACTGCTGCTGCTTCTGGTTCCTGATCCTGGCTTCGTCTGACTACCCTGCTGGTTCCTGATCCTGGCTTCGTCTGACTACCCTGCTGGTTCCTGATCCTGGCTTCGTCTGACTACCCTGCTGGTTCCTGATCCTGGCTTCGTCTGACTACCCTTCTGGTTCCTGACCTCTGGCTTCGCAAAGACTCTGCTCGGTTTCACCATCCGTTTGGACTTTTGCTTTACAGCTTTATTTTCAATAAAGCCTTCTTATTTTCACTTATCTCTTGTTGTACGTCTGGTTCATGGTTCCGTGACAAGATGACATCATGTGTAGATGGCAGTAGCAGCAGCATCAGGAGGATACCACAGAGTGACAAGGTGACATAGTGTGGAGTTGGCAGCATCAGGAGGATACCACAGAGTGGCAAGGTGACATAGTGTGGAGATGGCAATAGCAGCAGCAGCAACCGGAGACCACATAGTAGCAAGACTACATAATGTGTAGATGGCAGTAACAGCAGCAGCAGCATAAGGAGGAAACCACAGAGTGGCAAGATGACATAGTGTGGAGTTGGCAGCAACATGTGGAGACCACAGAGTGGCAAGGTAACATAATATGGATATGGCAGCAGCAGCAGGATACCATAGAGTGACAAGGTGACCTAGTGTGGAGATGTCAGTAGCAGCAGCAGCATCAGGAGACCACAGAGTGGCAAGATGACATAATGTATAGATGGCTGTAGCAGCAGCATCAGGATGACACCACAGAGTGGAAAGGTGACATAGTGTGGAGTTGGCAGTATCAGGAGGATACCACAGAGTGGCAAGTTGACATAGTGTGGAGATGGCAGTAGCAGCAGCATCAGGAGACCACATAGTAGCAAGATAACATAATGTGTAGATGGCAGTAGCAGCAGCAGCAACATCAGGAATATACCACAGAGTGGCAAGGTGACATAGTGTGGAGTTGGCAGCAGCATGAGGAGACCACAGAATGGCAAGGTGACATAGTGTGGATATAGCAGTAGCAGCAGCAGCATCAGGAGACCACAGAGTGGCAAGGTGACAAAGTGTGGAGATGTTAGTAGCAGAAGCAGCATCAGGAGACCACACAGTGGCAAGATGACATTATGTATAGATGGTTGTAGCAGCAGCAGCATCAGGAGGATACCACCGAGTGGCAAGGTGACATAGTGTGGAGTTGGCAGTATCAGGACGATACCACAGAGTGGCAAGGTGATATAGTGTGGAGATAGCAATAGCAGCAGCAGCATCAGGAGACCACATAGTAGCAAGATGACATAATGTGTAGATGGCAGCAGCAGCATCAGGAGGATACCACAGAGTGGCAAAGTGACATAGAGTGGAGTTAGCAGCAGCATGAGGAGTCCACAGAGTGGCAAGGTGACATAATGTGGAGATGGCAGCAGCAACAGGATACCACAGAGTGGCAAGGTGACCTAGTGTGGATATGGCAGCAGCATGAGGAGACCACAGAGTGGCAAGGTGACATAGTGTGGAGATGGCAGTAGCAGCAGCATCAGGAGACCACAGAGTGGCAAGGTGACATAATGTGGAGATGGCAGGAGCAGCATCAGGAGACCACAGAGTGGCAAGATGACATAATGTATAGATGGCTGTAGCAGCAGCAGCATCAGGAGGACACCACAGAGTGGCAAGGTGACATAGTGTAAAGTTGGCAGTATCAGGAGGATACCACAGAGTGGCAAGGTGAAATAGTGTGGAGATGGCAGTAGCAGCAGCATCAGGAGACCACATAGTAGCAAGATGACATAATGTGTAGATGGCAGTAGCAGCAGAAGCAGCAACATCAGGAGGATACCACAGAGTGGCAAAGTGACATAGTGTGGAGTTGGCAGCAGCATGAGGAGACCACAGAGTGGCAAGGTGACAAAGTGTGGAGATGGCAGTAGCAGAAGCAGCATCAGGAGACCACACAGTGGCAAGATGACATTATGTATAGATGGCTGTAGCAGCAGCATCAGGAGGATACCACCGAGTGGCAAGGTGACATAGTGTGGAGTTGGCAGTATCAGGAGGATACCACAGAGTGGCAAGGTGATATAGTGTGGAGATGGCAGTAGCAGCAGCAGCATCAGGAGACCACATAGTAGCAAGATGACATAATGTGTAGATGGCAGCAGCAGCATCAGGAGGATACCACAGAGTGGCAAAGTGACATAGTGTGGAGTTATCAGCAGCATGAGGAGACCACAGAGTGGCAAGGTGACATAATATGGAGATGGCGGCAGCAACAGGATACCACAGAGTGGCAAGGTGACCTAGTGTGGATATGGCAGCAGCATGAGGAGACCACATATTGGCAAGGTGACATAGTGTGGAGATAGCAGTAGCAGCAGCAGCATCAGGAGACCACAGAGTGGCAAGGTGACGTAGTGTGGAGATGTTATAACCAAAATAATCATCAAAAAGATGAAAAATCATGTGTGAGCATAAACTCAATATACCCAATAAACAATAACACACATATACATAAATAACAAATTTTTATTGAATGGTCTCATAAAAGACAACAAAATAGACAGTAATAAATATAATTAATACATAGCAGTAATGCAGTAGCGCTGCGAATCAGCGCCACACCAAAGATACACCGGATCACTGTACCCCCTTGTAACGGAACGCCTATCACCCCGACCGGGTACCTCCGTCGATAGATGCTCCTAGTGCTTCCAGAGGACTCCAAGCACTCCACTTGACACCGTCAGCACTGCAGACCCCACGAACCACCGAAGCTTGGTGGAGGTCTCGCCGTCTCCTACCCACCGTGGACCTACGACAAGGCTCCAGGCTCCAGTCGGTGAACCTCTCCTAAATCCAGAGACAGGAACCAGGAGCAAGCTCTTACAAGAGCTTTTACTCAGGGGAGTACAGTATTGTGATATAGCAATCCCCAAGAGTGTAGTTATTCCATCCCCCAAACATGAGCCAAGACTTCATGAAGGTATAAAACAGGAACACTTTATTGAGGGCTACCCGCCCGTATTTATGCAGGTCCCCATTTGGTGGACATGCCCCTAGTGGACCAGAAGGAAGACTGCGACACAGGACAGATATGCAGCAACTCAGGATACACAAACACAACACATCCCCACAATGCATCATGGTTTCCTCCTCTCTGCCCTGGAGACACCCGAGGAGTAATCCAATTATCTCTCAAGACAAAGGGAAATCGCCAATACACATGTGGGGACAACCGGACAGAAATCACCACCCAAGCACACAATGTCACACCCCCACAACAAACACAGACATTTAACATATTCCCAGATAGCTCAAGTCTGAGTGCATATCATTAGGTGAATGGCACTCAGAATACACAAATACAATACAATTAGCTATCTGGGTACCCTCACATAACAAAATACAATTGCAAAGACAGATTTAAGCTGTGCGGCCAGTCTGTCTGCTCCTTTAAAGTTAGTATGGGCCATAATCCTGAGGCAAGAGGCTGGTAGCCAGGCCTCTCCAAAACCCAGTGGAGAGGTTGGTTTCGCCACACATCTTCCCCTCCCAGGGAAGACTAACGAGATACCTGACCTCATGCCGGTCGGTATCTGAGTTAGTCTGGCAGTCCACCCACAACATAATACTGGACCTGTTGAATTTTGGGGCCTGGCTCTGTTCTGTATGTCCCCAGCTGTTGAGGGGGCATCTGCTACTCCTTGCTTCCTTGTTGCTCTCTAGCTTGGAGCTGTAGGTACTTGGTGGGCAGAGGCCAACTGCGCTCTGCCCCGATGCCAGCTCTTCCGCTGGGGTATCCTGTGGGAAGTCCAGCTCTGGAGAAGAGGATAGGGGAGTGCAGAGGCCGACTGCACTCTGCCCAGATGCCAGCGCTTCCGCTGGGGTAGCCTGTGGAAAGTCAGCCTCTGGAGAAGAGGCTAGAGAAGGGCAGAGGCCAACTGCGCTCTGCCCAGATGCCAGCTCTTCCGCTGGGGTAGCCTGTGGGATTTCCGGCTCTGGAGAAGAGGATAGGGGAGGGCAGAGGCTGACTGCGCTCTGCCCAGATGCCAGCTCTTCTGCTGGGGTAGCCTGTGGGGAGTCAGGCTCTGGATAAGAGGATAGAGGAGGGCAGAGGCCAACTGTGCTTTGCCCAGATGCCAGCTCTTCCGCTGGGGTAGTAAATAAACGGTTAGGGCAGAGGCCAGCGGCGCTCTGCTCTGATGCCAGCTCTTCTGCTGGAGAGGGGTCAGTGGGGTTTAAAGCCTTACCCACTACCCTCAGTATTGGGCTGGGAGAGAGCTGTGGAGGGGGGCTATCACTTACCCCCTCCTCTGGATACCCCATCTGCCGCTGGGGAGAGAGACCAACTGTCTCCTCTCCCTGTAGAGTATACTGCCGCTGGGTAGTGAGACCGGCTGTCTCCACTACCAGTGATTCTGGTTGTTGCAGAGATGAGGGACTGACAATCTCCTCTCCCTGTATTCCCAGTGGCAGTTGGGGATCTGGGCCGCCTGCCCAGCCACCCTGTTGGGACGGTGGAGTGACTACGGTCCCATCTCCACCTGCCGACTGGGGTTCCTCCCAGTACCAGTCTATGAAGTCCCCTACCTCCACAGTTGGTGAGGAAGTAGGGGATACCTCAGCTGTGACTTGCCAGGGGTAGGGCTGCAGGTCTGGGCCTGGTATCCAACTGTCTTGTATCTTGTGCTGGGCTCGAATGGAGCGAAACAACTGTTGATAATCTTGCTCCAGCTCCCACTCCCTTTGGACCAGAAAGGTCAGATCTGCCCTCACCCCACTAGTTGTAGGCCAATTGTGCAAGTCCCACCTGTAGTCAGTAATGTCCCAAAATCTAGACTCTTCTGTGCTCCCGAAGTCAATGTCTTAAAAAGACTCCCACAATAACCCAGGGCAATTATATTCCTCACCTTCGGGCTTGGCGTACTCCTCCTTCCATGGAGACTGTCGTACTGTGTCCCACCATAGTGCTTGGTAAGCGTCATCCAGCCAGGTTTCCTGCCATACCAGTGTCTCAAGCTCTGACACCCACTCCGTCAATGGTTGCTCTCCCAGTAGAGGTAGTCGCAGCGCCAATCGCATTCGCAATCTCTGCTCCTCACTGGGAAGACTCTCACCCCTCCGACGCTGCACGTCCTCCAGGGCCTGGTGCCATACGCCTTTCCACTCGGCACCCCTGTAATCCAGGTGATCTTCCTCATGGAATGCTGTGCAGGAACCAACGGCATCCATATTGCTGTAGCCAGGGGCGCTGTACGGATACTAGCGTTGCCCTCAATATACTCCACGAACGGTGTCTCCGAGCTGCTTCTCCTCACACTAGGACGCCATCCCACTGCTTGCAACCAATGTAACGGAATGCCTAGCACCCCGACCGGGTACCTCCGTCGATAGATGCTCCTAGTGCTTCCAGAGGACTCCAAGCACTCCACTTGACACTGTCAGCACTTCCGGCCCCCACGAACCGCCAAAGCTTGGTGGAGGTCTCGCCGTCTCCTACCCACCCTGGAACTACGACAAGGCTCCAGGCTCCAGTCGGTGAACCTCTCCTAAATCCAGAGACAGGAACCAGGAGCAAGCTCTTACAAGAGCTTTTACTCAGGGGAGTATTGTGATATAGCAATCCCCAAGAGTGTAGTTATTTCATCCCCCAAACATGAGCCAAGACTTCATGAAGGTATAAAACAGGAACACTTTATTGAGGGCTACCCGGCCGTATTTATGCAGGTCCCCATCTGGTGGACACGCCCCTAGTGGACCAGAAGGAAGACTGCGACACAGGACAGATATGCAGCAACTCAGGATACACAGACACAACACATCCCCACAATGCATCATGGTTTCCTCCTCTCTGCCCTGGAGACACCCGAGGAGTAATCCAATTATCTCTCAAGACAAAGGGAAATCGCCAATACACATGTGGGGACAACCGAACAGAAATCACCACCCAAACACACAATGTCACACCCCCACAGCAAACACAGACATTTAACATATTCCCAGATAGCTCAAGTCTGAGTGCATATCATTAGGTGAATGGCACTCAGAATACACAAATACAATACAATTAGCTATCTGGGTACCCTCACATAACAAAATACAATTGCAAAGACAGATTTAAGCTGTGCGGCCGGTCTGTCTGCTCCTTTAAAGTTAGTATGGGCCATAATCCTGAGGCAAGAGGCTGGTAAACAGGCCTCTCCAAAACCCAGTGGCGAGGTTCGTTTCGCCACACCCCTTAATACACCCCTCCTAATAGCCTGACAATGTTATGAGTGCAGAGATAATAAATCTCCCCAGCAGGCCAAAGGCAAACGTGCATTATGATAGTCATACAGGTGATAACATACCAACTAAGTTGCAACGGTTATTGGAAATAATATATGATATCAGTATCAAAAACATCAGACACACTCATGTGCCAAATCCATCTGAAACCCAAGTAACCACAACAGGTGTGCAAACACCAATCAAACATGTAATGGGGACAAACCTTAGAGCTTTGGGTGCGCTTGGGTTTCAGATGGATTTGGCACATGAGTGTGTCTGATGTTTTTGATACTGATATCATATATTATTTCCAATAACCGTTGCAACTTGGTTGGTATGTTATCACCTGTATGACTATCATAATGCACGTTTGCCTTTGGCCTGCTGGGGAGATTTATTATCTCTGCACTTATAACATTGTCAGGCCATTAGGAGGGGTGCATTAAGGGGGTACAGTGATCCGGTGTATCTTTGGTGTGGCGCTGATTCGCAGCGCTACTGCATTACTGCTATGTATTAATTATATTTATTACTGTCTATTTTGTTGTCTTTTATGGAGACCATTCAATAAAAATTTGTTATTTATGTATATGTGTGTTCTTGTTTATTGGGTATATAGTGTGGAGATGGCAGCAGCATGGGGAGACCACAGAGTAGAAAGGTGACATAGTGTGGAGATGGCAGTAGCAGCAGCTGCATCAGGAGACCACCAAGTGACCCGGTAACAGAGTAGGGCGGTGGGTGGCAATACCAGTACCCACTGACGAAGGTGGGTGAAATAAGGAGCACTTGGCATCAGATGTGTGGCATCAGGCAGGTTGTAGCATCAGAGTTGTAGCTGAGGCAGTGTCAAAGTCACTCCCAGGCTAGGTGTTAGAAGGTCAGAGAGGCTGTCTGCACGTGATGTCATCTGATAGCCTCTTTTAATTTCACTTTATTGTTGATGGTAATGACCACACATCTAGTCAGGTGCAGCATAGTGGTCATTACTATTTAAGTCTGGCTACTCTCCTTGCAGTGTATAGCTTCATTTGCAAGTGGAAGATCTGGTGTCTGTTGTCTCCTCTGGTGTTCCTGCTCTTTCTTCTACTTCAGGAGTTAAGTGTCTCATTCCTTTGTATTTGTTTTGTGTTGTTTCCCCTGCCTTCTGGTATCTGGTCTGAGTCAAGACCCCTGTTCCTTCTGCTTAAGGAACGGGTCGTCTTTGGGCCCTATCACTACCTCAGGGCATTACAGGGTTAGAAATTGGAGATTATCCAGCTCACCCATATTGATCCTGTAAGTCGGTGCACAGAACAGACCTAAGCAAGTCCAGAAATCACATGTATGTAGAGAAAAAGGGCTCCAGCACTCGTAGCAAAAGTTTTCCGGTCCGGTCCACCAAAATTGTCAAGTACAAACACAGTGGCACTTTCTCCCGCTCTCCCCCGATTTACGCGTTTCGAACAGTTCTGTTCTTACTCACAATCATTACAGGGTAAGTCAGGCTTTAGGTTCCAGTGAATGAACGGTCCTACCACTGAGGTCTGTTCATTCGGTTAGCAGCCAGGGCTAGGGTTATGATTAATTAGGTGGTGGCCTTTTCCTCTCCCTAGCTTCTAGGCCAGATACCTTTCCCCCCCTCTTGTGTTTGGTGTGGTGTTCCCTCCCAACCTCGTCGTGACAGGCAGGGAGCCACAAGAAACCGGTCTCTTTTATCAAAGTGTTGGTGTGGCACCATGGATGATCTAGTCTGATGCAACAGGAATTGGTGTTTGGAAATCCTGGCTGATCCACGCCTGATTAATCTTGACAAAGTATAAGCAAAACTTCGTGGCACTCTGCCGTCCGTTTGCCGCTGGAAGTCGGGTTCCCACCCCGTTTCAACAATAATATAAGAACTCCAGCAATAGCGTTGCAAAAAAGGAATCTTTTAATAGACATTTGCGGCTGTGTACAATTCATGACGTTTCGGCCCTATATTGGCCTTCATCAGACTACAGCAAAAAAAGGAAAAGAAAGGAAAATAAAGTAAATAATGTAATCACATCTTGTATATACATATTTATATAGTGTGCCATGGCAAGTGACATGAAATAAGACACACAGGTATAAAGCAATAAAGCAATAATCAAGGTCCAGAGGGTTCTGTAATCTTGTCCACCTGTCGGTCCGTGGTCGGACTTATCCTTGGTGCAGGTATTGTGATCCGGTCCCATCTCCAATGAGAGCATGTTAAGGCATATAATGTTCAAATAAACAGAAGTCCATAGTGTACTACAGAGTCCGTGAGCATCAACAACGTTACAGGAGTGGAAAGCATATAATATCATGATAAAATGGTTTAGGCGGAGCTTAAGTCAAAGTAAGGTGTCCCTATATTGAAATAGAACACTGGTATATAAAACTACTGGGGGTAAGTCCAGTTAGCAGCGGATCCATGAATAAATGAGAGGGATTTGGGAGGGGGGGGGGGAGAGAGAGAGAGAGAGAGAGAGAGCAGGGCAGGAAATGGGGTAATGAGAATGCATGGATATGTGCTAGGTATCCAGGAGGGATTGCATTGTCATTCGATTCTAAAAGGATATACACAGTTAGCACTATACAGTTGAATTATGTCCTACCTTCTCCTTTTTTGCTGTAACTGATGATGGCCAATATAGGGCCGAAACGTCATGAATTGTACACAGCCACAAATGTCTATTAAAAGATTCCTTTTTTGCAACGCTATTGCTGGAGTTCTTATATTATTATCATCTTGACAAAGGTCAGTCTCTCTACATTTTGGGTCGACAGGCGAGTTCTCCTTGGGGTAACTATGATCCCCGCCGCACTAAAAACTCACTCTGATGCCACACTACTGGCCGGGCAGGACAGCTTTTCCAGGGCAAACTCTACTAGTTGCGGCCACAAATCCAGTTTGGCTGCCCAGTAGTCCAGCGGATCTTCAATGTTGGGTGGCAGGGTGCTGTCCAAGTATGCCACCACCTGCTGGTTCAGGTCCTGCTCCAGGTCTACCTGCTGCTGGTGTATGCGGGTGAAGAAAGCTACTCATCAGCAACTGTAGACTCAGGCGGCTGCTGATGGAGCTGGTAATTCTCCTGCCACCCCACCCCTCCCCTCCCCAGCAGCCATGACAGTGGAACGTTAGTGCAGAGTGCCCCCCTGGTCAGACCTGCGAGAGGATGGACAATGGCGCAGATAGTTAGCGGCCAACTGACTACATAGAATGTCTCTGTAGTAGTTCAGTCCTCCCTCTCGATGGGTGTAAAAAAGGCCCCCATGCTGGACCGATAGCGAGGGTCCAACAAGGTGGAGATCCAGAAGTCATCCCTCTGCCGATCGGTGACAATTCGGCTGTCACTACCCAAGCAAGTGAGCATGCATCGTGCCATTTGTGCAAGAGACTCGGAGGGACTCCCTGCCTCCTTCTCCACTGCATACTGCCACAGTGTGTCCGGGTCCTCTGCCTCGTCTTCCTCATCGCCCTGTAGCTCCTCTCGCTGCTCCTGCTCCTCCTCTCCTGTCAGCTTAGTAGAAAAACCACCCATTTGGCTACACTTTGCCTGTGCTCCAATGTCCTCCTCCCCCTCCTCCTTCTCTTCCAGTTCAGCCCCCACAGGGCTCATGTGGCCGTGAGATCGAGGCGCCAAGTCTCCTGTCCCTTGACCAGCCATAGTTACCAGCATCTGTTCCAGGATATGAAGCAGTGGAATGACGTTGTTCATTCAGTAGTTCTGGTGACTGACAAATAACGTGGTCTCCTCAAAGGGCCTGAGCAAACGGCAGGTGTCACGCATGAGCTACCACTGGCTGACTTCGATATTACACAGTGGAGTACTCCTATCCGCTTGCATCATCAAGAAATCACTGATGGCCTATGTTCGTATAGTCGGTCCAACATATGGAGGGTGGAATTCCAACGGGTGGAAACGTCGCATATCAGCCTATGTTTGGGGATGCTGTTCTGCCACTGAAGCTCAAGGAGGGTGTGCTTTGCAGTGTACGAGTGGCTGAAGTGTATGCAAAGTTTCCTGCCCATTTTTAGGACATCTTGCAGATGGGTGGAAGACTTCAGCAACCGCTTGACAATCAGATTGAACACGTGTGCCATGCAGGGCGCATGGCTCAGCCTTCCTTGACACAGCGCCGACACCATGTTCTTCCCATTGTCGGTCAGCATGGTTCCGATTTTCAGTTGACGCGGAGAAAGCCAGTATTCGATTTCTTGATGCATCACACGGAGCAGTTCCTGTGTGACTCCATTCGCCAAGGCACACCAGGTGCAGAACAGGATGACACCGCCAAGCCCTACACATGTGGTATGCTGCAGTGGAGGCTGAGGACACGGTGGAGGATGAGGATGCAGAGGCAGACATTGTCGCAGGACCAAGGGTGTGACAACGTGGAGGCGGAAGCGGTGTAGCCTGGCCAAGTTGCTTGTGTGGCTGTGCAGGAACCACATTAGCCAAGTAGGCCGTAAAGGACATGTACTGTCCCTGACCATAGTTACAGCTCCACACGTCGGCGCTGCCGTGCACTTTGTCAGACACCAACAGGCTCAAGGACTGGCCCACCTTCTGTTCAACATATTTGTGCAAGGGTGGTACTGCCTTTTTCGCAAAGAAATGACGGCTTGGGACTCTCCACCTCGGCTCGGCACAAGCCATCAGTTCTCTGAAAGGTGCAGAGTCCACCACTTGGAAAGGGAGGGACTGCAGCACCAGCAACTTGGATAAGAGCATGTTCAGCTTCTGGGCCGTTGGATGCGTGCAGGCATACTGCTGTCTCTTGGCAATCACTTTGGTGATCGATTGCCGACGGAATGACTGACGAGGACTAGGAGGAGCAAGAGCATCTGGACCAGCAGAAGATGGGAATGACAGACAGCTCCCTTTGGCTGAGGTGGTGGAGCCTTGACTGGCTGAAACCAGGTGCGTGCCACTGGGTGATGCAGCGGTAGCTGCGGCAGGCTGGACAACCACATCGGAGCCACGGTTCTCCCAGGCCACGCTTCACATCTGTCCTCTGTCCATGGCTTCTAGGATTGCTCCAAACAACATTTCATTGTATTGTACATTGTATTACATTGTATTGTACAGTGACAATAAAGGCATCTTATCTTATCTTACATTCTGCCCACATATTCTACATGTGGCCACGTTAACCTCTGGCAGCTTAATAAAAATCTGCCACACCGCCGAGTAGGTGATTTTTTCCTCCAACAGTAAGCACTGACTGACTGCTACCGCCGCTGCCTTCGTGAACCCCTGCACCACTACTTCCCAAGCAGGTAGGCTGCGAAGCAGATGGTTTTCCCCCAGGCACATTTGGCTCCCGACCTGCAACTGCTGCCACCCTGCTGACTCCCAGCCATGCGACCACGCAGCTTGCTCAGACGCTGCCTTACAGGCAAGCTGCCACCCTCTTCTCCTGATGATGAAGCCCCTTCTGCACCCGGCTCCCAAGTGCGATCGGCTTCATCATCATCAAGTAGTGTCTACGCGTCACTGATGTCTTACTCAACGGTCTCTGGGTCAGGAGCCTGACTGCTTGCAACACCATCTCCCACAACACTCTCCTCATCACTACTTGCCTGCCTAGTGGAGGAATCTGTGGATGTCTCCTCCAGATCTTGGCTGGGCAGTAGCTGCTGACTGTCCTCTAGTAACTCGTCCTTGCAGCATACAATACTTCTGTGGCTAAGGAAACAGCAAAGGACAGAGGCAGGTTGAGGACAGGTGAGGGCACAGAGCCTGCTCTGGGCCATGCCAACTAAGGGTTGTGTCTGATGAACCCACCGACTATTGGCTGGGGGTTGGATGACGTGGATGACCGAGTTAACCAATCAAGAACCGCTGGGTTGGTGGTCAAGACACGACCGCTAGATGACACCGGGAGCTCAGGCCTCTCGCTGCGACTCCTGCTGTCATGCTCCATTACTCTGCTGCGACCTCTGCTTGCACCCGAAACATTCAGGCCTCTGCCACTCCTCTGTGCATGGCCTGGCACTTCTCTGCCTGACATACTTGTAGCTGAGCTACACAAATTAAATGGAAATTAAAACACCCCTAAAAGCGACAAATATATTTTTATTTTTGTACTAAAATAGTCCACTAAACGCTCACCACAATTAACTGCAAAAATGCACTAAGAATATATTTTTCTTGTTGTACTGAAATACGACCCTATACGCTTTGACCAGAAAAAACTCAAAGAGTGAAGTGCGTATATATTTTTCTAGTAGTACTGAAATATGCCCCTATACGCTTTGACCAGAAAAAATTTAAAGAGTGAAGTGCGTATATATATTTCTTGAAGTACTGAAATACGCCCCTATTCACTTTCACCAGAAATAACTGCAGAAATGAAATGTGTATATATTTAGTTTGTTGTACTGAACTACGCCCCTATACGCTTTCACAAGAAATAACTGAAACAGTGCAGTGCGTATATATTTTTCTTTTTTTACTGAAATACTCCCCCATACATTTTCAACAGAAATAACTGCAGAACTGAACTGAGAATATATTTTTCTTGTTGTGCTGAACTACACCTCTATACCCTTTCAACAGAAATAACTGCAACAGTGCAGTGCATATATATTTTTATTTTTTTACTCTAATACGCCCCTATACGCATTAAACAGAAATAACTGCAACAGTGCAGTGCATATATATTTTTCTTGTTGGACTAAAATAGGCCACTCTATGCTTTGACTATAAAACAATCAAAGAGTGAAGTGCGTATATATTTTTCTTGTTCTTCAGAAATACGCCCCTATACGCTTTCACCAGAAATAACTGCAACAGTGCAGTGCATATATAGTTTCCTTTTTTTACTGAAATACGCCCCTATATGCTTTCACCAGAAATAACTACAACAGTGCAGTGCGTATACATTTTTCTTGTTGTACTGAAATATGCCCCTATGCGCTTTCACCAGAAATAACTGAAACAGTGCAGTGCGTATATATATATATTTTTTTTTTACTGAAATACGCCCCTATACACTTTCAACAAAAATAACTGCAGAACTGAACTGGGAATATATTTTTCTTGTTGTGCTGAACTTTGCCCCTATACGCTTTCAACAGAAATAACTGAAACAGTGCAGTGTGTATATATTTTTCTTTTTTTACTGAAATACGCCCCTATACCTTTTCAACAGAAATAACTGCAGAACTAGACTGAGAATATATTTTTCTTGTTGTGCTGAACTATGCCTCTATACGCTTTCAACAGAAATAACTGCAACAGTGCAGTGCATATATATTTTTGTTTTGTTACTGAAATATGCCCCTATACACTTTCAACAGAAATAACTGCAGAACTGTACTGAGAATATATTTTTCTTGTTGTGCTGAACTATGCCCCTATATGCTTTTAACAGAAATAACTGAAACAGTGCAGTGCGTATATATTTACCTTTTTTTACTGAAATACGCCCCTATACGCTTTTAACAGAAATAACTGCAACAGTGTAGTGTGTATATATTTTCCTCTTTTTTACTGAAATATGCCCCTATTCGCTTTCACCAGAAATAACTGCAACAGTGCAGTGCGTTCATATTTTTCATGTTGGACTGAAATAGGCCACTATACGCTTTGACCGGAAAACAATCAATGAGTGAAGTGTGTATCTATTTTTCTTGTTGTACTGAAATACGCCCCTATACGCTTTCAACAGAAATAACTGCAGAAGTGAACTGAGAAGATATTTTTCTTGTTGTACTGAACTACGCCCCTATATGCTTTCACTAGAAATAACTGCAAAAGTGCAGTGCGCATATATTTTTCTTGTTGTACTGAAATACGCCCCTATACACTTTCAACAGAAATAACTGCAGAAGTGGAATGCGTATATATTTTTCTTGTCGTACTAAATAAGATACAAAGATATAAGCCACTAAAGGCTTTTCAACATAACACTTGCAGCCCAAAAACAAAAAGCTGGAATGATAGAGCTGTCTAATGACTATTTGGATCCCTAAATAATTGTTCCCTGCACTTGTAAATCACTTTCCTATCACTGTCCCACTCAGGGCTGGCCCTACCCCCAGTGATCTGAAGCCATCATTTGTGTGACATTTAAAATCATTTTTTCTTGGGAACACTGTAACCGATTTTCACAAGAAAGGTATCATTTTAATCAGCAGGATCAACTCTATCAGGCAATATGCCCGGTTGAATAGGATTGATCCTGCTGACAAGTGTTCTATAAAGCAAATAAGAATGGCTTAAATCGCCCATAAGAATTCTCTGCATTTCTGTACCTGATACACCAGCTACGAAATAAAAAGCAAGCTCCCTTCAAAATTAATACTGCTTAAGGGATGAGTCAGGGATTGTTGTCTCCTCAGACAACAAAACCCTTGGTGGTCTTATGGCACATTGGGCAAACAAAGCTCGGAGGCACGGAAGCATACAATAAATCTCATTTATTAAAGAATAGACTACAGATTAGGGCATGTGTTTTGTTATTGGGGAAGCTTAGCGTGTGGAGGAAAATTGAGGTTGAATCGGTGCCAAAATAAAAAGGAGCATGTGTTGTAACTTGTGGCCGTGTTCAAGCTTATCATTCCTTGTGAGCTGGAATTAAAGCAGTTTTCACGCAGTTCATAAACCGAGCCCGGTTTGAAGTGCCGTACCTAACAGAAACACTCGAAACGCAGTGAGCTCCACTTGACACACTTTTCAGCAGACCATTAAAATCAACTACAATCATATCTTTCACACTGCTCCTCTCAGATAAAGGTTGAAGATCATTTGATAGGGAGAACAAACTTGAACAAAGCTTCTGGTTTATATCTGCTAGTTAAAGGCAAGAATACGCTAAAGAACAATATTAAAACACAGGAAAGAAGAGGTATCATCTTCCTATTCAATAAAAAAAAACAGCAGATGCCATAAAATACCTGGGGTTTTGTGGTAAAATAGACAATAAAATAGGTCATGGAGAAACTTCTTCAAGACGACAACCCAAAAATTGCATTCAAAAGTGGTCTTCTAAGGGGGAGATCTTCTCAAGAAGATAGTTTAGTTTGGAAAATAAATGATGGAACTGATCTGTCATGAAATCTTGTTTGGATAAGGAGGTGGTCTTCTTGATGAGATTGTCTTCTGGAGAGGTTTTCTGTTTATCTTGATCATCCAATCAGAATCTCATGGATTGGATTTGGAAATTCATCCTTCTTGACTTTAAGATTTTTAAAGGTTTTTAGCCCAGTTCAGGTATAGACTTGCTTGGTACTGGTATAAACCTTGGATAGCTTAGCAGTGGCTAGGAGGACAATTCAAGGTCAGACTTACAATCCACCACGTGATGAAAGTAGCAAAATCAGCGGCACTCACCAGTGGCAGTATGTCTTTATTTCTTTATTGCTTTGCAAAAACATCCAGACATCACAGGGCTGAGGCGGACAAGCCTTCAAAGAAACAAAAGCCGCACTAGCGGCGAGGGGCAGCAACGGACGTTTCGCACAAACGTGCTTCTTCCGGCTACCTGTATGACGCAGACAGGTGTGCTAGCCTTTTTAAAGGGGTGTGTAATTAACCCTAAGAGGCATGGCCAAAAATATACCGAGCCACCACCTGTGTGCGTGTTAAAAACAAATCACAGCAATCAGATTACATTATAAGAGCAGGGTATTTACCTCAAACAAATGCACTAAGATTGTGGTGGTCATTCAGACCTAAGGGACCCATTGCATCCGTACGGATGATCCATCGTGCTTCTTTTTGTACCAGGAGGCAATGTCTATCACCCCCCTGTGTCATTAATGGAATCACTTCAATTCCTGAAAAACCCAAACATTTTTTATCCCCCCCATGCTCTAGCCATACATGATTTATAAGGCGGGTGCAGCTTATGGAATTGAGGTGTTCCCGGAATCTTTCTAACATCATCCTAATTGTCTTGCCTATATAAAATGCTCCGCATTTACACTTCACTACATAGACTACATATGTAGTCCTACACGTGCAGAATTGTCTCATTCTGTGGGATATACCTCCTATGCATAGGATCTTGTCCCAGAGGATGTATCCACAGAAGGAGCAATTACCGCAACGATGATTACCTGCAGGTTTTTTACTGCCCAACCATTGATCTGGGTTCTGTTTACACTTCATCCGGCTACTGACTAACTGATCCCTCAGAGTGTGGGTTTTTCGGGAAGCAATGAGAGGTTTTTTATCAAAATTTTTCCAGACTACTTTCATTCTTTAATAGATCCCAATTAAATAGCCTTCCCTCCTGTTGTTGATACGTCTTAAACGTGTAAATTGTCCATATGGTATGGCCTCTTTTACGCTCGGTGGATGAAAACTCCCATGATGTAGAAGGGAATTCAAGGCAATAGGTTTTCGAAAACCCTCTGTAACTATTTCACCATCGCGTATATCGACACGAACATCAAGGAAGTCTAGCACCTCACCTCCAAAATTCAAGGTGAAGCGCGTGTTCATGTCATTTTCGCGATTTCTTTTTGGTGATTTATATGGACTTGAATTTTCCACACATTTTGATTTGCTTCGGCTGTGTACATTGATTGATTATGTCTGAAGACGTAGTTCCAGGTTTGAATGAGGGCAGAGAAGGGGCGGATGCCTTCTTTACGGAGTGTAACTCCAAAGACAACTTACAGGCAATCAGTACAAGGACTTTAGAGATGAAGATTTCTCAACTAGCCGACAAAGAGGTACAACTGTTTTGGTCGGTTAATTCATTGAGATCATATAGAAACAGAGGGAGAGTACCGCGCGGTTTACGAATATACAAAGAGCTAGCACAATATGAAGATGATGTGTCATTTAATTTGGAATGGAAAAAATTACATATAGACTTTTCAATGCAAATTCTAAAGATGGTACTGCATAGAAAAGAATATGAGACAGTGAATGATGCCTTATTAAAAGCAAAAGAGGAATTACGCACACGCCTAACTGAAAATCAAATACAAGCCATTGAAAGAAAATTAAATAGGAAGTTGGTTATCACACAAACAGAAATAAAAGAGAATAAGAAGGATACATTTTTGCAGGATAAAAATGATTATGAAACTGGGAGAGTATTTGATTGGGGGAAAAGGAGACAACGTAGGAGACGCCCACAAAGGAGAAATAGAACGGACTTTTGGACAACCGATTTAGATTCCAGTGCATCAGATGACCCCAACACATCAACTGATAAAGTACAAAAAAACTCCATAAGAGGAGAACAAGGAGAGGTGGACGGAGAAGGAACAAACAAAGTTCGGAAATCCATGAGAAGCAGAAAACAAGTGTCTTGGAGACAATAGTAGAGACTGAAACTGTAGTAAATGAAGATTTGATCATTAACCTTTCCGGTATCAAGTTGCTGCCGGACTGCACCTCAGCCCTCAACAAAGGACTGGGGTTCAGCCTGGTGGAGCAATTCGACCGTGCGACTTTTGAAATCGACTTATATAAATCCATAAGAAAAATGGATCTTCAAAAGGCCTTTCATGATACCCCTACCGCTTTTACTCCCCTGAGACAGGGTGAGATTCCTATAGCAGTTGGCCATCAAAGCGAGATGTTTTCTATGAATTTTGAGGAACCAGAAAGGGCCTGTTTAGAAATTTTAGTGGATAAAAAGTTTACTGTATGTGAAGAAAGGGATAGTGGACGTGAAAGGTTTACTGGGGGTATAAAATCTACATATTCCCCCCCTATGTCTGCAGGTAGTGGTATCGATACCTTTTATAAAAGAATACTCCGTGATATGAAAGCATTGATTTATCCTCGGACCCCCTTTAACGTGAGTCCAGGGGAATCTAAGGCCATACGGTGGTTGCGCAACCACCCTGATATTGTAGTAAAACCTGCAGACAAGGGGGGGAATATTGTGTTAATGTCCCTTGAGTATTATCGGTCATTAAGGCAGTTAGAAGATATAGGGACATATGAGAAGTTATCCAGTGACCCTACTTTTGTCCTACAAATACAATTGAAAGAGTTGCTACAAAAGTACATAGATATTGTATTTTTTACCAGCACAATTATTGAAAAATTAGTACCAGCATATCCCAAAAAGCCTTCTTGGTATTTTTTGCCGAAGGTGCATAAGTCACCGACTCAACCCCCCGGACGCCCCATTGTGGCAGGGGTGAAAAGGGGTCCCCAGACAAAACAAGCCATTCTAAGTATTGTAGAATATTAGGTATAGATATTTGTGAATATATTTATTATAAAATAATATTTAAGTATTAAAATTTTTTTAATTCCTGGAGAACCCCTTTAAAAAGGTTATCCAGGAGGAGAAAAATTGGCTTCTTTTTAACCCAAACAGCACCTGTCCATGGCTTGTGTGTGGTATTGCGATTCAGCCACATTCATTACAGTGGAGCTCAGCTACAATACCAAAAACAGCCTGTGGACAGGGGTGGTGCTGTTTTTGAAAGAAAGCAGCCATGTTTTTTCTTGACCTGGACAACCCCTTTAAGTAGCAGTGCAACATAAGACCACCATACACTGCTCTATTAACATCAATATACAAAGAAAAAATAACTCTGTATATAAGGTCATCTAATAACTGCACTATACATTTTGTTATGATAGAGGTCATAGTGTTATTGAGAAGAGTAGTCCATTCTGGGAGGTATAAACAATTCTCAGGTACAAGACCATAAACCAGGGTAGATGCAAAGTCCCACCTGGATTGAGGTACTCTGGATAAGTATACGCTATACGGTAGTCAAGATGTGAGGGAGGTAGATGGAGGACCATTGTGTATGTCACCAGGGGCCCACATCCACTTCAAACCACTCACGTTCACCATTTGGGTCACAGCTAAATATTTCAGCCTAGACCAATATTGTGCAGAGAAAGCTCTGCTCATGTACAAACCGGATTCCAAAAAAGTTGGGACACTATACAAATCGTGAATAAAAACTGAATGCAATGATGTGGAGGTGCCAACTTCTAATATTTTATTCAGAATAGAACATAAATCACGGAACAAAAGTTTAAACTGAGAAAATGTACCATTTTAAGGGAAAAATATGTTGAATCAGAATTTCATGGTGTCAACAAATCCCCAAAAAGTTGGGACAAGGCCATTTTCACCACTGTATGGCATCTCCCCTTCTTCTTACAACACTCAACAGACGTCTGGGGACCGAGGAGACCAGTTTCTCAAGTTTAGAAATAGGAATGCTCTCCCATTCTTGTCTAATACAGGCCTCTAACTATTCAATCGTCTTGAGCCTTCTTTGTTGCACCTTCCTCTTTATGATGCGCCAAATGTTCTCTATAGGTGAAAGATCTGGACTGCAGACTGGCCATTTCAGTACCCGGATCCTTCTCCTACGCAGCCATGATGTTGTGATTGATGCAGAATGTGGTCTGGCATTATCTTGTTGAAAAATGCAGGGTCTTCCCTGAAAGAGATGACGTCTGGATGGGAGCATATGTTGTTATAGAACCTGAATATATTTTTCTGCATTGATGGTGCCTTTCCAGACATGCAAGCTGCCCATGCCACACGCACTCATGCAACCCCATACCATCAGAGATGCAGGCTTCTGAACTGAGCGTTGATAACAACTTGGGTTGTCCTTGTCCTCTTTGGTCCGGATGACATGGCGTCCCAGATTTCCAAAAAGAACTTCGAATCGTGACTCGTCTAACCACAGAACAGTCTTCCATTTTGCCACACTCCATTTTAAATGATCCCTGGCCCAGTGAAAACGCCTGAGCTTGTGGATCTTGCTTAGAAATGGCTTCTTCTTTGCACTGTAGAATTTCAGCTGGCAACGACGGATGGCACGGTGGATTGTGTTCACTGACAATAGTTTCTGGAAGTATTCCTGAGCCCATTCTGTGATTTCCTTTATAGTAGCATTCCTGTTTGTGGTGCAGTGTCGTTTAAGGGCCCGGAGATCACGGGCATCCAGTATGGTTTTACGGCCTTGACCCTTACGCACAGAGATTGTTCCAGATTCTCAGAATCTTCGGATGATGTTCTGCACAGTTGATGATGATAGATGCAAAGTCTTTGCAATTTTTCGCTGGGTAACATCTTTCTGATATTGCTCCACTATCTTTCTGCGCAACATTGTGGGAATTGGTGATCCTCTACCCATCTTGGCTTCTGAGAGACACTGCCACTCTGAGAAGCTCTTTTTATACCCAATCATGTTGCCAATTGACCTAATTAGTGTTAATTGGTCTTCCAGCTCTTCGTTATGCTCAAATTTACTTTTTCCAGCCTCTTATTGCTACTTGTCCCAACTTTTTTGGGATTTGTTGACACCGTGAAAATTGGAATCAACGTATTTTTCCTTTAAAATGATACATTTACTCGGATTAAACGTTTGATCTGCCATCTAGGTTCTATTACAAATAAAATATTGACATTTGCCATCTCCACATCATTGCATTCAGTTTTCATTCACAATTTGTTTAGTGTCCCAACTTTTTTGGAATCAGGTTTGTACAACCGTGAAGCTCCTTGTTATGTGCAAAGTATACGTGTTGAAACTGACCATACACTGTAGACTTCAGATGCTAAAGCGACCAGTTTGGATCATTATATAGCCAATTTTCATAACGATCCTGGGGTTGTGTTATAGAATCAATGAAAAGGAGCTCATTTCAAATTACAACTTCTAAAAAGTGCTTGAGGTGACATGGTGAGGAACCTGCTCCCTCACAAATTGACTTTTCTGATTTACAATATGTTATAGAGAGCAGTTTTCATGTTAAAGGGGTTGTCCAGGTTCAGAGCTGAACCCGGACATATCCCCATTTTCACCCAGGCAGCCCCCCTGACTTGAGCATCAGAGCAGTTCATACTCTGATGCTCTCCTTTGCCCTGCGCTAAATTGCGCAGGGCAGAGGCATTTTCTGGAGTTCCGGTGACTTACTGGGCTCTTCATAGGGCTGCCAGGTGGAGGCTTCCGCTCAGCAGTTAGCACGGTGACATCACCGGCACTGATGGGCGGGCTTTAGCGCTGCCCTAGCCTGTAAAACAGCTAGGGCAGCGCTAAAGCCCACCCATCAGAGCCGGTGACATCACCGAACACACTGCTGGGCGGAATCCTCCACCCAGCAGTGTGTTATTGTAAATAAGAGTCCTTGCCCTGCGCAATCCAGCGCAGGACAAAGGAGAGCATCGGAGCATGTGATGCTCCAACGCTAACATCAGGGGGGCTGCCTGGGTGAAATTATGGGTATGTCCGGGTTCAGCTCTGAACCCGGACGACCCCTTTAAAGGGGGTTCTTCAGATCTTCATCACTTGATTGAAAGATGTCCAGTATCCAACACAGTCACTTTTACAGACAAGGTGCTATGCCTATGTAAACAAGGGCAAGACAAGCACTGTGGCTACTTCATTATATCAACTGGCAGGGATTGCAAAGTTCGATCTCCACTAATCAAACATTGATGGTTTAACCCAAGGATAGGTCATGAGTTATCGATCTGGAGAAGCCCTTTAACCACCAAAGTATGACAGCCAAACTAGGCCATGCAAAATCATCCATCCAGTTTGGTAGACATAGACCTCATTGTCTCAACCATGACATTTTGTCTTTGTCTTGTCAACAGTTTATTTTGGCTCCTGTCGTAGGGGTAGGCCTGCATTACACAGTCCAATTAGCAAGCAATTGTCAGGAGGGAAGTGTTCCCTTCCAGCAATCGCCTGCTCGCTAGCGGAGAAGACCGCTGCTATTACATGCAGCAGTCTCCTCCACAGCATGGGAAGGAGCAATCGCTATGTTATCGCTTGTTCCCATGCTGCCTAGTGGTTTGTCGGTGGCAGATCACTATTAGACACCACGGTTTGGCATCGGCAAGCACTGATTTTTAAGCATGCTTAAAAATCTGAATTGCCAGATGAACGAGCGGCAGTATTATACCGCAATATGATTGATAACAAGTGTTCATGCAAACGTTAGTTAGCGATTGTCGGCCAAAATATTGGCCAGTGTAATACAGCCTTAAGTACAGTATAATAAACAATATAGAGACGTGAAAGAGTCAAAAGACCATTAGAAATAATCGTTGTGTGTTAATGTGTTGCTGGCCCAAAACGAAGCTTTTCCTATGACCTTTTTTCCCATTTTTACAGTAATTGCTAAAACAATTTCAAATCCTAGACGTGCCCCCCTGCCTGTACTTATCACCCCTGATTACTTTCCAAATAAGTGTTTACACCAGATTAACTTTGACTTGCCGCGATTCGACGACAGGAATATCAGCGGCACGCTTTATTTTCAGGTAGGAGGGTGAGAGACAGCGGAACAGAAAACACTGAACCATAGAGATGACACAATGTAACAATAGGCTGAAAATGTTAAACTGAAGAATTCAGCTGGTAGACGAAAACACAATAAGCCAACAGCGGGCCTACCAATTATACATGTGCAGACAAGCAGATGGAATTAGAAAGCGTCCCCTAGGAAATTCAAAAACTTGGCAGGTTTGCCCAGGTGGGACGTGACACATTGACTTTTGCACAACAAAGGGAGACAGTCTGTTGGTAGGGCTTGGCCGTAATAATGACTGAATGTAGCGCTTTTTATAAAATATCATTATTTTCCTCATAAAATCTCTCCTTGTAGACATAAAACAAGCACGGCTAGAGAAACAAATCATGAAGAAAAATAACTTGGCAGCAGAATATCTTTTATTGTAGCGATGAGACCATTCCCTTTGAATGTATGTTGTATTTTTTTTCCTCACTTCGTTCATACCGACCGGATAGGCTCCCATATGTGACCAATAAGAAGTCTTGTTTTGGTCGAGGCCTCTGCTTGGGAACTGTAAGTCACGATAGCATTTAAACTTTAATTAACATTGTTATTAACGATCGTGGCCTAGTATATTTTGCGACTGAAGTGTTAATTAAAATAGATTTATTTTCAGCACACTGGAAAGCAATCTTCTTTACAACGGGGATGAGAAATGTTTCTCCAGTCACATAGGACACAGAGAATAATTTGGTCACTTAAAGTGTTATTTACAGCCTTTACTCAACAATTAACAGGGCATTCGCTCATATCTCAGTTAGGAAATTCAGTGTAAAGTCATTTGAATATTTTCTTTAGCTGAGGCCACTAAACGGTCGCACAAAATAAATGCGTACTGAAAGATATAGTGGCGCTGATTTTTTCTTTATCGGGCCTGTCCAAGTATGACTGATGGAAGCAAGTGTGGTTGCATATGGGGAGATAGAAACATAGAATGTGCCGGCAGATAAGAACCATTTGGCCCATCTAGTCTGCCCAATATACTGAATACTATAAAGAAAGGATAGGAAGAAAGGGTAGAGAGGGGAGGAATTAAGGAAGGAAGGAGGGAGGTAGGTTAGGAAAAAGGAAGAAAAGAGTAAGGCCTCTTTCACACGGGCGTTGCGCGAAAAGGTGCGGGTGCGTTGCGGGAACATGCGTGATTTTTCTGCGCAAGTGCAAAACATTGTAATGCGTTTTGCACTCGCGTGAGAAAAATCGTGCATGTTTGGTACCCAAACCCGAACTTCTTCACAGAAGTTCGGGCTTGGGATCGGTGTTCTGTAGATTGTATTATTTTCCCTTATAACATAGTTATAAGGGAAAATAATAGCATTCTGAATACTGAATGCATAGTAAAATAGCGCTGGAGGGGTTAAAAAAAAATATATATATTTAAACTCACCTTAGTCCACTTGATCACGCAGCCGGCATCTCTTCTGTCTCCTTCTTTGCTGATTGCAAGAAAAGGAACTGTGGTGACGTCACTCCGGTCATCACATGATCCATCACCATGGTAAAAGATCATGTGATGGATCATGTGATGACCGGAGTGACGTCACCACAGGTCCCTGCAATCAGCAAAGAAGGAGACAGAAGAGAAGCTGGGCTGCGCGAGCAAGTGGATTAAGGTGAGTTTAATTATTTTTTAATTTTTTTTAACCCCTTCAGCCCTATTGTACTATGCATTCTGTATTCAGAATGCTATTATTTTCCCTTATAACCATGTTATAAGGGAAAATAATGATGATCGGGTCTCCATCCCGATCGTCTCCTAGCAACCGTGCGTGAAAATCGCACCGCATCCGCACTTGTTTGCGGATGCTTGCGATTTTCACGCAACCCCATTCATTTCTATGGGGCCTGCGTTACGTGAAAAACGCACAAAGAGGAGCATGCTGCGATTTTCACGCAACGCACAAGTGATTCGTGAAAATCACCGCTCGTGTGCACAGCCCCATAGAAATGAATGGGTCATGATTCAGTGCGGGTGCAATGCGTTCAACTCACGCATCGCATCCGCGAGGAATACTCGCCCGTGTGAAAGGGGCCTAAAGGAAAGAACAGAGAAACAAAAAAGGAAGGAAGAAAAGAGGGAAAAAATGAGAAAGGCAGGAAGGAAGGAAGGAGTGGGGGGGAAAGAAAGAAAAAAATAAAGAAAGAAAGAGGGAGGAAGGAGAAAATAATGGGAGGAAGGATGGGAAGAAAGAAGGAAGGAAGGAAAGAGGGAGGGAAGGAGATAGGAAGGAATGAAGCAAGGGAAAGGGAGAGAGAGGAAACTATGTAAGATGTAAGGGGATACAAATGTTGCATATGAAGGGAGGAAGGAAGAAAGAGATTTAGTAGTGGATTTAATATAAAGGAAGAAAAAGGGGTTGTCTATTTTACAAAACCCATTTTCTTGTAGTCTGTTAATAAAGGGGACCTTTAATCAGGATCCTTATTTCTGGGCCGGAGTGTAGAGCAGTTACAAACCTGTCCTTCATAACACAGCCTGCCTATTGATTTGATGGGTACTGCTTAATGCTTTGTTTCCCCTGTGGTAGTACTGCAGGGATATAGAACACTTACTGCCAGGTTCCCCCCACACATTACAGCTGCTCGCTGGGGGACACATTTTGATCAGATTGTTATGGAATTGTCCAAAGTGGAGAAGTATAAAAGAGAGGGATGAAATTTCAGGATATAATTGGAAGGAAAAAGAAATGAATTAAGGCAGGAAAAAAATGAATGAATCTGCTTTGCCACTAGAACACATTTGGCTTGGCATCTAAGGGCGTTATCTCAGTCGCTCCCCAGGTCTTCACACTTTAACCCTTGTACAGGGATCTGGACTCCGCTGCAGGTGTACTACCAGCCTGCTACCTCCTGGAGTAGTCTTTGTTCAAGTGATTGCCGATCCATGGGGGTCAACGGAGACTGGTGTTAGACTATAGTCAGGGACAGGCTGAGGTAAAGGCAGGCGGAGTATGGTTGATCCAAATTACAGTCTGAGGTCAAGTCGGGTACATCAGAGTCAGGGACGTCACTGGGTCTGCGGTAAACAGTGAGAAGGCCGCGGCGCTACTGCCAGCACCGCTGCCTTCTCAAACAACTGATCGGCAGGGGTCCCGGGTGTCGGACCCCCGCCGATCAGATGCTAAGGATCTATCCAGAGGATAGATCATCAGTTTAAAAAAACTGCAGAACCCCTTTAAGATTTCGCTGAATATGACCATTACTCTTCCATGCTTTGCAGATTTTTTACACCCGTTTATCTGTTGTGCACCGGCTGTAATAGTATGGATTACTGCTGAGATAATACGCTAAACAAGCTTTCCTACTCCAAGCACACTGGATTCGATTAGCGAGAAATCTGAGGCCATGATGGGACTAAACATTAGGGTTGTGGTTTTATCATGTCATTAAAGAAAGTAAACTAAATCTCATGGATCACTTTCAAAGTATAATGATTTACGGAATTCCCACTTCCAGCGCATCAGTCTGGCAGCTCGTGTAAATGAAGCGCTGAGCAAAATGTGAATTGTCAGACAGCAGAGTGGTTTTGGAAAGGAGGATTTAAAGGGCTGTTCCAACCACATTCGCTATTAACAGCGATCATACAATAAACATTTCCAAGTTAAACGGAGGAGACATTTCTAAGAATTGGCTTTGTTAACCACCTCAGCCCCCAGTGCTTAAACACCCTGAAAGACCAGGCCACTTTTTACACTTCTGACCTACACTACTTTCACCGTTTATTGCTCGGTCATGCAACTTACCACCCAAATGAATTTTACCTCCTTTTCTTCTCACTAATAGAGCTTTCATTTGGTGGTATTTCATTGCTGCTGACATTTTTACTTTTTTTGTTATTAATCGAAATTTAACGATTTTTTTTGCAAAAAAATGACATTTTTCACTTTCAGTAGTAAAATTTTGCAAAAAAAAACGACATCCATATAGAAATTTTGCTCTAAATTTATAGTTCTACATGTCTTTGATAAAAAAAAAATGTTTGGGTAAAAAAAAAATGGTTTGGGTAAAAGTTATAGCGTTTACAAACTATGGTACAAAAATGTGAATTTCCGCTTTTTGAAGCAGCTCTGACTTTCTGAGCACCTGTCATGTTTCCTGAGGTTCTACAATGCCCAGACAGTACAAACACCCCACAAATGACCCCATTTCTGAAAGTACACACCCTAAGGTATTCGCTGATGGGCATAGTGAGTTCATAGAACTTTTTATTTTTTGTCACAAGTTAGCGGAAAATTATGATTTTTTTTTTTTATTTTTTTTTCTTACAAAGTCTCATATTCCACTAACTTGTGACAAAAAATAAAAAGTTTTATGAACTCACTATGCCCATCAGCGAATACCTTGGGGTCTCTTCTTTCCAAAATGGGGTCACTTGTGGGGTAGTTATACTGCCCTGGCATTCTAGGGGCCCAAATGTGTGGTAAGGAGTTTGAAATCAAATTCTGTAAAAAATGACCTGTGAAATCCGAAAGGTGCTCTTTGGAATATGGGCCCCTTTGCCCACCTAGGCTGCAAAAAAGTGTCACACATCTGGTATCTCCGTACTCAGGAGAAGGTGGGGAATGTGTTTTGGGGTGTCATTTTATATATACCCATGCTGGGTGAGAGAAATATCTTGGCAAAAGACAACTTTTCCCATTTTTTTATACAAAGTTGTCATTTGACCAAGATATTTATCTCACCCAGCATGGGTATATGTAAAAAGACACCCCAAAACACATTCCTCAACTTCTCCTGAGTACGGGGATACCAGATGTGTGACACTTTTTTGCAGCCTAGGTGGGCAAAGGGGCCCATATTCCAAAGAGCACCTTTCGGATTTCACTCCTCATTTTTTCCTGAATTTGATTTCAAACTCCTTACCACACATTTGGGCCCCTAGAATACCAGGGCAGTATAACTACCCCACAAGTGACCCCATTTTGGAAAGAAGACACCCCAAGGTATTCCGTGAGGGGCATGGCGAGTTCCTAGAATTTTTTATTTTTTGTCACAAGTTAGTGGAAAATGATGATTTGTTTTTTAATTTTTTTTTTCATACAAAGTCTCATATTCCACAAACTTGTGACAAAAAATAAAAACTTCCATGAACTCACTATGCCCATCAGCGAATACCTTGGGGTCTCTTCTTTCCAAAATGGGGTCACTTGTGGGGTAGTTATACTGCCCTGGCATTCTAGGGGCCCAAATGTGTGGTAAGTAGGTAAATGACCTGTGAAATCCGAAAGGTGCTCTTTGGAATGTGGGCCCCTTTGCCCACCTAGGCTGCAAAAAAGTGTCACACATCTGGTATCTCTGTATTCAGGAGAAGTTGAGGAATGTGTTTTGGGGTGTCTTTTTACATATACCCATGCTGGGTGAGATAAATATCTTGGTCAAATGCCAACTTTGTATAAAAAAAATGGGAAAAGTTGTCTTTTGCCAAGATATTTCTCTCACCCAGCATGGGTATATGTAAAATGACACCCCAAAACACATTCCCCAACTTCTCCCGATTACGGAGATACCAGATGTGTGACACTTTTTTGCAGCCTAGGTGGGCAAAGGGGCCCATATTCAAAAGAGCACCTTTCGGATTTCACAGGTCATTTTTTACAGAATTTGATTTCAAACTCCTTACCACACATTTGGGCCCCTAGAATGCCAGGGCAGTATAACTACCCCACAAGTGACCCCATTTTGGAAAGAAGAGACCCCAAGGTATTCGCTGATGGGCATAGTGAGTTCATGGAACTTTTTATTTTTTGTCACAAGTTAGTGGAATATGAGACTTTGTATGAAAAAAAAAATAAAAAAAAAAATAAGCATTTTCCACTAACTTGTGACAAAAAATAAAAAATTCTAGGAACTCGCCATGCCCCTCACGGAATACCTTGGGGTGTCTTCTTTCCAAAATGGGGTCACTTGTGGGGTAGTTATACTGCCCTGGCATTTTCCAGGGGCCCTAATGTGTGGTAAGTAGGTAAATGACCTGTGAAATCCTAAAGGTGCTCTTTGGAATATGGGCCCCTTTGCCCACCTAGGCTGCAAAAAAGTGTCACACATGTGGTATCGCCGTATTCAGGAGAAGTTGGGGAATGTGTTTTGGGGTGTCATTTTACATATACCCATGCTGGGTGAGAGAAATATCTTGGCAAAAGACAACTTTTCCCATTTTTTTATACAAAGTTGGCATTTGACCAAGATATTTCTCTCACCCAGCATGGGTATATGTAAAATGACACCCCAAAACACATTCCCCAACTTCTCCTGAGTACGGCGATACCAGATGTGTGACACTTTTTTGCAGCCTAGATGCGCAAAGGTGCCCAAATTCCTTTTAGGAGGGCATTTTTAGACATTTGGATACCAGACTTCTTCTCACGCTTTGGGGCCCCTAGAATGCCAGAGCAGTATAAATACCCCACATGTGACCCCATTTTGGAAAGAAGACACCCCAAGGTATTCAATGAGGGGCATGGCGAGTTCATAGAAATTTTTTTTTTTTGGCACAAGTTAGCGGAAATTGATATTTTTAATTTTTTTCTCACAAAGTCTCCCGTTCCGCTAACTTGGGACAAAAAATTCAATCTTTCATGGACTCAATATGCCCCTCACGGAATACCTGGGGGTGTCTTCTTTCCGAAATGGGGTCACATGTGGGGTATTTATACTGCCCTGGCATTCTAGGGGCCCTAAAGCGTGAGAAGAAGTCTGAAATATAAATGTCTAAAAAATTTTACGCATTTGGATTCCGTGAGGGGTATGGTGAGTTCATGTGAGATTTTATTTTTTGACACAAGTTAGTGGAATATGAGACTTTGTAAGAAAAAAAAAAAAAAATTCTGCTAACTTGGGCCAAAAAAATATCTGAATGGAGCCTTACAGAGGGGGGGATCAATGACAGGGGGGTGATCAATGACAGGGGGGGTGATCAATGACAGGGGGGTTGCTCAATGACAGGGGGGTTGATCAATGACAGGGGGGTGATCAGGGAGTCTATATGGGGTGATCACCACAGTCATTGATCATGCCCCTGTAAGACTTCATTCAGACGTCCGGATGCGTTTTGCGGATCCGATCCATCTATCAGTGCATCCGTAAAAATCATGCGGACATCTGAATGGAGCTTTACAGGGGGGTAATCAATGACAGGGGGGTGATCAGGGAGTCTATATGGGGTGATCACCACAGTCATTGATCATGCCCCTGTAAGGCTTCATTCAGACGTCCGGATGCGTTTTGCGGATCGGATCCATCTATCAGTGCATCCGTAAAAATCATGCAGACATCTGAATGGAGCTTTACAGGGGGGTGATCAATGACAGGGGGGTGATCAGGGAGTCTATATGGGGTGATCACCACAGTCATTGATCATGCCCCTGTAAGGCTTCATTCAGACGTCCGGATGCGTTTTGCGGATCGGATCCATCTATCAGTGCATCCGTAAAAATCATGCGGACATCTGAATGGAGCTTTACAGGGGGGTGATCAATGACAGGGGGGTGATCAGGGAGTCTATATGGGGTGATCACCACAGTCATTGATCATGCCCCTGTAAGGCTTCATTCAGACGTCCGGATGCGTTTTGCGGATCGGATCCATCTATCAGTGCATCCGTAAAAATCATGCGGACATCTGAATGGAGCTTTACAGGGGGGTGATCAGGGAGTCTATATGGGGTGATCACCACAGTCATTGATCATGCCCCTGTAAGGCTTCATTCAGACGTCCGGATGCGTTTTGAGGATCGGATCCATCTATCAGTGCATCCGTAAAAATCATGCGGACATCTGAATGGAGCTTTACAGGGGGGTGATCAGGGAGTCTATATGGGGTGATCACCACAGTCATTGATCATGCCCCTGTAAGGCTTCATTCAGACGTCCGGATGCGTTTTGCGGATCCATCTATCAGTGCATCCGTAAAAATCATGCGGACATCTGAATGGAGCTTTACAGCGGGGTGATCAATGACAGGGGGGTGATCAGGGAGTCTATATGGGGTGATCACCACAGTCATTGATCATGCCCCTGTAAGGCTTCATTCAGACGTCCGGATGCGTTTTGCGGATCGGATCCATCTATCAGTGCATCCGTAAAAATCATGCGGACATCTGAATGGAGCTTTACAGGGGGGTGATCAGGGAGTCTATATGGGGTGATCACCACAGTCATTGATCATGCCCCTGTAAGGCTTCATTCAGACGTCCGGATGCGTTTTGAGGATCGGATCCATCTATCAGTGCATCCGTAAAAATCATGCGGACATCTGAATGGAGCTTTACAGGGGGGTGATCAGGGAGTCTATATGGGGTGATCACCACAGTCATTGATCATGCCCCTGTAAGGCTTCATTCAGACGTCCGGATGCGTTTTGAGGATCGGATCCATCTATCAGTGCATCCGTAAAAATCATGCGGACATCTGAATGGAGCTTTACAGGGGGGTGATCAGGGAGTCTATATGGGGTGATCACCACAGTCATTGATCATGCCCCTGTAAGGCTTCATTCAGACGTCCGGATGCGTTTTGAGGATCGGATCCATCTATCAGTGCATCCGTAAAAATCATGCGGACATCTGAATGGAGCTTTACAGGGGGGTAATCAATGACAGGGGGGTGATCAGGGAGTCTATATGGGGTGATAACCACAGTCATTGATCACGCCCCTGTAAGGCTTCATTCAGACGTCCGGATGCGTTTTGCGGATCTGATCCATCTATCAGTGGATCCGTAAAAATCATGCGGACATCTGAATGGAGCTTTACAGGGGGGTAATCAATGACAGGGGGGTGATCAATGACAGGGGGGTGATCAGGGAGTCTATATGGGGTGATCAGGGGTGATCAGGGGCTAATAAGGGGTTAATAAGTGACGGGGGGGGGGGTGTAGTGTAGTGTAGTGGTGCTTGGTGGGACTTTACTGAGCTACCTGTGTCCTCTGGTGGTCGATCCAAACAAAGGGGACCACCAGAGGACCAGGTAGCAGGTATATTAGACGCTGTTATCAAAACAGCGTCTAATATACCTGTTAGGGGTTAAAAAAAACACATCTCCAGCCTGCCAGCGAACGATCGCCGCTGGCAGGCTGGAGATCAACTCTCTTACCTTCCGTTCCTGTGAGCGCGCGCGCCTGTGTGCGCGCGTTCACAGGAAATCTCGCCCATCGCGAGATGACGCATATATGCGTGACTCTGCGCAGGGCTGCCACCTCCGGAACGCGATCCTGCGTTAGGCGGTCCGGAGGTGGTTAAAACACATTTAATTTATTTTGACTTTGATTCCCATCATGTCCGATTGCCCCTTCCCCACGTCTTTCTAGAGTAATTTCTTTTATATGTCTTGCCAATGAGAGTGCAGAAAGGGAAGCAACAGGATTTATTGGTTTTCTCAATGCGCTTGCCCAAATCACGCTGTGTTGGGGTTATGCTTGACTCAGATCTTTTTTCTCCATATATTGAATCACTTCCTTGCTCACCTGCACCTCGAAAACATCTTTAGAATCCACCATCTTACTGTGGAAAAGCCAAACTGATCAATCTCATCTTGATTACTCATGCGTGAGTGCACTGAGGGGGTGGGGTGCACTTGAAAGGGTGTGATCACACAAAAGAGGGGAGTGGTTTAGGATTATAAGGGGTGTGATCTGGAAAAAGTGGGCTGCCAATTACCAAAAATTTCCAGCCACATGCTTTGCCTGCTGCATTCTTTCTTCAAAAGTTGGCAAGCATGGTCAATTGGCAAGTAGATTGCAATCATATTGCTCCAGGCTTGGTTCTTTTACCGTGTCTATAAAGTAAGCTTGGTCCTGTATCTATGCTCTAGGCTTGGATCTGCTAGCACACTCATCTACACTTTACATTTATTTTGTGACCATATGTACACCATTTACCTATATATAGCATCTAAAGGATATGGCTAAGGAATAGAATATGTAACATAGAGTTGCAGTACCACAGAAAGGTTCCTGCAAAGGGTTTATGTCATATTATTGAGCTAAAGTTGTGATTTGTTTGTGTACTTATTGGCACTGTATGGACAACTAATGGTTAACTCCCTATGTTAGGTTGCCAGGGTGATGGACCTGCATCCAACCCCTGATTATCTAGTGCAGTGTTTCCCAACCAGTGTGCCTCCAGCTGTTGCAAAACTACAACTCCCAGCATGCCCGGACAGCCTTCGGCTGTCCGGGCATGCTGGGAGTTGTAGTTTTGCAACAGCTGGAGGCACACCGGTTGGGAAACACTGATCTAGCGTAGTCTAGTTTTGGCTGAGGAATAGTGAAGACCTACATGCACAAGCTCCTCAGAGCTACGGCCAAGTTCAGAGAATCTCTATTTCTAAGACTTCAACAGCTAAGGAAGCAACTTTGATATCAGAGTTCTCCAGGCAGAAGGAGATTAGAAGATCTAGAACACACAAGGTAGTGCATTGGACTCAGACAGCAAGGTATTGTGCCAGATTATGGCAAAGGCACCATACTGCTGTGGAAGGAAATACTAAAGCATCCCCCATACTTTGAGTCGGATTAGCCACTCGTTTTTTTAAGTTCTGCACCCCTCAGTCTGGGAATTGCAAAGGCATTTAACAAGAACCTCTTTATATGCCTCTGGTTCTGCTGAGACACTACAGAGACAGAGAGAAGGAATACTTGCAACCTCCATCATTGCTGTTGTCCATACACTGCTATTGGGAAAGGATTGCACTGTGATATACATTGGAACTGTGCCTTGCTGCTACTTGTACTACAATCCCCATCATCAATTTCAGTATAGAGACTTTATTTATTGCAACAGGCCCTGTTTATTGACTCCACGTTTCCCTGCCTTTTCACCTGCTCTCCTGCCTTATACCCAGACATGAAAACCTCACGAAACATCAAGGACACCCGAACCATCTCCAGGCAGGAGCCCCAACTCTAGAGACTGCCCTGAGGAAAGAAGGGGTGCATCCTACTGTCACTGCTTAGCCCCAGAGAGAGCCAGACGGGGAGATTGCCATTCTGACCTGCGAGTACTATGACCACCTTTGGAACCTTAACTACATCTTCCATTCTCCTCCAAACACTCCCCCAAGGGTCACGACAGAAGCACCACTATCGATCCACTTACTCCAATTAGGGCGCCCTTACAAAACACATAGGGGAATGCAGTGGTGTAACTAGAACTTGCTGGGCCCCACAGCAATTTTTTGAACAGGGCCCCCTTAGTCCTCTTAATGACCTCACAACAGACCAAAAAAAAAAATAATCACCTCTTTTCTCCTCCTGCAGGTACCTCTGCTCTTCATGCAGCATTGTATCTAGGCACGCATTACACTGTGACCTGACGTCGCACAGTAGCAGGTCATGTCCCATCCTGAAGCCAGTGGCGAAGCTATAGGGGTCGCAGCGGTCGCAATTGCGACCGGGCCCCTAAGTCAGGGGGGCCCATAGAGCCCCCCAGAAGAGATGCAGTAAAGCGGGCCCCGCAAGTGTTTTTTTATTAAGTGCGGCGGACCGCCTATATTTTGTGTGGCTGCGCTTACTTGTCAGCGCGAGACCCGTGACCTCCGCAGCGGGTCTCGCGGGATCACAGCAGCCAGGATTCGGAATGACTAGCCCGCCGGCCGCCTCAGCCCTCAAGTGAAGAAGAGAGCAGACAAGAGTAGGAAGTCTTCTTTTTTTTTTTTTATGTAAAAAATGGCACACACCTGCGTCCGGCTTCATACGGAGGGGGGACATGAATGATGATCAGTGGTGCCGGACCGTCCATAATAGGGCAGCAAATAATGAGGAGCCCGGGGGCAAATGAAAATGAAATACTCTGTGGGCAAGGGGGGGGCTGGTGGCGGAGGCTCGCGGGGGGCCCCAATTCAAAGTTTGCCCTGGGGCCCATAGAACTCTAGTTACGCCCCTGCCTGAAGCTGTGCACTGCCAGTACTTAGGGTACTTTCACACTTGCGTTTTTCTTTTCCGGCACTGAGTTCCGTCAAAAGGGCTAAATGCCGGAAAAGAACTAATCAGTTATATCCCCATGCATTCTGAATGGAGAGCAATCCGTTCAGTCTTTTTCACTGATCAGGCAAAAGATAAAACCGCAGCATGCTACGGTTTTATCTCCGGCCAAAAAAACTGAAGACTTGCCTGAAAGCCTAATCTGGCATTTTTCCCCATAGGAATGTATTAGTGCCTGATCCGGCATTCAAAATACCGGAATGCCGGATCCGTCCTTCATGTGCAGACCGAAAAAAAGGTGAAAAAAATAAATGCCGGATCAGTTTTGCCGGATGACACCGGAAAGACGGATCCGGCATTTCAATGCATTTTTCTGACTGATCAGGCATTTTTAAGACTGATCAGGATCAGTCTTACAAATGCCATCAGTTGGCATACGTTCCAGCGACGGAACTGCTCGCCGGATCACTCTGCCGCAAGTGTGAAAGTAGCCTTTGTGCAGCGCAGGCATCCAGAGAAGAAGAGAAGAGTGGTGAGTAATACCAGTGCTAGGACTGAGAGCACCAAACTCACCGCAACCTGAGCCCTGAAAATAAATTCATTTGTCCTCCTCCTGGGCCCTTTCCTAAGTTCAGGCCCCATAGCAGCAGCTTCCCTTGCTTCCATGGTACCAACCCCCTGGGGGAAATGCACCCTTGGCTGCAGTCGAAACACCCATATGACAATTCACATGCACCCTCGGAGGTACAAATGCAAATTTCCACCACTAGGGTTTCATTCATTTCAGTTAAATCAATTTGCACATCAGATAGAAAAATATTTTTGCATAGATTTTTTTAGGTTGTTTTTTAGATTGTCTCCTATATTTCTCAAACATTTGCACCATTTATGAATTCATATTTACTAAAATAAATGCTAATTTAATGGATGGAGTAAAGAGTGATCATGGCTCTCAGCTCATGGAAAGGAAGGTATTAAACTCATCTCGGGGCATTAAATGCTTCTACACAAGGAACCAATACCAATAATATTTGGAGATTTTTCCATTAAATGATGTCAAGTTTTATCAACAGCAAAATTTCTGGCAGAAAACGCGGAATGACTTTTTTTTTTTACTTTTGTGACATTAAATACATTATATTAAGCCTCGTCACTTGGATTTTACCTTATTATTACTGTAATCAGAACAACACCTACACAGCATAATGAGTAGTCATTATAAACAAAGTTAAATGTGTGTGGGCGAGTGATTTTTGTAAGTTTCCCATCTTTCATGAATGCTTATATTATTTACTTGTTACTTTGTTTTTCTTGTGATGTACTCACGTTTCAGAACGTCTGACATGCAGATCATCACAAATAACACACAATGGGCCAGATTTATCATTCCTCTGACAGCTCACTCCACTTTAACATATGGCTAAAGTCAGTTTTAGCCAAGTCAGATTTATGATCGGCCCTTTAAGACTGTAATAAATGTGGTTTGACGGTAGCAGTTTATCCGTCAGTAAGCAGCTTTACAAAAGTCGCACATCTTTACGAAAAAGTCGCACGTTTTTTTGAAAAAGTCGCATGTTCTATTAAAAAGTCTCATAAGATAAGCATGGTCCTCACTGGAGTGAAATTGGGACTTTTTTGCGACTTTTTTGCGACTTTTTTAAATAGTCCCAATAGTAAATCTGTCTAGAGATTCATTTACATAAGAAGACACGCCCACTTTCAGAAAACTGGCGAGCATAGTGCAGAGCAGAAAAAAGTCGCAAATTTGTGCGCAGTTTTAGCGTTTGGGACTTTTTTGGGACTTTTTCACTCCAATATTCTGACCTGAGCTAATGATAAATCTGGCCCATTGTGTACAGCGCTGCACGTCAGTTTTGCATCTGCCATGGGTTGACTGCGTGGTTGATTGTATGGTGAAGGAGGAACCCAAACCTCAAAGATGATGGTGGTGGGAGATTCAACAAATGGGCTGGTGATATAGAAAATGGGGAGCTGGATAATAAATAATGTAGACTTCCCTCCCTTACCTTTTTAAATAGTTTTTGATGTCATTTTAGTCCTCATAATATGGTCATGCGGCTATGTATAGTGCCTTGATAATTCTGCTATATGAGTCCACACAATACCACTATGTTGCTATATAGGGCAAGATAATTTGCCATATACAGTCCCATGATACTGCTAGATAGTGACAAATAATTCTGCCATATATAGTCCACAATATAAGGCCATGCCGCTTGTCATGTTCTAGCGAGGGTCCAACTGACCCCTAGAACATCTCACAACGAAGAATACACCAAAGCAAGCAAAATACAGCGACATAACAGTGAGTAGGAAACTGGATCAGCAGTTAAGGAACCAGTGGCAAGAAATACCACTGGACCAAGTGCACCGGTTTTACTTGAGGTCAAACCCAGAAAGCAGAAACCCAGCGAGCGCCATTCTCCACAGAGCCCCAGATGGTAGGGAAGAATTTAGACGAGGCTCACTGGTTGCACCTCCAGGATGTTCCCAGTGCACTTGGCCACTTACCTACCGAGACTGCTGGAAGAAACACCAGCAGTCCACACAACGACTCGAACCCAGGCAAATGTACTGGAACCCAAACACCGCGCAGGACACCGTACAGACAACATACACTGGAGCCAGCACAACAGTAATTGCCTGGACCCCCATGCAGAAAGGATGCATGGCGGTCTTAGGCAGAGCTGCTCACAGACTCGCTGTCCTCCCTCCGGAGAACCCAGGAGCCCTCTCAGTGAAGGCACAGACAGGGAAATGTCTAGACTCCATGCAGGACAATACAAGGCAGTAACAGACCAGACACAGAATAACCAACTAGACATGACCCATGCATGAAAATGTCTGGACTCCATGCAAGACGACTCATGGCTGTCACAGACCAAACACCAACCCGGAACATAGAACCAGGAAAGGCAGGAAGACAGGTGACCTTGATGTCTTACTAGGTGGCCACAAAGACTGGGCCGAAGGAAACTCAGGTAAGGTGCATAGCTCCAGCACCCAACGAGGCTGGAGAACAACTGACTCCCTTGCAAACAGCAACTGGATTAAATAGCGCCTAGAGACCACACCCAGACCAAGACCTCAACCCCACAAGAACAAGACAGGGAAAGGAACAAGCATAAGGAGCAGTGCACACACAGGTTACCAAAACTACACATCGCCCCTGGCAACCAGCATAACCGGCATTAACCGCAGCCAGTACGCCAGAGCACAAAAGTGAGCAACATGGAACCCGTGTCACAGTGAACCACACAGAGACCGTGACAGCTCTATAGAGTGCCAAGAGAATACTGTCATCTATAGTCCATATAATATGACCCATAGTGCCAAGATAATTCTTAATTCTGTCACATATAGTCCACGTTATAACACTATGCTGCTATATAGTACAAAGAGAATAGTGTCATATATAGTCCAGATAATATCACCATGCTGCTAGATAGTGCCAAGATAGTTCTGCCATATACATTACAATCCACATTATCCTTCCATACTGCTATATAGTGCCAAGAGAAAATTGTCATATATAGTCCACATAATACCACCATGCTGCTATATCCAGTAGTTCCAAGGTAATACTGCCATATGCAATGCACAAAATACCACTATGCATCTATACAGTACAAGATAATACTGTCTTATACAGTCCACATAAAATCTCCATGCTGCTATATACACTCACCTAAAGAATTATTAGGAACACCTGTTCTATTTCTCATTAATGCAATTATCTGGTCAACCAATCACATGGCAGTTGCTTCAATGCATTTAGGGGGGTGGTCCTGGTCAAGACAATCTCCTGAACTCCAAACTGAATGTCAGAATGGGAAAGAAAGGTGATTTAAGCAATTTTGAGCGTGGCATGGTTGTTGGTGCCAGACGGGCCGGTCTGAGTATTTCACAATCTGCTCAGTTACTGGGATTTTCACGCACAACCATTTCTAGGGTTTACAAAGAATGGTGTGAAAAGGGAAAAACATCCAGTATGCGGCAGTCCTGTGGGCAAAAATGCCTTGTGGATGCTAGAGGTCAGAGGAGAATGGGCCGACTGATTCAAGCTGATAGAAGAGCAACGTTGACTGAAATAACCACTCGTTACAACCGAGGTATGCAGCAAAGCATTTGTGAAGCCACAACACGCGCAACCTTGAGGCGGATGGGCTACAACAGCAGAAGACCCCACCGGGTACCACTCATCTCCACTACAAGTAGGAAAAAGAGGCTACAATTTGCACAAATAATATTGGAGATATGGCACTCAATATCTGGAAAATTTTTGCTCAAAACAAGTCACTTTATTGGTGCAATAAAATATTTAAAATGTCATACAAAGTACGTAATTTGTGCAGAATTTAAATAACATAATAATAAAAAGTCACAATCGACAATATAAAAAATCACTTATAGTGTATATATAAACACACATCAGACAGCAAATGGGTACTTGTCTATAATCTGATTGAATAGGTCCAGAAGGTTAAATTCTCAACACTAGAGCACTGAATGTGTTATTGCTCAATAGTTTTCAATGAGAAATGTCACCATTGATTCGGTATATATCACCGATTATCATTATTATAGTGCAGTCGCAGGATTTTCTGATTTAATAATAGGAGTTATTCCGAATATATATATATCACAGTTCATGGAACTTATCGGATTAAAGTTCAGAAGATGTTAGCTCTAGGTGGCGTCCCACCTTTTGTTTCAAGCTATTTAAATCCCTTACCTCCACTTCTCAATGCGGTTTTTTCAATCACCGTTTCCTCAGCGTCCCAAATATTCGATTTCTCCTTACTTGTAAATCAGAATGTCTCACTCTGAGGAGTTTTTGAACTTGATGTAGGACGAGTTTATCACTTAGGAGGTTATTGGTAAGGGAGGTGTAGCTGTAGATCTCCTTGCGTACGCCAAAAATGGTGGTAATGTGGGGTCCAGGTTCCTCCCAGACGCGTTTCGAAGTCCCAAGGGGTGCTGACTTCTTCCTCAGTGGTGACCTGGCTCCCCCTAAACCACCTGGTTTAGGGGGAGCCAGGTCACCACTGAGGAAGAAGTCAGCACCCCTTGGGACTTCGAAACGCGTCTGGGAGGAACCTGGACCCCACATTACCACCATTTTTGGCGTACGCAAGGAGATCTACAGCTACACCTCCCTTACCAATAACCTCCTAAGTGATAAACTCGTCCTACATCAAGTTCAAAAACTCCTCAGAGTGAGACATTCTGATTTACAAGTAAGGAGAAATCGAATATTTGGGACGCTGAGGAAACGGTGATTGAAAAAACCGCATTGAGAAGTGGAGGTAAGGGATTTAAATAGCTTGAAACAAAAGGTGGGACGCCACCTAGAGCTAACATCTTCTGAACTTTAATCCGATAAGTTCCATGAACTGTGATATATATATATTCGGAATAACTCCTATTATTAAATCAGAAAATCCTGCGACTGCACTATAATAATGATAATCGGTGATATATACCGAATCAATGGTGACATTTCTCATTGAAAACTATTGAGCAATAACACATTCAGTGCTCTAGTGTTGAGAATTTAACCTTCTGGACCTATTCAATCAGATTATAGACAAGTACCCATTTGCTGTCTGATGTGTGTTTATATATACACTATAAGTGATTTTTTATATTGTCGATTGTGACTTTTTATTATTATGTTATTTAAATTCTGCACAAATTACGTACTTTGTATGACATTTTAAATATTTTATTGCACCAATAAAGTGACTTGTTTTGAGCAAAAATTTTCCAGATATTGAGTGCCATATCTCCAATATTATTTGAAATTCTTTACTTTCTGGTGTTTGGAGTTTACACCTAGATATTGAGCACCTCTCCACCCTACGGAGCAGTAGAGCCACTCCATTTTTGTTAAATACAATTTGCACAAGCTCACCAAAATTGGACTGTTGAAGACTGGAAAAATGTTGCCTGGTCTGATGAGTCTCGATTTCTGTTGAGACATTCAAATGGTAGAGTCTGAATTTGGCGTAAACAGAATGAGAACATGTATCCATCCTCTGATGGCTACTTCCCTTCAGGATAATGCACCATGTCACAAAGCTCCAATCATTTCAAATTGGTTTCTTGAACATGACAATGAGTTCACTGTACTAAAATGGCCCCCACAGTCACCAGATATCAACCCAATAGAGCATCTTTGGGATGTGGTGGAACGGGAGCTTCGTGCCCTGGATGTGCATCCCTCAAATCTCCATCAACTGCAAGATGCTATCCTATCAATATGGGCCAACATTTCTAAAGAATGCTATCAGCACCTTGTGGAATCAATGCCACGTAGAATTAAGGCAGTTCTGAAGGCAAAAGGGGGTCCAACACCGTATTAGTATGGTGTTCCTAATAATTCTTTAGGTGAGTGTAGTGTCAAGATAATTCTGCCATATACAAGCCACATTATACTTCCTGCTGTATATAATGCCAAAAGAATACTGTAATATAGAGTCCGCATAACACCACCATGCTTCTACTGTATATAGTGCCAATATAATACTGCCATATACAGTCCTCAAAATACCACCATGTTGTTAGGTAGTGCCAGTGTAATTGTTAAATACAGTTACATAATACCAGTATGCTGGTAGATGGTACCAAGATAATACTTCCTTATACAGTTCATATATCTTAATTAGCCCATATAATACTGCAATATGGTTGCACATTAGAGATGAGCAAAGTTTTGAAAAATTTGATTCGACAGCTTCGCTGAACTTAGTCAAGAAATTTGATTAGTTACAAATTACTTAGTAACAAATCTTTTTTCATGGTATAGAGCGGGGGCAATGATGGGGAACGGCAATCATGCCGCCCACTGTCATTTATCCCCTCAGATGCCTCGGTCAACATTGATCGCAGCATCTGAGACTCACATAAAGGTGTGGAGGCGTTAATCCAGTGGTTAACAAAAAAAATTTATACTCACCTCATCCACTTGATTGAGGAGAGGCCAGCCGCTCCTGTTATGATTGAAGAAAACCTGCCAAAGGACCTGCGGCGAGCATGAAGACATCACATCACCATGTGATCATGCTGGCCACGTGTGGCAGCGTGATCATGTGGTGACATCTTCACACTCGCCGCAGGTCCTTTGGCAAATGGCCTCTCCGCAAGCAAGTGGATGAGGGGAGTAGAATTAATTTTTTTTCAGCTACCACTTTAGGAAAAAAATTATTCTTTACTACAAAGCACGAGGAAATTTGGATTCGTAGTGAATAGTGTTGATCACGAATATTCTAATCGCTAATTTTTATTGCGAATATCGGCACTTCAAGAATTCGTGAAAATTTTCATTAGTACTACCAATTATTCTTGCTTGTGGGCCAAAGAGAAGGCTGAAATATCTTTGTCTGAGCTTAGCAACATCCCTAGCAACCAATAGGAAAGTTGCCTAATGCCTACCCCTTACTATATAAGAACCTCCCCAGCAGCCAGTGTATGCAGTATTTTTGCAGTTCTGAGAGAGAGAGAGAGAGAGAGAGAGCAGTGTTATTGCTGTGCTCTGTGCTTTCATCTGGATCCTTATCCAATTACATTAGATAGTTAGTTACTTTAGTTAGCTCCTATATATAATACAGATAGTTAGTGGGAGATAGTCAGTGTAGGTTAGATAGTGATATAGTGTAGCTGATAGGTTCCAGTGCAGGGTGTTAGGTAGTGTGATAGGCAGGGCTTTTTTTCTCAGAGAAAAGGTGGTGGAACTTACCCCCCCTTCCCTGGCCACGCCCCTATCTACCCCTAGGACCGCCCCCTAAAACCGCCCCTTTAGAGAACAGGGATACACTGTGCCACACAATACTGTATATTGTGTGGCACAGTGTAGAGGTATACTGTGTGGCACAGTGTAGAGGTATACTGTACATTGTGGGGCACAGTGTAGTGGTATACTGTATATTGTGTGGCACAGTGTAGCAGTATACTGTATATTGTGTGGCACAGTGTAGCAGTATACTGTATATTGTGTGGCACAGTGTAGGCTATATGTCTATAACATAAACATATTTCACATGAAAACTTACTGTTACTTGGCTTGGCCCTTGGGGATCTCGGACGCCACTTCAACACTTTGGCCGGGGGCTCGGCGGAGCTGATGTTGTGTTTTATCCTAATGAGAGAGATTTCATAATAAGGATTTGGAGAAGGGGCAGAGGGATAGCAGAGCAGGGAGAGGCTGGTGCTGCTACTAGGGGGGGTCATACCATGGGGGAGTAATAAAGCCCACCATAATGCCCCCCAGTAGAAATAATTCTCCTTATAATGTGACAATGCAAAAAATACCCCCTTATGCCCCCAGTTGAGCTAATGTCCCCCATAATGTGCCAGTATAAAATACCCCTATATACAGTAGTGCCCCCAGTAAATGCCCCCATAGTGCTCCTCTCCCCCTTCCTCCTAGTACCCCCCATAATGTACCAGTATAAAATGCCCCACATATCGTGCCCCAGTAGATGCCCTCAGTGTCCCCCATAATTTGCAAGTATAAAATACCCCTTCTTAGTGCCCCCCGTAGATGACTCCATAGTATTCCTCTCTCCCCTTCCCCATAGTACCCACCATGTGTCCCAGTATAAAATGCTACAGTACAGAGCCCCCCATATAAAATACCCCTTCTTTGTGACCTCAGTAGATGCCCCTATAGTGCCCACCAATAATGTGCCAGTAATAAGTGCCCTCAATCACGTGCCACTGCCAGTAATAAGTGCCCCCCATCACGTGCCAGTAACAAGAGCCCCCCATTACGTGCCAGTAATAAGCCCCCCATTACGTGCCAGTAATAAGCCCCCCCATTACGTGCCAGTAATAAGCCCCCCTCATCATGTGCCAGTAATAAGCCAGTATGTGCCAGTATGTGCCAGTATTAATCCCCCCATCATGTGCCAGTATTAAGCCCCCCCATCATGTGTCAGTATTAAGCCCCCCATCATGTGTCATTAAGCCCCCCCATCATGTGCCATTAAGCCCCCCCGCCCCCCCATCATGTGCCATTAAGCCCCCCGCCCCCCCATCATGTGCCAGTATTGTAATAAGCCCCCCAATGTGCCAGTAACACTATTGTACCTCAGTGTCAGCGATGCGATGCAGGCCTCTTCCGGCCTGTGTCCCGCGCTGTATGGCTCAGGCAGCGCGATGACAACATCACACCGCCTTTGCCGGCCTCTGATAGGCTGCCGGGCTAGTGCCTGCAGCCTATCAGAGGAAGTGGAAGGGACACGCCTCTCCCTCCCCTGCACCGCCGCAGCAAAGGCAGATTACTATGGAGATGAGCGCAATGGAAGTGCTCATCCCCCTGTGCCCGGCGGCGGCTCACTAACTACAGCCCAGTAACTAAAGGGGGACGGGGGAAAATAGGTGGCGGAACGCCGTTCCGGGGCGTTCCGCCAGAAAAAAAGCCCTGGTGATAGGAATTACTGTGCTGTGATAGGGATTAGTGTCAGTGTTAGACATAGTGCTGTGATGTCACAACAATACTTAGTGCACCAATCAGTAATATATACTCAGACCTGATAAAAAAGTGAAGTTGCATGTACTGCGCAAAAAATATGCGCATCATTAGTGCCGATTTGCGCAATCGTTAAAATAATGACGAGATCACAAATTCTAGAATTCGTGAATTTATTGCAAATATTATGCGAAAAATTCGCAAAATATCGCACAAACGAATATTGCCTATGCTGCTCATCACTAGTGGTGAATAAACTTTGGATCAAATTCTACTCCGGATGCTTTCATTCACTCAACACTATTGCACATGCTACAGTTCAATTCCAAAAGAGTTGGGCAGCATGGTGGCTTAGTGGTTAGCTGAATACATTTTATTGATGGTCATAATGAGTAGACCTTCTTGTTATTAGCACATTGAACTTCAGGTTGAAATCCCTTGGTCAACCACTGGTTGGACTTGTTGCCAGAACCTGCACAAGATGAACTCACGTAAACTCCTGGTGGGCCAGGACAATCCTGAGCAGTTCATCAATGTCAAAATGAATACTTTCAGGATACTTCAAGCAAAAACTCCATAGTCATGGAGGCCATCAAATTCCAGAGCAAAGCCATCAACTAGTGCAGGAGCAAATCCGTCTTGTACTCCACGAACATTTTATACTGCATAAAGTAGAAATCTGAAGAAGCAAACCAGCAAAGGGTGGTTACAACCCTGCACTAATATTGTATACTTGGAGAAAATGCATACACAGTTTATGTTCTCAGGGATCTTAAATGGAATATGTCACTTACTTCCACTGTATTAAACTAATGGCAATGCACTCTAGCTCTGAGTACCATCATTAAAACTGTCCCTCAGAGAAATCTTGTGCAAGCGCAGAAAAGGACACTGCCATTGCTGCTGTTGCATGTGGTATAACACTTATGAGTATGATGCCCACTGCAGGGAAGTCACTGCAGAAGGGCAGGCAGTTTCCTGTCCCACGCTTGCACGAGATTTCACGCAGGGAAACGTTGACCAGGTGGGCTGAGTTTTCTGAAGGTAATGATTTTGCAAAGGAGGGGGCGGACAGGAAGGCGCAAAGGGAAATAATGCGAACATGTGAAGAGGCGGACTTGGGCTCATGATGGAGGTGGGCTTGAGCACTTGTGCTTCATAGATCAATTTCATCCTATTTTTTTTATCCACTAAGTTTTTTGGTGGTAGCCTCAAACTGTTCAATCAGTGCTTTTTCATAATAAGATTTGTATCTATTGCCATGCTTGGGTTTCATACATCAATTTCCCCCTTTTTTATTCCTTGAGTTTTTGGAGGTAGCTTTAAACTGTTCAATGACCGCGTTTTGATAATAAGATTTCCTGCAATGGTAGCCTCAAACTTTTCAATCAGTGCTTTTTCATAATCAGATTTTTATCTATTGCCATGCTTGTGTTTCTAACATCAATTTTCTCCTTTTTTATTTGTTAGGTATTTGGAGGTAGATTCAAACTGTTTAATCAGTGCTTTTGCATAAGATTTTTTTTAATCTTTTGCCATGCTTGCACTTCATAGATAAATCTCCCCTATTTTTTTACTCACTAAGTTTTTTGGGGTAGCCTAAAACTCTTCAATCAGTGCTTTTTCATAATAATATTTTTTTTTAAATCTATTGCTGTGTTTTCATCCCCACATAACGCTTCTCTGGAAAAGAGACATGCAAGCTAGTCTCCTTGTCAAAAAAAATAAAAAATAAAACCTTGCTTGGTTGCCTGAGACTGAGAGGCCTTGGTTGGGGTACTATTTCTCCTTATGGAGGGTGCCAAGTATGCATGAGGAGTATTGTCAATGCTCCTTTGGGTTTCTGGGGGGGAAATATATGAACATTAGCACATTTTACATCTGCTGGCATCAGACAGGCTTAGGAAAGGTAATCTAAATATCTTTCCCAGAACACAGAGGAGTGCTGCCTAGCCTATAATACTCCACAGTCTGCACACATACTATGCATACTAGGCGCTCTCTGTAATGAGAAAGAGTACTCCCCAGACAATGCATATATACTCTAAGGCCCCTTTCACACGGGCGAGTATTCCGCGCGGATGCGATGCGTGAGGTAAACGCATTGCACCCGCACTGAATTCCGACCCATTCATTTCTATGGGGCTGTTCACATGAGCGGTGATTTTCACGCATCACTTGTGCGTTGCGTGAAAATCGCAGCATGCTCTATATTCTGCGTTTTTCACGCAACGCAGGCCCCATAGAAGTGAATGGGGTTGCGTGAAAATCGCAAGCATCCGCAAGCAAGTGCGGATGCGGTGCGATTTTCACGCATGGTTGCTAGGTGACAGTCTATTCACTGTATTATTTTCCCTTATAACATGGTTATAAGGGAAAATAATAGCATTCTGAATACAGAATGCTTAGTAGGTGATCAATTGAGGGTTAAAAAAAATAAAAAAATTAACTCACCTTCTCCTCTTGTTCGCGTAGTTCCCGGTCTCTTCTTTACTTCTCAAAAGATGAACTATCGGCTAGGACCTGTGGTGACGTCAGATCACATGCTCCAATTACATGGTCCATCACCACGGTGATGTACCATGTGATTGGAGCATGTGATCTGACGTCACTAAAGGTCCTTTAGCCCACAGCTCATCATCAAAGAAGTAAAGAAGAGACCTGGAACTCCGCGAACAAGAGGAGAAGGTGAGTTAATTTTTTTATTTTTTTTTAACCCTCAATTGATCACCTACTAAGCATTCTGTATTCAGTATGCTATTATTTTCCCTTATAACCATGTTATAAGGGAAAATAATAAAATCTACAGAACACCTAACCCAAGCCCGAACTTCTGTGAAGAAGTTCGGGTTTGGGTACCAAACATGCGTGATTTTTCTCACGCGAGTGCAAAACGTATTACAATGTTTTGCACTCGCGCGGAAAAATCGCGGGTGTTCCCGCAACGCACCCGCACATTTTCCCGCAACGCCCATGTGAAAGAGGCCTAAGAGTAGCCTGCTAGTCTCTCTCTTGCTCCTGCTGATTAAAATGATACCTGTCCTTTGAAAATCAGTTGTGTTGTTTCTGAGAAAAAAACACTTTTATTGTTTCTGCACATGAGGCTTCAGTGCTCTGAGAGACATGGGCCAACACTGGAAAGCTGGGGAGCTGAGGTGCACTAAAACCTTCATTTGCATAAATAATTAAAACTTTTTTTTTGTTGGGAATGCCGCAACTGATCTTCACAATATCATTTTAATCTGCAGGATCAACCCTGCTAGGCAGTATGTCTGGTTTAATAGGGTTTATCCATCTGACAGGTGCTCTTTAAAAAAAAAAAAAAAAATAGTTCCCAGGCCCAGAGTTTACTGTGCCCATGACCCCGCACTGTCCAAAATGAAACCAGCTCTATAAAGAGATAAATTACTGTCCATTGTTCAATTTAATGAAAAAAGTGTGTGAGCCCCTTCCACCTTCTTGAAATTATTTTCGAGTTTTGAATGCTCAAGTGAATTTAAGACATCAATCAGAGTCAGGTAACCTTTTAAAATAAGAAATCTAAATATAATAAAAATTAATGGCCATACAAAATGTGGTTATGTGCAAGTGTAATGCATTCCAGGTGATTCTGTTCACACATAGGGTGCTGGTGCCAAATCCTTATTATTTTTAAATGCACAGATTTTCCTATGTGACATATTCCATTCTCGTATTTCAGGAATGAAGCATGCAAGCAAGTTGTTTTGCCGCTCAACAAAGAGGGCGAAAATAATTTCTTGCACAAAGGCTCTGTTGTCTATGTCCACTCATACTGTAGATGCTTCGGTGTATGCATTTGAAGAAGAATTTGCAAGTTGTCCACAAAACAGGTTATGCTTGGAGACCTGATTCCATGAAGCCTTCATCTATTCCACATTGTAGAGATACACTCACAGCTTTTCACCAGAACTCGCCACGAGGCCGCTTGGATTTGGCCTCTGGGGACCCAGGTTATGTCTGATGAGTAAGGTGGCAGAAAACAGTTGTGAGCACACAGGTAGCAGATCTATCAGATGCCAAGGAGTAGCGGGAGAGTAGAAACAAGCCAGAGTCTGATCCAGAGTTAACAGAAGCTAAAACAATATACAATGGGTTAAAGTAGAAGCAAGCTAAGAAGTCAAAGCTAGGAGAAACAGTTGAACCTAATCAGTAGACAAGGGGTTCATCCAGAAACAAGCAGAGGTCTATACACGAGAAGACCCAGCAGAAATATAGCACTGTTTCAAGCACATAGAACTAACAGAAGGCAGGTCCGAAATCAGAGACAAAACAAACAATCAGCACAAGATCTAAATCCCACACCATGTTGTGGGATTGGAACCCTAGTCAAGAACCTGTTTAGCTTGGCAGGTTTACAGATAGGTTGACCAGTCAGGGCTTAGCTGGTCAGCATGACAACCCTCCTAGAACAGCTGTGACTGGAGAAATTCCTGAAACCAAGGCAAAGACCAGAACCAGCATGGTGTCCATGTATAAACTGTATAGCATGGAGTTACTTGCAATATTATACTCTAAGACAAAGCACTGAGCCACTGTGATGTTCAGGTATAAACCTTATAGAATGGAGGTACTGTACCTGTAATATTGTACTACAAGGCAAAGCACTTAGCTGCCATAGTGTCTATATATGAACTTTACAAGGTTATGTCTGATGAGTAAGGTGGCAGAAAACAGGTGCGAGCTCACAGAGCAGACCTATTAGATGCCAAGGAGTAGCAGGAGAGCAGAAAGCCAGATATGAACCAGAACGGTGAATGGAAGCTAAAAAAAAAAGCAAACAAAGGGTTAAACTAGAAGCACACTGAGCAGCCCATGATGCGGACCATATACACCCATTGAAGTCTATGGGTCTTTGAAAAACCATTGACACAACACTGATGGCATCTGTGTTCTGTCAGTGGTTTTTCATGGACCATTGCTAGGAGATGATCTGGAAATACATTTTCAGCCTAGCAGTGTCTGCGGACATCAAACGGACGGAGGCCTAGGATAATTCATTTTCATTGCTTTTAATGCATGAGTTTACTTCAGAAAGTAACCCAAGTGAACTGTCCCCCAGTAATTGTTGAAGGATAACTGTCATTTTTTCATCAAAAAATCAATTTCAGCATATGTTACTGCTGCAGCAGCATTATGCATAAAGCAATCTTTAGTTTCTTCACTTACCACTGTTTTCCTTGAGTTTCCCCCCTTAGTTACGGATCTTCTCAATATGGCTCCTCTGCCAGTTCTCTGAGGCCAAAACTGCGGTCACATACAAACTTGCTGTAGCCAGCAGCTTCTTGCCAGCCAATCAGATTGGATTACTGAGAGACACGCCTCCTCACTCTGAAGCCTAATGCAGGCATGCAGTGTGAAGGACCGCCCCTCTATCTTCCTAGCCGGAGACAGATGAGCCATAGCAACGGTCTTTCAAGGGAGCAGTGGAAAGGAGACATTAATGAAAGCTGTTATTATAAGGTAATTACAGATCTTTTAGCAATCATTGACAGACTTACTCAGGTATACATGCCTAGCTCTAATAAACTAGCAAATAAAAAAATAATATGACAGTTATCCTTTAAAGATTTACTGCTGCATCCTAAATAATCCAGACAGAAGACGATTAAATTTGTCATTGGCCCTGAATAATGGTAAAGCAATGGAGAAGATCTTTTCAAAAAATTTCCTTGATGTTTGTAAGTTTTAAGGCGGCAGTTACTAAAACCTGTTTTGTTTTTTGTTTTTTATACCTGGAAACAGCTCCACCCTTGTCCATAGGCTATACTTGGTATTGCAGCTCAGCACCATTCACATCAACATATTTATCAACACTGCATTCAGACATGTAAACCTCGTCCCTTTAAACCACCCGGGAATATCCATTTCTGCAAGGGTATTACATAGGCCTCATCCATTTTCAACCCTGGACAGTCTGAATATGAAAATTAGGGACAATCCCTGCAAATTCTGAACCATTGACCAATAGGACAGAGCCACAAAACCAGACATGACAAAAACGGTTACTTTTTCAGAAAAAAAAGAAGCAGAAGATGTTTTTTCATCTCAAAGTTTGTAGCATATCACTAGTCTGTCCTGTTTCTTCATCCATCTACAAGTGTGCTATCTGGATCTCAAAACCAGCATCCGAGCCTTGGTGACTGTTCAGACGGCCCCTGCTGTTATCCTGCAGTTGTGTTGTGTTCCTGACTCCAGTGGGTCAGCTGCCAAGTACACCCAGACAATCCCGAGAGGTAGCGGTCTGGTTGCTCCCCTGCATCGAAGTCCAGATACTTGTACAGGGTTTAAAGGGTGATTACAGGGGATGCACCAAAATGACACCCTTAGGGTTAGCCCAAAGTCAAACCGGTTACTTGGCATAGTAGGTCCAACCTCACTGATCCATAACACTGCACATAAGCCGCGTCCTCTCCAAAAAAGAGGACTCCCAAAAAAGCCTTACGAGTGCGCTTGGCTATCTTCGCAATTCCCATAATGGTTAATAGAGAGCAAGTTGCACAAGCGCGGCCACCTCTCCATTTACCAGTATAGGGCTGCTGGATATAGCCAAGCCAGCACTCAGCTATATTCATAATTCCCATAGCAGTGAAAGAGACTTCACCCTCACTGGCCAATAAAGGTTCTGAATGATGTACCCCTTACAACTGTGTTTCATGCTCTTTTTTTTCTGTTAGAATTTGATTAGTCCTGTTAATCTTTTAATTTTATGTTTTGTTTATGAAGATTTTATTAAAGGGAACCCGTCATCAACGTCATGCTGCCCATACTAACGGCAGAATAAAGCAGAGTCAGGTGAGTTGATTTCGGCGGTCTGTCATTTATAAGTTAAAAGTAAGTGGTTGCCAAGAACAAACTTGACAATCATTGCAGACTGGGCCTGGAAAAGAGTCACGGCCACCTGAGAAGAGTCATGGTTATTCATGGATTCCTGCTCTCCTGCCCACCTGCTGATGACGGACAGTCTTCTGCCTAGTTTTCTCCCTTTCTCTCTAGGAGAGAACTGCCAACCGTCAGCGGATGGGCGAGGAGAGCAGGAGATTATGAATAACCAGGACTCTTCTCAGGTAGATTTGACTCTTTTCAAGGCCTGAGCTGCAATGATTACACACCGCTGAAATCGGCATTTCTGTCACTAATTTATGCTGCCCTTAGTCAGGTCAGCATAAAGTTGATGACAGGTTCCCTTTAAAGCCTTGTGTATAACAAGTCGAATTGCAGAACACATTGAGTGATTTTCTTTAATGCTGCCACGAAGGGTTAAAAGAATGTAAAAAAAAAATAAAAGACAGCAAAAGAAAACTTGACATGATCTTGGAAAAAAAAATGTATTCAAAACTATTAACAGGGAGATGTTGATGCAAAGCAGGGTTCGATATAATATGAAATGTCTCATTCAGGCTGTATTTTAAGGGGAATGGTTTTAAGGGGACATGTCAGATGTTATACTGCCGCCTAGTGGAGAACTTCCCTGACCCATTCATTTCATGCAGAAGTACGAAGTAGGTTTCTCAAGCCGTGTCCTTCATAAGGATAGGGGTAAATGCAGTGTATGTGCAGTATAAACAATAGGTGTGCGTTATAGTAATGCTATATTATGTTTTTCTCCAAACATAAAGATTCTTATCTCTATAAACAGGAGTCATAATCAGTACAGTTAGAAATTAATCCCTTAGACAACAGAAAAAAATATTTCATCTACTGCACTTTTCTCTAGCAGGAACAGTCAGAGTAGTTTTGATTATGAAGCTCTGCAGGATTTAAGCGCATTCCATATATACGTAATGATATTATGCTTATACCAAATCGTTTCAGTGCATGACTTTACCGCGAGAAAATGCAGCAATTAAACTTAAAGACAGACTTTTGGCGATGCAGATCTGGATCAGAGTTCTTATGCAGAGTGTTGGAAAATGTTAATCTAGTTTGGCTTCACATCTTAAAGTGTATGTGTACCTGCTGATTATACTCAAAATATCTGGTATATCTGGTAATTGTCCAGTTTAATTACAGTCTGTATGTTAGTCCAGAGCTTATATACCCCAGCATCCCCTGCTTGTTCAGTGTCTGCACAGAGATTTGCATTAGTGGGATTGTCCTCTTTATACTGAGCACTGCACAGTGATTAGGTGTAGTAAAACTAACAGTGGCACTGCATTATAGGAGCCGTTGGGGGTGAGTCTGACAACAAGCTCGTCGACAATGCCCAATGACAACCAACTGTGACTGCAGATTGTGAGTGATATAAATGCATCAGTACAGAATAGTGAGTGCAGCTCTGGAGTATAATACAGGATGTAAGTCAGGATCAGTACAGGATAAGTAATGTAATGTATGTACACAGTGACTCCACCAGCAGAATAGTGAGTGCAGCTCTAGAGTATAATACAGGATATAACTGAGGATCAGTACAGGAAAAGTAATGTAATGTATGTACACAGTGACTGCACCAGCAGAATAGTGAGTGCAGCTCTGAAGTATAATACAGGATGTAACTCAGGATCAGTACAGGATAAGTAATGTAATGTATGTACACAGTGACTGCACCAGCAGAATAGTGAGAGCAGCTCTGGAGTATAATACAGGATATAACGCAGGATCAGTACAGGATAAGTAATGTAATGTATGTACACAGTGACTGCACCAGCAGAATAGTGAGAGCAGCTCTGGAGTATAATACAGGATGTAACTAAGGATTATTATAGGAGAAGTAATGCAACCAACTGTGACTGCAGATTGTGAGTGATATAAATGCATCAGTACAGAATAGTGAGTGCAGCTCTGGAGTATAATACAGGATGTAAGTCAGGATCAGTACAGGATAAGTAATGTAATGTATGTACACAGTGACTCCACCAGCAGAATAGTGAGTGCAGCTCTAGAGTATAATACAGGATGTAACTCAGGATCAGTACAGGATAAGTAATGTAATGTATGTACACAGTGACTGCACCAGCAGAATAGTGAGAGCAGCTCTGGAGTATAATACAGGATATAACGCAGGATCAGTACAGGATAAGTAATGTAATGTATGTACACAGTGACTGCACCAGCAGAATAGTGAGAGCAGCTCTGGAGTATAATACAGGATGTAACTAAGGATTATTATAGGAGAAGTAATGCAACCAACTGTGACTGCAGATTGTGAGTGATATAAATGCATCAGTACAGAATAGTGAGTGCAGCTCTGGAGTATAATACAGGATGTAAGTCAGGATCAGTACAGGATAAGTAATGTAATGTATGTACACAGTGACTCCACCAGCAGAATAGTGAGTGCAGCTCTAGAGTATAATACAGGATGTAACGCAGGATCAGTACAGGATAAGTAATGTAATGTATGTACACAGTGACTCCACCAGCAGAATAGTGAGAGCAGCTCTGGAGTATAATACAGGATGTAACTAAGGATTATTATAGGAGAAGTAATGTAATGTATGTATACAGTTACTCCACCAGCAGAATAGTGAGTGTAGCTCTGAAGTATAATACAGAATGTAACTCAGGATCAGTACAGGATAAGTAATGTCATGTATGTACACAGTGTTTCCACCAGCAGAATAGTGAGTGCAGCTCTGAAGTATAATACAGGATGTAACTAAGGATTATTATAGGATAAGTAATGTAATGTATGTATACAGTGACACCACCAGCAGAATAGTGAGTGCAGCTCTGGAGTATAATACAGGATGTAACTCAGGATCAGTACAGGATAAGTAATGTAATGTATGTACACAGTGACTGCACCAGCAGAATAGTGAGTGCAGCTCTGGAGTATAATACAGAATGTAACTCAGGATCAGTACAGGATAAGTATTGTAATGTATATTTACAGTGACTCCATCAGCAGTGACTCAACTAAATATGTAGATTGAGTCCAGTGGTCATCCAGTCAGGAACATATTGGAGCCCTGCGCACCCCGTCAAGGTATCTCAGTGTGGCGTGGGTCCTACCGCTAAACTACCTATCGTGTGTGAACACAGTCTGATAGGTGCTAAGGACCGACTCACAGCCAAACTCCTACATACCTCCATAGTAAGATCACTAATACAATGGGAGGGAGGAGGAGGCTGCGAGCCCCACCTATAACAGGCTATGTGACACAGGCTACCCGGTGCACCAGAATGTTACCAATGACAACCATTAGCACATTCAATACATGTAAAGAAAAATCACTGAGTAAAGTGGCCTAAATGGGAGGAAATGCTCAACCCCAAACACTGTAGCGTGTTTATAATCGGGGGAGCAATTCCTCCGCAAGTGATCAGTTGCTAATAACAATCCCCAGCAAAAATGCATACAATGGTCTCAGCTTGTAACATCTGCGTGAGGGTCTGGCCAGTATGGTCAGTCGCATATTATTGTGGTGCACCTTTTTTCAGTGATTTATGTATTCTTATATTTTCATCTACACATTATTTAATCTTGTGTAGGATGTTTTTGTGGTGCATGTGGTCCGCTGCCGGCATCCTCCATTGTATGCATTTTTTGCTGGGGATTGCAGTTAGCAACGGATCACATGCGGAGGAATTGCTCCCCCGATTATAAACACGCTACAGTGTTTGGGGTTGAGCATTTCCTCCCATTTAGGCCACTTTATTCAGTGATTTTTCTTTACATGTATTGAATGTGCTAATGCTTGTCATTGGTAACATTCTGGTGCACCGGGTAGCCTGTGTCACATAGCCTGTTATAGGTGGGGCTCGCAGCCTCCTCCTCCCTCCCATTGTATTAGTGATCTTACTATGGAGGTATGTAGGAGTTTGGCTGTGAGTCGGTCCTTAGCACCTATCAGACTGTATTCACACACGATAGGTAGTTTAGCAGTAGGACCCACGTCACACTGAGATACCTTGACGGGGTGCGCAGGGCTCCGATATGTTCCTGACTGGAATATATTGGCTAAAGTCTCAGCTTTTAATATCAGCGTGAGGGTCTGGCCAGTATAGTCAGTCGCATACTGTTGTGGTGCACCTTTTTTTCAGTGATTTAGGTATTTTTATAACCCAAAAAGATCCCACGAAGACAGACCATAAGGATAGTCCATCAATATGAAAACCCAGAAAACAGCTTTTAGTACTATTTTAATTTTTCTAACCTTTCCATGGAGCCAAAGTCTTAATATTCTTAAGAATTTTTAGTAGGTGCTGCATAATCCTTAATTATATAATACTCAGATAAACCAGAAATTATTTTTACACATGTAAAGAAAACCTAATTTTGGTAATTGATTGACATTAGTCACTCGTTTCCCACAGAAAAAGAGATTTTTCAGCTGCTGGAATGTGTGGCTGAACATATCAGAGGAGCTTCACTTCAATCACTGATGATTGACATAAAATTCTTCATGAATAGGGCTTAGCATGGAGAGAGGGGAGGAGGAAAAAAGAAGGAATTAGAAGGGAGGAGAACTTTATGATGATCATCCATGTCACTGTCTGGTCTGCCATATATATTATAGGTTCATATAACATGATTGCTTCTTTTCTTCTCCTTCTACTTCATCCTCTTCTTCTTCCCCTCTTCCTGGTTCTTCTTCTTCTGCTTCCTTTTCCACTTCTATCCTTTTTCATATTTCCTCTAGAGTCTAGATCAATGTTGCAAGATAATAAGCTCAACTGGAAGGACGTCCAGCTTTTCGCCAGCCTTACAAATTATGGTACAGTCCTGATCAAAAGTTTAAGACCACTTAAAAAATAGCAAAAAATCATATTTAGCATGGCTGGATCTTAACAAGCTTCCAAGTAGAGCTTCAACATGCAGCAAGAAGAAATGGGAGTGAGACAAAACATTTTTTGAGCATTCAATTTAATGAAAACAACGAATAAACTGAAACAGGCTGTTTTTCAGCTGATCAAAAGTTCAGGACCACATGCCTTTAAAAGGCCAAATCTGTTCAAAGATGTGGATTCATTGTCATTTTCTGTCAGGTAGTCACACGTGATGGCAAAGGCAAAAAAACTCTCCTTTTTGAACGTAATCGGGTTGTTGAACTGCATAAGCAGGGTCTCTCACAGCGCGCCATCGCTGCTGAGGTGGGACGCAGTAAGACAGTCATTTGGAATTTCTTAAATTCTTAAATGATCCTGAGGGTTATGGAACAAAAAAGTCAAGTCAAGAAGACCCAAAAAAATTTCATCAGCACTGAGCAGGAGGATCCAATTGGCTGTCCGTCAAGACACTGGATGATCCTCGACCCAAATTAAGGCCCTTACTAGTGCTGACTGCAGCTCCATAACCATCAGACGGCATCTGAGACTGAAGGGCTTCAAAAACAAAAAACGTCTTCAAAGACCTCGTCTCCTTGAACGCCACAGAACTGCTCGTTTGGACTTTGCAAGAGAGCACCAAACATGGGACATTTAAAGGTGGAAGAAAGTTTTATTTTCTGATGAGAAAAAATGTAACCTTGATGGTCTTGATGGTTTCCAACGTTACTGGCATGACAAGCAGATCCCACCTGAGATGTTTTCTACACGCCACAGTGGAGGAGGCGCCATAATGGTCTGGGGTGCTTTTTCCTTCAGTGGAACAATGGAGCTTCAGGAAGTGCAGGGGCGTCAAACGGCCGCTGGCTATGTCCAGATGGTGCAGAGAGCATTCCTCATGACTGAGGGCCCTCGTCTGTGTGGTAACGACTGGGTTATTCAACAGGACAACGCTACAGTACACAATGCCCGCAGGACAAGGGACTTCTTCCAGGAGAATAACATCACTCTTTTGGCCCATCCTGCGTGTTCCCCTGATCTAAATCCAATTGAGAACCTTTGGGGATGGATAGCAAGGGAAATTTACAAAATCAGACAACAGTTCCAGACAGTAGATGGCCTTCGTGCGGCCGTCTTCACCACTTGGAGAAATGTTCCCACTCACCTCATGGAAGCGCTTGCATCAAGCATGCCGAAACAAATTTTTTAAGTGATAAACAATAACGGTGGAGCTACTCATTACTGAGTTCATGTTTGGAAGTTGGATTTCTGTTTTGGGGGGGTTTCATTTTTTTTTGGAGGTCTGGTCCTAAACTTTTCATCAGCTGAAAAACAGCCTGTTTCAGTTTATTCGTTGTTTTCATTAAATTGAATGCTCAAAAAATGTTTTGTCTCACTCCCATTTCTTCTTGTTGCATGGTGAAGCTCTACTTGGAACCTTGTTAAGATTCAGCCATGCTAAATATGATTTTTTGCCATTTTTTAAGTGGTCTTAAACTGTTGATCAGGATAGTACTATCAGCAAGGTCTCCTAAACCTTTTCATTAAATTGCTCTGTTTTTTATTTTACATATACAGTCAGGTCCATAAATATTGGGACATCGACACAATTCTAAAAATTTTGGCTCTATACACCACCACAATGGATTTTAAATGAAATGAACAAGATGTGCTTTAACTGCAGACTGTCAGCTTTAATTTGAGGGTATTTACATCCAAATCAGGTGAACGGTGTAGGAATTACAACAGTTTGCATATGTGCCTCCCACTTGTTAAGGAACCAAAAGTAATGGGACAATTGGCTTCTCAGCTGTTCCATGGCCAGGTGTGTGTTATTCCCTCATTATCCCGATTACAATGAGCAGATAAAAGGTCCAGAGGTCATTTCCAGTCTGCTATTTGCATTTGGAATCTGTTGCTGTCAACTCTCAAGATGAGATCCAAAGAGCTGTCACTATTAGTGAAGGAAGTCATCATTAGGCTGAAAATACAAACAAACCCATCAGAGAGATAGCAAAAACATTAGGCTTGGCCAAAACAACTGTTTGGAACATTCTTAAAAAGAAGGAACGCACTGGTGATCTCGGCAACACCAAAAGACCCGGAAGACCACGGAAAACAACTGTGGTGGATGACCGGAGAATTCTTTCCCTGGTGAAGAAAACACCCTTCACAACAGTTGGCCAGATCAAGAACACTCTCCAGGAGGTAGGTGTATGTGTGTTAAAGTCAACAATCAAGAGAAGATTTCACCAGAGTGAATACAGAGGGTTCACCACAAGATGTAAACCATTGGTGCGCCCCAAAAACAGGAAGACCAGATTAGAGTTTGCCAAAGGACCTCTAAAAAAAGCCTTCTCACTTCTAAAACAACATCCTATGGACAGATGAGACCAAGATCAACTTGTACCAGAGTGATGGGAAGAGAAGAGTATGGAGAAGGAAAGGAACTGCTCATGATCCTAAGCATACCATCTCATCAGTGAAGCATGGTGGTGGTAGTGTCATGGCGTGGACATGTATGGCTGCCAATGGAACTGGTTCTCTTGTATTTATTGATGATGTGACTGCTGACAAAAGCAGCAGGATGAGTTCTGAAGTGTTTCGGGCAATATTATCTTCTCATATTGAGCCAAATGCTTCAGAACTCATTGGACGGTGCTTCACAGTGCAGATGGACAATGACCCAAAGCATACTGCAAAAGCAACCAAAGAGTTTTTTAAGGGAAATAAGTGGAATGTTATGCAATGGCCAAGTCAATCACCGGGCCTGAATCCGATTGAGCATGCATTTCACTTGCTGAAGACAAAACTGAAGGGTAAATGCCCCAAGAACAAGCAGAAACTTAAGACAGTTGCATTAGAGGCCTGGCAGAGCATCACCAGGGATGAAACCCAGCGTCTGGAGATGTCTATGCGTTCCAGACTTCGGGCTGTAATTGACTGCAAAGGATTTGCAACCAAGTATTAAAAAGTGAAAGTTTGATTTATGATTATTATTCTGTCCCATTACTTTTGGTCCCTTAACAAGTGGGAGGCACATATGCAAACTGCTGTAATTCCTGCACCGTTCACCCGATTCGGATGTAAATCCCCTCAAATTAAAGCTGACAGTCTGCAGTTAAAGCATATCTTGTTCGTTTCATTTCAAATCCATTGTGGTGGAGTATAGAGTCAAAAATGTTAGAATTGTGTCGATATCCTAAGATTTATGGACCTGACTGTATTACTAACTTACCATCAGTATTCTAGCATTGTAATTTGTTACACCCTAACAGTTGCATTTATACATTTTGAACCTTTTCATTATGGGAATCTGGTCATGTAACCTCAAGTCTGACCAGCAACCCAGAGCATACTCTAATGTGTAATCAGGAACTCGGTCTCTACCATGTGGCTGTCCTCTTGTGGAGTACATGATGACATCATCAGCACTCAAATTCATCTTGCCAGCTCTTACCCTTCCCTCCATGTTCCTTTGTATATCCCTGTATTATGTTGAAGATATGCTGTCTCCCCTATCTAATGGACCTGAAGATCAGATATATAGTATGTAAATGTATACAGTGATTAGCTGGAGTTATGTAAACCTTCTGACTCACAAGGCCTGGACTATCCATGTTTGCTGACTTTCCAGTGTAGCTCTATTAGATGCAGCTTCACAATGGTCTCACTACATCCTTCATGTAAGAACTGACAGGGGCGAGAGATGAGAGGGCAGACAGGCTCAAGCTGCATTGCATAGGAAAGCATGGAGACCCTCCAGTGTGTGAGGGGACAGCAGTTCTGTGTCACTGATCAGTCATGGCTATCTTTACACAGAGCAATGTAGTGTGGTGACTTCACCCGCGCTGTCTCTGCAAAACCAGGCATTATGGGAACTGTGGGATTCATTAGAAAACCCATATCTGAGGGGAGAAGGAATGAAGATGGCAAACAACCTACAAATGACACATCAAATAAAACAGGTAAATGCACAAGAGCCTCTATCTTATGCCGTAATTGCTTTAATAATGACCTATCCTGCACTATTTAGGCAAAAAAAAAAAAAAACTGGAGTGCTCCTTTAATTTTTCCACCAGATTATAATTTTTTCTTTAATTGGCATGTAAAATAGAGGAGCAAATAAAAGGGTCTAATAATGTGTGTGTTTTCATGCATAGCCCTTCAGAAATATGATAAAATTACTAAATTATTACACTACGTACACCAAAGCATGCCCTAACAGTATGAAATATGACCGGAAAGCCTTGATATATATATATATGGAATGGCCACCAGGCCTGTCACACTTGATCCTCATGACAGCCCCGTGTGTACCCCTGCAATTAGCTTTGAACACGACATACAAAGGGTACAAAGGGACCCAATTTATATCTCTGATTGTGGCTGTTTATTCCAGATGGCATCATACACTTGATCTGCCACATCCTCGGTGATGGAATTGTTCATCCTGAAATTTTGCCCAGGTGCCCAGGAGGTTAGTGTCCCTGGTTCATGTCATTTTCCTGTTTACATATAGAATAACTGTATAAAATCCTGAATTACTTGGTAAATACATTGTATCACAGTAGTTCAGACTGTGATACAATACAGGGCTGTGGTTATTATACTCATTGATACATTGTAACCACTTGCAGTACTATGCTATAAGATACTACAGCAATATAATAAACTAAATATAGAGATCAATACAACACAGAAGAACCCACACGGACAAACATGTAGCACATCTGTACTTGCTTAGCCCGCAAACAGCCAGGTGGTGAAGAATATAAAAAATATATATGGTCAGATTAGGACCAGGCATTCCGATGTGAAATTAACTCTAGGTGAAACATTTGCCATGTACATTTATTAGTGTTAATGTGTCAAGCACTTTTCTGAGGACACAGCAGCTGCTCACAACCGCGGGAGTCACGGCCAATGCACCGGCCCCCCTATAATCCAATCTAATCAATAGAAGAGCAGTCCTTCCCTGTACTTGGCATGAGGCAAATAAAAAGCTATCAGGAAAAATTTCAACAACGTATCTTAATGGTCTTAGATCTAATACAAATGCAACCTAAAAATGAGCGGGATTTAAGCAACGGAGAATTTGATGTATTAATAATTTAATCATCATAAAATGTGAAACATACACAGAATTTATTACACCTTGCCAATTTCATCTTTTCAGATTTAACTTACATTGGTTGAGTATGAGGATTTGTTAAATGTTTAAAGAGGCACTATGCCCATGAAAATAAGGTCGACATAAAGGAATATAATACCGAAAAATGACCTTTTTTTTTTTCTTTTTAATAAAATATTTTTCCTTACTCTTATAATCCTGCTATCCAAGTAAAAGACAATAGGGGAGGCAGAAAGTGATATTAATTATGGAGCAGCAATTTACAACTCAACATAGAGTCAAATGGTGGTGTGCTGAACTGTTAGATACAAAGATAAAAGATATTGGATAGATGACAGATATAGATAGATAGATAGATAGATAGATAGATAGATAGATAGATAGATAGATAGATAGATACAGTATATGAGAGAAAGATAGAGATCGATTTGAGACAGGGATACATATAATAGATCAATATGAGATGGATGGATAAATAAACTATAGATGATAAATAAATATGAGAGAAAGAAATATAGATACCGTAGATAGAATAAGATAGATAGATAGATAGATAGATAGAATAAGATAGATAGATACGGTAGATAGATAGGTAGATAGATAGATAATAGATCGATAGATAATAGATAGATATGAGATAGATAGATAGATAATAGATCGATAGATAATAGATAGATAGATAGATAGATACGGTAAATAGATAGGTAGATAGATAATAGATATAGATAGATAGATAGATAGATAGATAGATAGGTAGATAGATAGATAATAGATAGATAGATAGATAGATACGGTAAATAGATAGGTAGATAGATAATAGATATAGATAGATCGATAGATAATAGATAGATAGATCGATAGATAATAGATAGATAGATAGATAGATCGATAGATAATAGATAGATAGATAGATAGATAGATTATAGATAGATAGATAGATAGATAGATTATAGATAGATAGATAATAGATAGATAGATAGATAGATAGATAGATAATATCTCATGATGCAAATGTAGTGGATTTCAGCATTTCATTGCAATCATTTTATATGTGGTCATGATGATAACGTGTTCCTGGGTCATTGCACAACAGCAATCTAAATGGCCCTTTGAACGGTCCGATTCTCTAGCGTTCATAGGAACGCTCATTAGTGATTGTCTGGCAATGTAAAGGTGCCGCTGATTACCAGCAGAAAAAGTGAAACGCTCGTTCATCGGGTATTCGCATCATTCATGCGGTCAAAAAAAATCTTTTGCCAGCAGCAGATTGTGATGCGTAAGCAGTATCTGCTGCCAGCAAACAATGAGTCAGTATGGGGAAGAGTGATGTCATTACCAATCGCTCCTCCCCATACTGTGGAGGAGATCACTACATGTAAATGCTGTAGTGTTAGACAAGCAGGCACTTGCCAGGAAGGAACGCTTCCTTTTAGACAATCGCCTGCAAAATTGGCCTGTGTAAAGGGATCTAACGAATGAAATAAGTGTCAGCTAATCTCTTCCAGGCAGGGGCGTAGCCATAGGGGAAGCAGTTGCTTTGGGGCCAGAACTGAGAAGGGGCCCACCCAGGAGGAGAACTAAAAGATTTTATTGCCAGGGTCCCCTCAACAGTATTATACAATGACATTATATACAGTGACATGACATACAGTATATACATGTAGGAAAGGGAGAAAGCAGCTGCCGGGTCTCATCCGAGAGCGCGTTCTTGTCTAGCCACAGAAGTGCGGGTTGCACGGGAGTCGGTGGTTGCGAAGAAGTTGTTGGGGGGGGAGAGCGTTCAAAAAAAATTGCTATGCGGCCCACTCATTTTTAGTTATGCCACTGCTTCCAGACTTCTTGCAGAAGGCTGGGCTTTGCCCATTGCCTGTGACATGCTGCATGCTTCTGCGCAGGGCGCAGTCTGCAGCCTCTCCTGTGCCTTAGTTCCACATCTGTGGATTTTTAGCTTCTTACTCACAAGTCGGAATGATCTTTATAGCTTTGACCTTTTCTATAACAACACATCACGGCGCATGTAAGTATAAATTAACTACGTACTGGCATGAAAAAAAAAAATTTGGACTTTTGATTTAAATTAATATTTGAAACTTAAATTATTGCAAACAAAAAATCCCCCGAAACTGTAAAATGTTAGAAACGTGTTTTACGGAAACTTCTCCTCGACTGCGGTGAATTAATTAATAATAGTATTTGGGATGCCTGGCTTAAGCAAATTACAGCACTTAACATATCCAGTCTTCCAGTGTGAAAAATGAAAGTACCCATCTACCTTGTCTTTATACTAATGAAGATATTATTAATTAGTTTAGCAAAAACATAGATCTAACCATAATATGCAACAGTTATTAGAGATAATTAACTACGGATCATTGGTTTGAAACATCTAGTCCAAAATGATTTCTGAAGGGCACATTATTCTAGGAGATAAAATAATTACATTTTGAGCAGTAGCACAAGGCGACTCACTGTTCTGTGATTAGATCTTTTGTTCTTCCTTTGTTTCGGCTGGGATCTGTATTTTCAGAAGTCACCTGGAGAGCCACAAGATATTCCTAAATCGAGCAGAAAAAAGTGAGATACATGGATGTAAATAGGAACATGGAACGAATGCATGGAACTATGAATGAGAAGACTTTAACCTCTTCACGACCCGTGATAACAATGTGCAACATAAGTAGCTAAGATCAATGATAACTCAGATCCTGGAAGTTAGGCCTCTTGCTCACGAACGTAAGGGCTCCGACCGTGGGGCAGCCGCATATGGATCGTAGACCCCATTCACTTGAATGGGGTCCGCGATCCGTCCGTTCCGCAAAAAGATAGAACAAGTTCTATCTTTTTGCGGAAAGGAAGCATGGAACGGAACACCACAGAAGCACTCTCTCCGGATTTGCGAATGCACATGGCTGGTGACCCGTGTATTGCAGAACCGCCGTATGTGGTCCGCAGCATGGGCACAAAGCTCTTACATTCAAGTGAAAGAGGCCTTTAGGGGATTGTACAGAGATTAGAAAACACAACTGCTTTTTTACAGAAATGGCACCACACCTGTTCAGGGTTTTGTCTGGAATTACAGCTTATATCTGTTGAATTAAATGGGGTTGCAATACCACTCACAACCTGTGGACAAGTGGCAATGTGAAGCGCCAGGAGGGTTCACTTGTAAATGCTTTATTTGCAGTTTGGTAAAATGACGCATTTCAGATGCACGCTGTGTTGCATAGTCGAATCATCAAGAAGTGAATCCCTTTGTGTCAGTGATCACTGCTTCCATTGGCACTCAGGGCTGTTCCTTGCATATAAGGTGATACTTGGATCCAAAGACACAATGTACTGGCCTAGAGACTACATGCATGTTTTGATGAAAGCCTAAAATGATGTAAAATCAAAAAAACAACACAAATTAATATAAATGAAAAAACTGATTATTAATTTAAATATAAAAACTAAACCGTTATGAGCAACAGAGATCTCTGTGTTGCTTCATGTTCACATTGTTACTAACTTTGTTTGGACAGTTGTTGAATTTGAGTTTAGTTTTTGCCTTGCTTATTAGGGTAGAGTTGCTGATTGTTGAGCCTTTATATCTCTAGGCCTTACTCCATTTTGGTTGCTGGGAATAGCTTTAGCTATGTGCATTTCTTTCTATTTATTTTTGCATCTTGAAGTTCCACAATTATATCTTGATCTAGTCTAGTTTGCTTTTTTTTTTTTTTGTGGCGTTTGTACTTCCACAGTCTTTCTTGCTGAGTTTGGGATGTTTGTTCCTGTGCAATCTTACTGTGCTAAATGATTTGCTAGGTTGAATTTAGACGAGGATCAGATCAGTATGGCTCCATTTCTGTTCGCTGTCATGTCGCTGTATGGCACACTTCTCCCATCAACTCTATTGCTGAACATCTCTATCCGTGTCATTTATCTATGAGTTTGCTTTAGTGTTAATATGTAGTGTTGTGACTGTCCAGTTGTTGTGTGATACATCCCCATTGCAAGTCCTGGGGGAATCTGAGAACCAAGAGACACAGGTAATACTTGGGAAAGGCAACTGCTATAGGTGAAGCCCAGGAGAAACAGAAATGTCCCATTCTATTTGGGGTCATCTAAGTAGGCATAAATGTGAGAGGGGGCCACTAAAAGCGGCATAACTATGCATAAGGGGCCAATAAAGGGGGCATAACTGTGTGGCCATCTAAAGGAGGCATAACTGTGTGGAGGGGCCACTAAAGGGGGCAGAACTGTACTGAGGGCATCACTGTCTGGGGACCATCTAAGAGGGCATAACTGTGTGTGTGTGTGTGTGTGTGTGTGTGGCCACTAAAGCGGGCATAAATATGAATGGGCAACACTGTGTGTGGGGCTATCTAAGGAGGCATAACTGTGTGAGGCCTTCTAAGTGGGCATAACTATGAGGGTAGCAGCACTGTGTGTGGGGCCAATTTAAGGGGCCTTAACTCTATGAGTGGGGCCACTTAAGGGGACATCACTCTGCGTTGGTCCACTTGAGGAGACATCACTGTGTGGGATCCCTTAATTGGGCATCATATTGTGTGAAGGACCACTTAAGGAGATGTCATACTGTGTGGAAGCCACTTAAGGGGGAATTTTTCTGCGAGAGAGCATTTAAGGGGCATCAGAGGACATCACTATGTGTTGGGGGAAATTAAAGGGGCCTCATTCTGTGTGAGGAGCACTTTATAGATCAGCCTACTGTGAGGGGGCACTTAGGGGCATCAAACAGTGAAAGGAAGCACAAAGGAGGCATCACACTGCGTCAGAGGCACTAAAGTAACATCATACTTTGTGGTGGAACCAAGGGATTACCCTCCTGTAAGGGGGCATTTAAGCGTCATCCTACTGTGAGAGGGCACTAAGGGCGCATCATACTGTCTGAGGGGCAGTAAGGGACATTATATTGTTAGGTGGCACTAGTAGGACAGTCTCAATGTTTGTGGAGGCACCATGGGGGCCCTATTATGGTCATGGGGATTAGGTGGGGCTAGAGGTATGGTTTATTGTAAAAAGAATTGCTGCAGTGCTACATGCCACTGGCTCAGACCTTCACCCAATGACAGACCCAGGTATGTGGACCTTTGCAAAAAGTACTTGAGTACTCCTGGCCAACATATCTTTCTCCATGCTTCACAGTTAGAATCGACATTCATGCATATGTCCTTCATACCTTCTCCATTTAAAATATTCTGGAAATATTTCGTTCCTACATTATCATTTGGCCCATTATCACTTAAATGTTGCTTTACTAATACGGTCCTTGAGCTCTTAAAGGGCATCAATTTTGATGATATGACCTATTCTGGTCAGGACTTGCGAGAGTGTATCACTAGGGAATATCAATAATTAAGACCCTCAAAGATCCCCAAAATGAATCAATTTTTCCCTGCAAGGTCAGATTGCAACTCAACCCAATTTGCATAAATGGGCAGCAATATAGTTACCTGTGAAGTGCCTGGACAGGAGCTGCCAAATGACTTTGGTCTGTAATGATCAGTCAAGGTTCCTGCAGTCAGACCCCACCCATTAGAAGGTGATTGTATCTATAAGAAGAGGTACTCATTAATTATTACCTTCTTCAAGTTTGTTATAAATTACATTTTTGGAAAATTTGGGTTGAATTTTTTTGAATCAATTCACTCATCTCCACAAAATATTACATTTAAGTCCTGAACAAATGCTGATCTATCAGACTTATCAGACTTCCTGTTCAACTAAATATTTATTTAAAAAAAGAAACTTAAAAAATATTTTGTGAAACTTTTTGTTTTCTCTATTCACCCCCCATTTGTTACCGTACATATAGAGCAATATTTTTCCCTTAATGATGATAATTCTGTTTCACATTCAATAAAATCATACTTTCAGAAGGTTAAAAGACCCTAAATCTGACCTCCGCAGCTTACTAGCCGCAGCCTGCCCCCGCCGCTTCTGCGTCCACCATTTTTGTTATCTCTGTGTACAGAATTCTTCCATTTCTTGAGACATTCAAACTTTCTTTTGCATGTTAAATGCCAGCAAAAACAGGTTGCTTAATTGCTTTGACCTTTTTGGAAAAAAAATAAAAAATTTCGATTTTCAATTTGAATTTCGTTCTTCCATCTGGCTCTTCAATGCGACATCTGGTTAACTGTACTTAACCAGCTGATCACTGTATAGTTATTTTTAAATGTAATGTATGCTTAAACAGATGTTATTTTTTTATTGCTGTAGATCACAAATGCACTTGTATACGTGCGGTGTCTGCCTCAGATCCTTCTGCAATTCAAATGTTGACATCAGAAATTACAAGCCAGAATGCTTGTGATCTCTTCTATTCTCTCCCTCTACATTTTTCGCAGCTTGTTAGGTAAACATCGGATTGGTTCATTTTCTCTCTCCGTTGCACATAAATAAAACATTAGCGTTCGGTTTATAGAAAGATGAACATTTCTCAACGCTGGATTTATCTTCATAAATACAACTGCTGTCAGGAAGAAAAAAGGGATTTATTGAATAAATAATAGGGGCATTAAGAGAAGATGAAAAAGTATATGTACGTATTATGCAAAATGCGGTGTCTTTCAACAGGTCATTTTAGGTCATTAAACACTATTTACAGAATATTTTAATCTTCTACGACAAAGCATTTTACCAGAGAAGTATTGTGCGTGGAATACAAAAGCCAGACAGGTTTTTTTTTTGTTTTTTTTTTTGCTATTTGATTTTGTTTGGAGTCTATTATTTTTTTTATCAAAGGGAATGTTATTTATTTATTTATTATTTTCTGGCTTGTGGACAGAGAGGAAAAATGCAGCAAACAGGTGAATAAAACATGTAAATATGCAGCATACTGATAGAGATAGATAGATAGATAGATAGATAGATAGATAGATAGATAGATAGATAGATAGATAGATAGATAGATAGATAGATAGATATGAGTGAGTGATAGATAGATAGATAGATAGATAGATAGATAGATAGATAGATAGATAGATAGATAGATAGATATAAGAAGGATAGATAGATATGAGTGATAGATAGATAGATAGATAGATAGATAGATAGATAGCGCTTTACAGACATATTCATCACTTGCTGTCCCCAATGGAGCTCACAATCTAAATTCCCTATCAATTAAGTTTTTCTTTGGAGTATGGGAGGAAACCAGAGTACTGTACCTGGAGGAAACCTAGGGAAACATAGAGAGAGCATACAATCTCCGTGAAGATTCTATGCAGATTCCATGCACATAAATATAGACAAATAGATACATGGAGAGATAGATAAGATTGATAGATAGTTGCATAGATCAACAGACAATAGACAGAGGGATAGGTAGACAGACAGATAGATGGGAGAGATAGATCCCCACATGGTAACAATGTCCCCTTTGTACCCCGCACACAGTAAGGATGCCCCTTTTGTGCCCTCCAAACAGTAAGGATGCCCCAGTAGTGCCCTCCACACCGTAAGGATGCCCCTTAGTGCTCCACACACAGTAAGGATGCCCCCTTTATCACCCTCCACGCAGTAAAGTTGCCCCTTTTGTGCCCTCCAAACAGTAAGGATGCCCATTTAGTGCCTTCCACACAGTAAGGATGCCCCCTTAGTGCCATCCACACTGTAAGGATGCCCATTTAGTTCCCTCCACACTGTAAGGATGCCCCTTTAGTTCCCTCCACACAGTAGGGATGCCCCCTTAATACTCCTCACACAGTAAGGATGCCCCCTTAGTATTCCCGACACAGTAAGGATGCCCCCTTAGTACTCCCCACACAGTAACGATGCCCCCTTGGTACTCCCCACACAGTAAGGATGCCCCCTTAGTACTCCCCACACAGTAAGGATGCCCCCTTAGTACTCTCCATACAGTAAGGATGCCCCCTTAGTACTCCCCACACAGTAAGGATGCCCCCTTAGTACTCCCCACACAGTAAGGATGCCCCCTTAGTACTCCCCACACAGTAAGGATGCCCCCTTAGTACTCCCCACACAGTAAGGATGCCCCCTTAGTACTCCCCACACAGTAAGGATGCCCCCTTAGTACTCCCCACACAGTAACGATGCCCCCTTAGTACTCCCCACACAGTAAGGATGCCCCCTTAGTACTCCCCACACAGTAAGGATGCCCCCTTAGTACTCCCCACACAGTAAGGATGCCCCCTTAGTACTCCCCACACAGTAAGGATGCCCCCTTAGTACTCTCCATACAGTAAGGATGCCCCCTTAGTACTCCCCACACAGTAAGGATGCCCCCTTAGTACTCCCCACACAGTAAGGATGCCCCCTTAGTACTCCCCACACAGTAAGGATGCCCCCTTAGTACTCCCCACACAGTAAGGATGCCCCCTTAGTACTCCCCACACAGTAAGGATGCCCCCTTAGTACTCCCCACACAGTAAGGATGCCCCCTTAGTACTCCCCACACAGTAAGGATGCCCCCTTAGTACTCCCCACACAGTAAGGATGCCCCCTTAGTACTCCCCACACAGTAAGGATGCCCCCTTAGTACTCCCCACACAGTAAGGATGCCCCCTTAGTACTCCCCACACAGTAAGGATGCCCCCTTAGTACTCCCCACACAGTAAGAATGCCCTTTTAGTGCCCTCCACACAGGAAAATTTCCACTTCACATGTAGTTTTATGAAAATAATAAACGTTATTCTCCTCTACCCCCATTCCCAATATTTGCTCGAACCAAGACTCCCCTAGTTTTTGGCGTTTGGGGCTCGGCAGGTGGGATGAGGTCACTGGATTGCACCTACGGCAGAGGTCACCCCTGTCTCCATAGTTAAGCTGTGTTTCCACAAGGCTCTCTGTACCGTACATTAGACTGAAGTCTTCACATTTACAAGGCTTTAACTATAAGACAAGCAATTTTTTACATCCCCTTGATGTGTGGGCAAACTACGTTTCAAAGTATACAAGGTGCGAGTGAAGGATCTGACAAATTCTAAGATGAAAATCTAATCCTTCTCTTTATTTTCATTGCCCGTCCTGGCAGTACGTGGAGCTCCGTGCATTTAATAACCAAATAAGAAAAAACTCACACGAGTCCTGCATCACTTTCAAGGTTAAAAATTCCGGCTAAGCATACTATCACCGTCATTGACAGACATTCTCCCTCTCCAGAGTCCATTTTCTGTGAAAAACACCACATAACATCTGTTCATAAACAGTCCTTCTGTGAAAACACTGACACAGGTCTTGAGCCCATACCAGCTCAATTCCCACACCACACGCAGATGGCACGGTGTATTTATGTAGCTGAACGCTTCGTAATACAAGAGCGGCTCAATCACCAGGTAGCACACAACCAATATTTTGAAGTATTCATTCATAACTTTGATACATGTTGTTCCCTGATATAAAAGGGGGTGTCTGGTATAGAAAACACATCCTGAGATTACTTGGGGATTCCCCTTTCAGTGGGCAACAGCTAATGAAAAAGGTCTCTTGCTCTGGAGGACCTCACATGTCCATGCATTGCATAGAGTGAGCCATTTGACTTTAAAGAGTTTTTTGGGACCCAACAAGAAAAACTCCAAAACTATAACATGCCTATGGGAGAGATTTTGTAAAATACTTACTGTTGCAAAGTTGCATGGATTGGCCTCTCAGGAACTTGGTGGTCACCTGATGCTGTCTTCTGAAAATCCATATTCCACTGGTCTTTACCAGGTTTCAGGAGCCTGCACATGCACCAGGAAAATGAATAGTTCTGACCCTGTTGACAGCCCAGTCCGGAAACCTGGTAAAGGCCATGATGTCGGCAGAAGCTGGATTTTCAGAAGAGGAACATCAAATACTGAACCACACAACTTTAGAATGCTAAGTGTATTGCAAACTTTCTCCTACAGCTGTGTGAAGTGTAATTATTGTCTGTTGTGATAACCATTGGGTCACAGAAAAACCCTTTATTAGACAACATGCAATATTTCATTTCTTCTGTAGTGACACTGAAGAATAACTGAGCACTTCTTGCCAGGTTCTTTGGTACCCGAGTACAGGGTGTATCTGCAATCAGCTTGTTCTTACCGGAATGTAATGTTGTACTATGCTTATGTACACCTAGCATGACATGGTATGGTTGGCAGGTATAGGGTTAACCACTCAGTTCCTCCCCTTTTGCCAGGAGTGGGCTGTCCAATGTCCTGTCTGGAGTGGGAGGTCTAGTCTACAGACTGAAAAGTCCATGTGTTCCTTCTCCTTAGGCCTCAGGATCCAGAGACTAACAGATCTCTCTGAGTTATTGCTTCTGCTACAGAAAGAACAAGAGAGAGAAAATAAGACAGGAACATGTAGACAGGGATAACATAAGTGGTCAGGCCCAGCAATACCACAGTGCAGCACAAAATACTGCCCCAGCAAAACCAAACACCACAGTGCAGCGTAAAATACTACCCTATCAGCATTCTGAGGAAGGTGATACAGTTGAGTTTGAGAGGACACCTATGGCCATTGGTCAGGTGCATAACTACAGTATCTGATGCTCCTACAATAAATAATACTGAGCGTATCAGATCATTATGTACCTGGCCAGTGGCCATGAGGTAGGCTCAGGTGCCCCCCTCCCCCACCAGGCATCAGCCCACCAGGATATTTCTCTGTAGAGTCTATGGCCAGTCCGCCCCTGGCCCAAAGGTTACGTAATGAAGAGTACAATACATGGACATTCACCCATAACATAGCAAAGGGTATATATATATATATATATATATATATATATATATATATATATATATATGTGTTTTGCCAGTGAGAGAGGAGGAGGGACCTTCAAGAGAAGCTCCTCAAACCATAGCAAGGGACAATCCAAAAATAAAGCTGCTTGTGTATTAAATATAGCAACATTTCAGTTTGACATCCTTCATCAGGCTTGAGGCTGGCTCCTGGTCAGTACATATAACAGCTGGACAGCTGGGGCCCTGTATGCTACAGACCTTGCTTCCAGCCATCATTACACCCATTACACCAAGCAGTATTATTTGGGGATCTGAATAAACCTCACTTGAAGCATACCTTTATATGGTGGATTGATACTTTATGTGGATTGGGAAGTGGCCAGCCCCCAGAAAATACACTGAACTACACAAACACAGAAAGCTGTATCAGCTCCCCAGCTTATTAGTAATCGGATTTACTGTATGTCCATGAGACAATATGGTTCAAGTTTTCACCATTGTTCTGAGTGTTAGATTCTTGTGGGTTTCAATTAGGGCCTTTGTGTTGAATGGCGGTTCATGCTGCCACTGTTCTGTGCGTTCTGGCGTCGCCTACTTGTGGGTGTGAATTAGGGCCATTGTACTTTGTATCTCTCTTCAGTCCATTACTGCTAGAGTTAACCTTTTTTGGCTCTGTGTGTGCACCTGTTTGACTAATGTATTCATTTTTCTCTGCTATATATTTTCTAAATTGTGTGTCGGGCCCTAGTTGTGCAACAATTCTGTTTGGGTCTGTCCAGATTCTGTCTGATTGTTCTGCGTTGGAGCTTATATCTCTCTGCCTGGTCTCTCCAGATTGTGTTCTGGTTCTGTCTGTGTCTTAATTCTGACCTAGTTCCGTTTGCCATTTCCCTGTGTCTGTTCCATGGATTAGTATGTACTTTGTGTATGCCTGACCTTGTCTGGTTCAGTCTGTGTTTGCCTTGGATTCATGTACTGCCAGCCTGTTCTCTGCCTGGTTCTTTCTTTCTGTGTGCTTTGCCTGTGTCCAATGCTGGATTGGGGGTCCTTGGTTCCACCAGAGGAAAAATTTTCTCTGGGCCCAAGCCCTGTATCATCAATAATGTTGAATAGGTTTTGAAACAAAAAAATGGATTCAAGTGGCAGGTGGCTATCTCCAAAGGCAGCTCCAAATGTTTTTTTTTTTCCTTTGGACCTTTGGGGCCCACTATTGCATTAGCACCTGTGCCCACCAGAGGATCCTCTGGTGTGCCCATCTCACCCTATCTGTGTCTCTGGTGCTTTGCGCTGGAATCTCTGACCTCTGTGTGTAACTGCTAACTATACCGGGACTATTCCAAGAGGCAGCCGCCTGTTGGCTCCCCTACAGGAAAGTCCAGATCCCGGTTAAAGGGTGAAAACCACAGGGCCACCATGACAATGCCCTCATAAATAGCCCAATGTCAAACCAATTAGTTGGTACGGTGGGCCCACAACCATTGTCCGTAACATAAACCCAATAAAGAGTCTTTCTAGGCAAAAGTGACAAACTATGTGATGCCTGATAAGCTGGTGCATGACAAATTCCTACTCTGCAGTGGGGTTCTTTCACCATACAGTGACCAAAGCCAGAGATGAATTAGTTCCATACATTATGCCTGCTGAAAAAGTCAGATAGGCATCCAGCTGAAAAAGTAGGATAATTATAAACTGCTTGCCCACAGGCAGCTGCCAACAGCCAATCAGCATTGCCGAACATGGTCTCTGGCATTTTAATTGGCCGAAGGAGCGAAAAAGGTTATCTTTAGAATACTGCTCCCAAATGTCCTTTTCAGCTGGATGCTTTGCACGGTTTCTGACTGAGAGCCATATGGGGGGCTTAGAGTTATATTGTCATGTCTGAGGCTATAGTATAGAGGGGAGATGATCGTAGGGATATATAGTTTTTCAACATGTTATATACCTAGTGCTTGGTGTAAGGGGATAGTAGATGACACAGAGACTCTCTCTTTTGTATTACTTGAATCCCGGTGTCATGTATCGCCCCTCAAGGCTTGTATAAGGCATAACATGGTGTAACAGACTTGCCCTTACGACACTGGTATTTGAAATTCACGAAAAGCACCCCCAGCAGTCCACTCAGAGCAATAACATGAATAATATAACTGCACAAGTTAATGATTCCGCCTAATAGATACACAATTTGGCTCCTGCGCCCTGTTCTTCAACTATTTGAAGGTATCCTCGTAAGCCCTTTAACATGAGTTCTTTCTGGCTCCGTGCAGCTGATATGAGTATAATGATTTAATCACAACATTTCATGCTTTTCAGTCCTTGCAACAAGAACATTTAATAGTTCACTCGCATACAGGACAAGAGTGGGCGCTCATCTTAATCCTCATTAGTGAAGGGCACTGAGTCACTTTTATCCTTTCCTGTAAATGTAGGCAGCCGGCAGTCATTGGGGTTTTGCTTGTTGCGTTGCCTTCCAGTGCTACGGTGTGTTTCAATAGTAAGTTCCTGTGGTGTCTTTCACTGTGTTCATTGTTGTCTCCTGGTTTTACCTGCGTTTTAGCTTTGAGCAATAATGAAAACACACTTGAGATTCTAGACACTGACCATAAGTATCTGGGGATTGTTAGGACTCCAGGTGAATGCTTCCCAGCAGGAGAGCAAAAATCTCTACATCTAGTTAAAAACTCTTGCTGAGAATTTTTTTTTACGGGTAAATGCAAACACGCTGTTGGATTTCGTAACGTACGGTGTATTTTTGTGCTGTCATAAAAGGACAAGGTAAAAGGGCTGGAGGAGATATGCCATACTGCGTCTCTACAAAGCTATGTTTGTTTAGGCCTGCTATTATTATCACCATCACCATCTGAATGTTGCCTAAAGGGAGTCTGTCAGCAGGAAACTCACTGGTAAACTAGGCACAGTGCCTTGTAGGGCTAGCGCAGCTAAATGCAATGATACATTTCACTTAGCGATCCGATCCTTCATTCTTTCTTTAATCCATATGCACATAAGCAGTTAAGTGCGATGAGGGTGGATCCAATCCACCCTGTGCACCCTTGCTTCGATTTCTCTGCCAGTCTCTTCATCTCCTTCCTGATTGGCAGGGTCAGGTTTCTGCATAGTCATCTCACCTTATCTTATCAATCAAGAAGGAAGGACTGGCAGAATAGGAGAAAGTATGTCCTCGCTGCACTTAGCTGCTCATTTTCATATATATTTTTATTCCCCAGCATGAAGCAATGGATCACTGATGCAAATTTATTTCACTACTCTAAACCACAGGGGATGTTACAATTATCCTTTTCAGTATCCTAGACCATCAGGGATGTTACAGTCATTCCTTTCACTATCCTAGACCAGCAGGGATGTTACAATTATCCTTTTCACTACCCTAGACCATCAGGGGTGTTACATTCGTCCTATTCACTACCCTAGACCATCAAGGATTTTACAATTATCACTTTAACTACCCTAAACCATCAGGGATGTTACAATTGTTCTTTTCACTAGACTTAGACCATCAAGGATGTTAAAGTCATCCTTTTCACTATCCTAGACCATCATGGATATTACAATTATCCCTTTCACTATCCTAAACCGTCAGGGATCTTACAACTGTCCCTTTCACTACCCTAGACCATCAAGTATATTACAATTACCCCTTTCACTAGCCTAGCCTAGAGCATCAATTATAAATATATAACATAATATAGATGTGCCTCACCAAGAATTAATGGAATTAATTACAAGTGCACAGTAAATAGGATCATCATTTCCATAAAACAAAAGTAATTTGAATATTCACTGGCTCTCTAATAATCACTGGCTCTCTAAAAATGAAATGTATTAGTGTTTTATAATTAAAAATCAATTTATTCAAATATAAAATCACAGAATATAGGTATATTTATCCCTGGTAGAATATGCATAACTAATCTTGATAGCGTGTCAATACAATACTAGCGTGCACTACTGGGCCCTAGTAGTCACACTTTGAATCCACTTTCATAGTCACATAGAAGACCAGTCAGTGATTATTAACCAGGTATAATAAGACAAAAATCATCAAATACAAAAAAATATATATATTAAAAACAGTATGTCAAAATCCCTTGTTCTTATATTTATAGAAGTTGAATAGAAGTTATATTAACAGAGAATGCTATCAATCACTGATAACAGAGATGTAAATGTATAAAAGAAGAGATATAAATGTATAAATTGCTCCTCCTGCTCTGTAACATACTGCCTGCAGATTGCACTGCATTTTATAGTGACAGGTCCTCTTTCACTTCTAAGTTCCCTCAGGTCATCAGCATTCATAATGATGAGTAAGTTCATCTACCTTGAAACCCCTAAACTTAGATGTCAGTAGTCTAGTGGTGTAGTAATGATGAGAAATTTGCCGATTCTTGCTTGACTCCTGTTCCACCTACCAGAGACCAGAGTTCAAGTTGAGGCCTATAGTACAGACCAAAAGTTTGGACACACCTTCTCATTCAAAGAGTTTTCTTTATTTTCATGACTATGAAGGCATCAAAACTATGAATTAACACATGTGGAATTATATACATAACAAACAAGTGTGAAACAACTGAAAATATGTCATATTCTAGGTTCTTCAAAATAGCCACCTTTTGCTTTAATTACTGCTTTGCACACTTTTGGCATTCTCTTGATGAGCTTCAAGAGGTAGTCCCCTGAAATGGTCTTCCAACAGTCTTGAAGGAGTTCCCAGAGATGCTTAGCACTTGTTGGCCCTTTTGCCTTCACTCTGCGGTCCAGCTCACCCCAAACCATCTCGATTGGGTTCAGGTCCGGTGACTGTGGAGGCCAGGTCATCTGGCGCAGCACCCCATCACTCTCCTTCATGGTCAAATAGCCCTTACTTTCAAAGTTTTCCCAAATTTTTCGGCTGACTGACTGACCTTCATTTCTTAAAGTAATGATGGCCACTCATTTTTCTTTACTTAGCTGCTTTTTTCTTGCCATAATACAAATTCTAACAGTCTATTCAGTAGGACTATCAGCTGTGTATCCACCTGACTTCTCAACGCAACTGATGGTCCCAACCCCATTTATAAAGCAAGAAATCCCACTTATTAAACCTGACAGGGCACACCTGTGAAGTGAAAACCATTTCAGGGGACTACCTCTTGAAGCTCATCAAGAGAATGCCAAGAGTGTGCAAAGCAGTAATCAAAGCAAAAGGTGGCTACTTTGAAGAACCTAGAATATGACATATTTTCAGTTGTTTCACACTTGTTTATTATGTATATAATTCCACATGTGTTAATTCATAGTTTTGATGCCTTCATAGTCATGAAAATAAAGAAAACTCTTTGAATGAGAAGGTGTGTCCAAACTTTTGGTCTGTACTGTACATTTAAAAAATATAATAATCTGCTACTTTGTAGTATATCTTAAACAATGATTGTTCATCCTTTATCCTATTTCATTGCTCAGTGTATCATTTTTCAGTCTTGTAGTGGCTCCTGACTACAAACAATCTCCTTTGTAGTCAGGTGCTATAAGATAAATAGGGGAAGGGAACGATTGCTTCAGCCATCATCGAAACAAAAAAAAAAACATTATTAAGGAGCCATGTTAAAATGTTAAATGGAAAACCAATGCATACAAAATTTAACTTGCATGATCTTTTACAGGTTAAGGTACTCTACAATCTATCTAAAAATGGCAGTTTTCAAGCATAAAATGTAATCGCCCCTTATAAATGCTCCTCGTGGTGATCGTTCCCCTTTAAATACATTTGTTTGAAAATGTTGTCTCAGCTCTGTATAGTGTTGGTGAGAGCACTGGATCTGAAAGGTACTGATATTAAATTACCATTACATTAACTTTTAAAGGATGTGAGCCGGCCAAGTCATAATGTAGAGCATCTTACAAGAAAACTGCAGAAATTCACATCGCTGGCATAAACCAGACTGTTGATTAAGGTGAAAGTAATAGCTAAACAAATTATTTAAAACCTTTTGCTGTAGATCTTGAGGGGAAAATTAAGAAAATAAAAAAGAATTATAGAAGCGGAGGAGGTGACACAAAACAGCCTAACGGGAACCAACCTCTGTACAGTGTAGCTGGGGACAGATGAGACGTTAAACATGTATAAAGAGGACTCTTTAAATGGAAGGTAACAGTATTGGGAGGATTGAAAGTCAATAATTCAGCCGCAAAAATCATATTAAGGCTATGAAATGCACTTCTATTTCCAGTCACAACTAATACAAATATTGCATGTAATTTTTTTTCTTGGTACAGAAGCAATTACGGGATAATGTACGTGTCTTATTGAAAATATATAACTAGAAACGAAGGCCAGAGCTACAGAACATGGTTAAAAGGGGTTTCCAAGCTCCCAATATTGATGACATCCAATCGGTGGGGGTTCGACATCAGACACCACCACCGATCAACTGTCCTCTGTAGCATCTGGCTCGGGTACTACTGGAAGCATAGCTTCATTCAAACTGTAGTGGCTATGCTGGGTTACTGCAGCTTGAATGGGAGCATTGTGGTTTCCTTTTATAATGAGAACATTGATACAGTGGCGGATCCATCGCACTAGGGACACCAGCAGTTCTCAACAGACCTCACTGATTTATAATGGTGTCCTTCAGGTTCCATCCTAGTGTTGTACTGCTATTTATTCCCCCATTACATCTATATAGGGATTAGAGCTCTTTTTGTATATAGCTTAACCCAAAAATTCTTATTCTCTGAAGTCACCACTTGGAGTTGACTGAATTCAGATTTTTAAAGTTCCCATTAAATTCTAATAAAGTCAATCTGTACGCAATAAAATCTAAAACTCCCCCTAGTGGTGCCCGCAGGCAGTGATATTTGCATTATTTTTCTCTATTGGGGAATGTTTGTGTGGTTTCTGTAATAAAAAATAAAAACGGAGTAAGTTTTGGCACACACCATTTGTGACTTTCTGTCATTTAATGCAACTCTTTTCACTATTGAATGGGTGTAAAAGTGAGCCTGGTTAGCTATGTTAATAAGATGTACACCAGATTTATCACCAAAGGGTCGCTGTGCTTTCAGAAAAAGTTTGAAATGTTATAGGGACATATAAAAAATGATCAGTGGTGGTCTGAGCACCGAGACCCCCACTGATCTCTAGAACGAGGGGAGAGAACCTCTCACTCAGTGCGTTCTCTCTCTTTGCTGTAGAACAGAAAGCAAGATGGAAAGTCTATAGGCCTTTCTCGCTCCCATCTTGAGCAGCGACAAGAGAGAAAGCTTTTAGAGAGTCACAGAAAAGGTGTACACCGAGACCCTAGATATGTGGATCCTCTATCTGTCACTGTAGTTCTTCACACAACATAACCTCTATATTCAATTTTAAGAACACAGTTCAATGTCTTAGTTAATCTCACAGTTGGTGAAGCAGGTGCCTCCTGCTTTTTGCTGAACTCCTCTGCGCACACATTTCACCAGTAGCTTTGCAGTAGACTGCCTATCTGCTCCCAGCAATCTCTGGCTCTCTGATCTGTTTTAGTGACCCTATTGATCTGGGGGATGAGGAAGCCCACATGCAGGTTGAACTGCTCTGGAGTAGGGTTTTAGCGAACCCGGACTGTAAAGTTCGGGTTCGTACTGAACTTTACGATTTTTTTGACCCCGGACCCAAACATTTTTGTAAAAGTTCGGGTTCGGTGTTTGGCGATTTAATGGCGTGTGTTGAAAAGCTGCAGGGCATCCAATCAACAAGCTTTTAACTCGCGTGCCCTTAGAAGCCATCACAGCCATACCTACTAATGGCATAACTGTGATTGGCCAGTGCAGCATGTGACCCAGCCTCTATATAAGCTGGAGTCACGTTGCGCCGCACGTCACATCTGCTCTTACTAGTGTAGGGAGAGGATGCTGCAGCTGTGAGGGAGAGATTAGGAAACAATTCTGGTGTTCTTGGTGTTAAATCTGCAAAAAACAGCGATTATTTTTGTGGCTGCTATGCTACATTTTTGTACCCCTGAGCCCAGTGCCACAGAGAAATAAGCTTTAGGCCTCTTTCACACGGGCGTCATGGACAGGCGACATTTTAATGCGTTTTGCACGCGCGTGACAAAAATCGGCATGTTTGGTACCCAAACCCGAACTTCTTCACAGAAGTTCGGGTTTGGGTTAGGTGTTGTGTAGATTGTATTATTTTCCCTTATAACATGGATTATAAGGAAAAATAATAGCATTCTGAATACAGAATACTTAGTACAATAGGGCTGGAGGGGTTAAAAAAAAATAAAAAAATATTTAACTCACCTTAATCCACTTGTTCGCGCAGCCCGGCTTCTCTTCTTTCTTATTTCTTCAGGACCTGGGTAAAGGATCTTTGATGACATCACTGCGCTCATCACATGGTCCATCACATAATCCATCACCATGGTGATGGATCATGTGACGGACCATGTGATGAGCGCAGTGACGTCACCACAGGTCTATTTCCTCCTGCACAGCAAAGAAGATGAAAGAAGAGATGCCGGCTGCGCGAACAAGTGGATTAAGGTGAGTTAAATTATTTTTAATTTTTTTTTAACCCCTCCATCACTATTTTACTAAGCATTCTGTATTAAGAATGCTATTATTTTCCCTTATAACCATGTTATAAGGGAAAATAATAATGATCGGGTCCCCATCCCGATCATCTCCCAGCAACCATGCGTGAAAATCGCACCGCATCCGCACTTGCTTGCGGATGCTTGCGATTTTCACGCAGCCCCATTCACTTCTATGGGGACTGCGTTGCGTGAAAAATGCACAAAATAGAGCATGCTGCGATTTTCACGCAACGCACAAGTGATGCGTGAAAATCACCGCTCATGTGCACAGCCCCATAGAAATGAATGGGTTCGGATTCAGTGTGGGTGCAATGCGTTCACCTCACGCATTGCACCCGCGCGGAAATCTCGCCCGTGTGAAAGAGGCCTTAATCAGTCTGTTTGTTAGGTAGGCGTCGTGACCATTTTTGCAAGTGCATGTGTGCCAGGGACATTACTTTAATCCTGTTCTGGTAGCTCAGTGGGCGACATCTAGGCCCTTTTTAAGGACACCTGCACTGTATATGTGCCAGGGGAAGGGAAAATAATATAGGTAATCTGTCTGTGACTTCAGGGCCCCAGGGGGGGGACATATTCAATTTTTTTTCTCTGAAGTACTCCTGTGCTGAATATCTGACAGGAAAAATCTATTCATTAAATCCATCTGTTAGATTCCAGGGGGACAAATTACCTTTTTTTGGCGGTCACGTACCCCTGCGGCCTGCAGTGCATACCTGGCAGTGAAAATAATTCAATTGTATTAATCTGTCACATATTTGTGTGACTTAAAGCGATTTTTTTTTTCTCTTTCTGACACCGGTACTGCATATCTGACAGTCAAATAAAACCAGTAAATACTGCTGTTACATTTTCGGTTGACAAATTCCCATTTTTTGTGCTAGAAAGGAAATTTTTGGCCTGCGCTGCATTTCTGGCAGTCCAATAAAACCAGTAAATACTGCTGTTACATTGTTGGTTGAAAAAATCACACTTTTTGTGCTAGATAGTACATTTGCGGCCTGCGCATCATTTCTGACAGTCCAATAAAACCGTTAAATACTGCTGTTACATTGTTGGTTGAAAAAAAATCACACTTTTTGTGCTAGAGAGTACATTTGCGGCCTGCGCTGCATTTCTGACAGTCCAATAAAACCAGTCAATACTGCTGTTACATTGCTGGTTGACAAATTAAAATTTTTTGTGACAGTGAAGTAATTGTATAAAATTCGCCTGCCACACTGTTGTGTGACCTGCAGAAATTTTTTCTCTTTATGACACCGGCACTGCCTTACTGTCAGGGAACTTAATTGTTGACTATTAGCGGTTACATTGTCGCCTGACATAAACCATCTGTTAGTTTGGTGGGTGAAAGCAAAGAATGAGGAGAGTGTCAAATAAGAACGTGGCCCCGGTCGTGGTGCTGCTGGTGGAGCTCCTGTTGCAGGGAGAGGAAGTGGTCGATCTGTGCCAGCTACACGCACAAGTAAAACACCTTCCTCAGGTGCGAGTAGGCGACAGTACCTTCAGCGTTATTTTGTAGGCCCGAATGCCCCTCTACAAATGGTGAGGCCAGAACAAGTAGAGGCGATAGTAGATTGGGTGGCTGACAGTGCCTCTAGTTCCTTCACATTGTCTCCCACCCAGTCTCCTGCTGAAAGCTCAGAGTTGGCACCTGCAGCCCATGGACATCTGTCTTTCACCTCACCCCCCTGCAAATCAGCCAAGCAGTCTGAGCCCCAAGTCATGCAGCAGTCTCTTCTGCTTTTTGATGACTCTGCTGGCGGGGTTTCCGTGGGCCATCTACATAGCCCTGCCCCAGAAGTGGAAGAGATTGAGTGCACCGATGCCCAACTACTTATGTTTCAGGATATGGACATGGGAGGACCACCGCAGCACGTCTCTGATGATGATGACGAAACACAGGTGCCAACTGCTTTCTGCAGTGTGCAGACCGACAAGGAGGGCAGGGGTGAAGACTGGGTGAAAGATGATGTGGAGGATGATGAGGTCCTAGACCCTACATGGAATCAAGGTCATGCGAGTGACCTATGTAGTTCGGAGGAAGAGGCGGTGGTCGCACAGAGCCCCCAGCACAGCAATAGAGGGAGCAGGGTGCAAAAGCGGAGTGGCCGTCCCCTAGACAGTATGCCTGCTACTGCCACCGCACCCAGGGACCGATCACACCAAAGCCAGCTCCAAGGCGTTCCCTGGCGTGGCAGTTCTTCAGACAATGTGCTGACGGCAAGACACGAGTGGTTTGCACGCTGTGCAATCAGAGCCTGAAGCGAGGCATAAACGTTCTCAACCTGAGCACAACCTGCTTGACCAGGCATCTACATGCAAAGCATGAGTGGCAGTGGAGTAAGCACCTCAAAAACCAAGAAAGGTCTCTGGCTCCTCCTGCTTCCTCTTCTGCTGCTGTCTCGGCCTCTTCCTCCACCTCTGGAGTGACAGTGGCACCTGCCACCCCACAAACAGAGGATGTGGCAGCAACGCCACCACGTCCATCACCATCCCCAAGCATCTCCACACTGTCCCATGGAAGCATTCAGCTGTCCATCTCCCAAACACTGGAGAGAAAGAAGAAGTACCCCCCTACCCACCCACGGCCCTGAATGCCAGCATTTAAAAATTCCTGGCCTTTGAAATGCTGTCATTCCATCTTTTGGAGACGGACAGTTTTAAAAACCTGATGGCGGTGGCTGTTCCACAGTACATGGTTCCCAGCCGCCACTACTTTTCCAGGCGAGCTATCCCTTCCCTGCACAACCAAGTGGCGGACAAAATCAGGTGTGCACTGCGCAACGCCATCTGTGGCACCACCGATACGTGGACCAGTAAGCACGGGCATAGACGCTATATCTCCCTAACTGCACACTGGGCAAATGTAGTGGCGGCTGGGCCTGAGGCGGATAGCAGTTTGGCACATGTCCTTCCTCCACCAAGGATTGCAGGGCATTTTTCTTTGCCTCCTGTTGCCTCCTCCTACTCTGCTTCCTCCTCCTCTACCACCTCCTCATCCAGTCAGCTTAACACCTTCACCACCAACTTCAGCAAAGCCAGGGGTAAAAGACAGCAGGCTGTTTTGAAACTCATGTGTTTGGGGGAAAAACCCCACACCGCGCAGGAGCTGTGGACGGGCATGGAACAACAGACGATGAGTGGTTGGTGCCACTGAGCCTCAAGCCCGGCCTGGTGGTATGCAATAATGGGCGAAATCTCGTAGCAGCTCTGGGCCTAGCCGATTTGACGCACATCCCTTGCCTGGTGCATGTGCTAAATTTGGAGGTGCAGAAATTCCTGAAAAACTGCTGCAGAAAGTGCGGGCTGTCTTCGGCGTTCTCACCCTCCTGCTGCTCGCCTGTCTGTGCTGCAGCGCAACTTCGTCCTTTCCGCTCACCGCCTCATATGCGACATGCCCACAAGGTGGAACTCCACCTTGCACATGCTGGCCATACTGTGCGAGCAGCAGCAGGCAATAGTGGAGTTTCAGCTGCAGCACGCACGGGTGAGTCGCTCTGCGGAACAGCACCACTTCACCACCAATGACTGGGCCTCCATGCGGGACCTGTGTGCCATGTTGCGCTGTTTCGAGTACTCAACCAACATGGTCAGTGATGATCAGCGTTACTATCCCACTTCTATGTCTCCTTGAAAAACACTTCGGGCGATGATGGAAGAGGATGTGGCACAGGAGGAAGAGGAGGAGGAAGAGGGGTCATTTCCACGTTTATCAGGCCAGTCATTTACAAGTGGCTCGGAGGGTAGGTTCCTGCACTAGCATAGGCCAGGTACACAATTGTCCAGCCAGGGCACAAATCTGGAGGAGGAGGAGGAGGAACCGTGTTCACAGCAGGGTGGCACCCAACGCAGCTCGTGGGCATCACTGGAGCGTGGCTGGGGGGATTCAGAGGACACAGACGATACACCTCCCTTAGAGGACAGCTTGTCCTTGCCTCTGGGCAGCCTGGCACACATGAGCAACTACATGCTGCAGTGCCTGCGCAACGACTGCTGAGTTGCCCACATTCTAACTTGTGCTGATTACTGGGTGGCCACCCTGCTGGATCCCCGTTACAAGGACAACGTACCATCCTTAATTCCCTCACTGGAGCGCAGAAGATGCGCGACTACTAGCGCACGCTGGTAGACGCGCTGCTGAGGGCATTCCCAACTGACACCGGGGGCTCAGTGGAAGCACAAGGCAAAGGCAGAGGAGGAGGAAGAGGTCGCCAACGCAGCTGGGGCACCGCCAGCACTTCAGAAGGCAGGGTTAGCATGGCCAAAATGTGGAAAAGCTTTGTCAGCACGCCACAACAACCAGCACCACCAGCTGATATGGAGCGTCTTAGAAGGAGGCAGCATTTCAGCAACATGGTGGAAAAGTATGTGTGCACACGCCTACACGTACTGAATGACGGGTCTGCCCCATTCAACTTCTGGGTCTCTAAATTGGGCACATGGCCTGAGCTTGCTCTTTATGCCTTGGAGGTGCTGGCCTGCCCTGTAGCCAGTGTATTGTCCAAACGTGTATTTAGCACGGCAGGGGGCGTCATCACAGACAAGCGCAGTCGCCTATCCACAGCCAACATGGACAAGCTCACGTTTATTAAAATGAACCAGGCATGGATCCCACAAGACTTTTCTGTACCTTGTGCAGAATAAACATTTATACTGGCCTCACCCAGCCATTGTTATACTCAAGTGCACTTATTCTTTGTTTTTTTTCTTTATATGTTCCAATAATTTGGGGGCTACCCCAATAAAAAATAAAAAAAGCAAACAAAAAACAGTGTTGGCTACCTCCTCCACCACCGCTTCCACCTACACCGCCACGGTCACCGCCTCCTGTCACAACCAGACAGCTGAGAAGCTCTGACAGGAGCCTTCCAGATCCTCCTCCTTGAGTTTCTTTGTTTTGGTTTCAGTTCCTCATCTCGTTAGTCTATCTCAGCTGTCATGCAGTTGGACTGATTGCTTCCCTTTAAGTTCCTCCCCATAATGCAGTAGTGTGCGGCTTATACAACTTCCTGGAGTGTGTGTGCATGCTGTTCCTTATTTCCCAGTCCTCTGCAAGATAAGTGCTGTTCCTTTATTTGTGATTTTCTGTCTGCTGGATTTCAGGAGACCCTGACTCCCTCCGTGTCTAGTGTAGGGAGCCGGTGGTCGTGTCCCCTCACTATTGTAGGGTCTTCAGGTATTAGATAGCCGAGGTACGTGGATATGCGCCCATCCACCTTTGGGGTGTTCGCATAGGCTGAGCAGTCAGGGAGAGTGGCAGGTCTCATGCAGGGGTCTTCCTTTTGTTCCTTAGTTGTGGATCCAGTAAGTCATTGAATATATTGCATTGTCTTGTTTCCTGTACACCATCCGTGACATTATAAGCCGCCAAAACCGTCTCAAGCATGGATCCGGTTTCACTTTTGGCTGAACGCTTCCAGGGTCTTTCATTGGAGGTAGCTGATCTCCGTAAGACTTTTTCTCAGTTTCAAGTGACCGGTTCAGCTTGCGTTCATGGAGTTTGTTCTGAGCCTAAGATCTCGCTCCCGGATACGTTCTCCGGGGGTAGTGAGTATTTTGTGCGTTTTAGAGAGGCTTGCAAACTCCATTTTCGCCTTCTTCCCCATTCCTCTGGTGATGAGGAACGGAGGGTGGCGATCATTATATCGCTGCTCAGGGGTAACTCTCAGTCCTGGGCCTTTTCACTGCCGGAGGGGGCACGGCCCCTCCGTTCAGTGGATGAATTCTTTTTAGCCCTGGGTCAGATATATGATGATCCGGATCGTATTGCTCTGGCTGAGTCTAGACTACGTCTGTTATGCCAGGGTAAACAATCCGCAGAGATATACTGCTCAGAATTTCGGAGATGGGCAGCTGATACTGGTTGGAATGATGCTGCACTCCGAAGTAAATTTTGCCATGGTTTTTCAGAGGGATTGAAAGATGCATTTGCCTTTCATGAGAGACCTGCTATGTCTCAGGCCGTTCGTATTGACAGGCGTCTTAGAGAGAGAGGAGAGATCTCTCCTTCCTGTCATACTCAGTCCCGGGACAGTGCAGCGGTCTCATTCTGTGCGCAGGGGTCTCAGTCGCTGTCAGCCCCTTCCGAGCAGGAGCCCATGCAGCTGGGGTTGATTGCCTCTGACAATAGAAGATTCAGCCCGCATGGGAGGGTTTGTTTATGTTGTGGAGGTATAAATCATTTGGCAAATGTTTGTCCCTCTAGGAGATTCAGGCAGTCTTCTGGGAGTAATAAAGAAACAAAAAGGAAAAAATCTTTTAAAAATGTTCCGTCTGTTACTATTGGCAGGGTTGAGGCGGAAATTGAAGGTTTTCCGTTTGCTTGTAGTTCCCGTTTTGTCCTGCCTGCTAGGGTGGCGCTAGAGAGCAAGAGCATTTTTTGTGAGATTTTTGTGGATAGTGGAGCAGCTGTCAATCTCATTGATAATCAATTTGCAATAACTCATGGTTTCCAGGTATGCACTTTGGGAAAGGATATTCCTGTTTTTGCTATTGATTCCGCTCCACTTTCTCAGAAATCATTAAAGGGCATAGTTCACAATATCCGTTTAATTGTGAGTGATGCTCATGTTGAGGATGTGTCATGTTTCGTCCTTAGCGGTTTGCCTACTCCTCTAGTGTTGGAGCTACTCTGGCTCACTAAACATAACCCCACCATTGATTGGCAAGCGAGGCAAATAAATGGTTGGAGTGACTTTTGCAGAGAGAATTGCCTCATGACATCTGTTTCTGAGGTTTCTACTAAGACTGTACCACCTTTCCTCTCTGAATTTTCGGATGTCTTCTCTGAGAGTGGAGTTCAGGATTTGTCTCCGCACAGGGAGTACGATTGCCCTATTAATCTCATCCCAGGTGCCAAGCTGCCTAAATCTCGTTTATACAATCTCTCTCAACCTGAGAGGGTCGCTATGCGTGCTTATATCTCTGAGAGTCTGAGAAAGGGACACATACGACCCTCGAAGTCACCTGTTGCCGCTGTTTTTTTCTTTGTTAAGAAAAAAGATGGTTCTTTAAGACCTTGTCTGGATTTCAGGGAGCTGAACAGTATCACTATTCGTGACCCTTATCCGCTTCCTCTGATCCCGGACCTGTTTAACCAGGTTGTTGGGGCTAAAGTCTTTTCCAAATTAGACCTAAGAGGGGCATACAACCTGGTCAGGGTCAGAGAAGGAGACGAATGGAAGACGGCTTTCAATACCCCTGAGGGCCATTTTGAGAATTTGGTTATGCCTTTTGGTTTGATGAATGCCCCAGCCGTTTTTCAGCATTTCGTGAACAGCATTTTTTATCATTTAATGGGAAAATTTGTATTAGTGTATTTGGATGACATTTTGATTTTTTCTCCTGATTTCAAGACTCATAAGGAACACTTACGTCAGGTCTTGCTCATCCTGCGGAAGAATAAATTATACGCGAAACTGGAAAAATGTGTGTTTGCGGTTCCAGAAATTCAATTTCTGGGGTTTCTTCTCTCCGCTTCTGGTTTTCGCATGGACCCCGAGAAGGTCCGCGCTGTGCTTGAGTGGGAGCTTCCTGAGAATCAGAAGGCGCCGATGCGTTTTTTGGGCTTTGCTAATTATTACAGGAAATTTATTTTGAATTATTCCTCTGTTGTTAAACCACTCACTGATATGACCAGAAAGGGGGTAGATTTTTCTTCCTGGTCGGTAGAGGCGCGTAAGGCCTTTTCTAATATCAAGGAGAGTTTTGCTTCCGCTCCCATCCTGGTACAACCTGATATTTCGTTACCCTTCATAGTTGAGGTTGATGCTTCTGAGGTAGGGGTGGGTGCGGTCTTGTCTCAGGGTTCCTCTCCTGCCAAATGGCAACCGTGTGCCTTTTTCTCGAAGAAACTCTCCTCCGCAGAGAGAAATTATGATGTGGGAGATAGGGAATTGTTGGCCATCAAGTTGGCTTTTGAGGAATGGCGCCATTGGCTAGAGGGAGCCAGACACCCTATTACCGTGTTTACTGACCATAAAAATCTGGCCTACTTGGAGTCAGCCAAGCGTCTGAACCCGAGACAGGCCAGATGGTCTTTGTTCTTTTCAAGGTTTAATTTTGTTGTCACGTTCCGCCCTGGGGTTAAGAATGTGAAGGCAGATGCCCTGTCACGTTGTTTTTCGGGAGGTGGGAATTTTGAAGACCCGGGTCCCATTTTGTCTGAAGGTGTGGTGGTCTCTGCTCTTTTTCCTGAATTGGAGGCAGAGGTGCAGGCAACCCAGTCAGAGGCTCCTGATCTTTGTCCTCCTGGGAGGTTGTTTGTGCCTCTCGCTTTAAGACACAAGATTTTTAAGGAACACCACGATACGGTCCTTGCTGGGCACCCGGGGGCAAGAGCCACACTGGATCTCATCGCTCGGAGATTCTGGTGGCCTGCGCTTCGTAAATCGGTTGAGGGTTTTGTGGCAGCTTGCAAGACTTGCGCTCGTGCCAAAGTCCCTCATTCACGGCCATCAGGTCCTCTCCTTCCCTTACCCATTCCTTCCCGTCCTTGGACACATCTGTCCATGGACTTCATAACGGACTTGCCTCGTTCCTCGGGGAAGACTGGGATTCTGGTGGTGGTGGACCGTTTTAGCAAAATGGTGCATTTCATCCCTTTTCCTGGTTTGCCCAATGCTAAGACGCTGGCGCAGGCATTTATTGACCACATTGTCAAATTGCATGGTATTCCTTCAGACATAGTCTCTGATAGGGGCACGCAGTTTGTTTCCAGATTCTGGAAGGCTTTCTGTTCTCGCTTGGGGGTTCGGTTGTCATTCTCTTCTGCTTTCCACCCGCAGTCGAATGGCCAGACAGAGCGCGTCAATCAGAATCTGGAGACATATCTGCGCTGTTTTGTGACGGAGAATCAGGAGGATTGGTCTTCTTTTTTGTCCCTTGCTGAGTTTGCTTTAAATAACCGTCGTCAGGAGTCCTCTGATAAGTCACCATTTTTTGGTGCATATGGGTTTCATTCCCAGTTTGGGACTTCCCAGTTTGGGACATTCCCGGTTTGGGACTTTCTCTGGTTTACCTGATGAGGACAGATTCTCCTCGTCTTTGTCATCTATTTGGCAAAAGATTCAGGATAATCTAAAGAGCATGAGTGAGAGATATAAGCGTGTGGCAGATAAGAGACGTGTGCCTGGTCCGGACCTGAATGTTGGTGATCTGGTGTGGTTGTCTACCAAAAATATCAAATTGAAGGTTCCCTCCTGGAAGTTGGGTCCTAGGTTTATTGGGCCTTACAAGATCCTGTCTGTCATCAATCCTGTTGCCTACCGTCTTGATCTTCCTCAGACTTGGAAGATCCATAATGTTTTTCATAAGTCCTTATTGAAACCTTATGTTCAACCTATTGTACCCTCGCCTTTGCCTCCTCCTCTGATTATGGTTGATGGAAATCTTGAATTTCAGGTCTCTAGGATTGTGGATTCTCGTCTTGTCCGCGGTTCCCTCCAGTACCTCGTTCATTGGGAGGGTTATGGTCCTGAGGAGAGGATGTGGGTCCCAGTGACGGACATTAAGGCCACTCGTCTCATCAGGGCTTTCCATAGGTCCCATCCTGAGAAGGTGGGCTCTGAGTGTCCGGAGTCCACTCGTAGAGGGAGGGGTACTGTCACAACCAGACAGCTGAGAAGCTCTGACAGGAGCCTTCCAGATCCTCCTCCTTGAGTTTCTTTGTTTTGGTTTCAGTTCCTCATCTCGTTAGTCTATCTCAGCTGTCATGCAGTTGGACTGATTGCTTCCCTTTAAGTTCCTCCCCCTAATGCAGTAGTGTGCGGCTTATACAACTTCCTGGAGTGTGTGTGCATGCTGTTCCTTATTTCCCAGTCCTCTGCAAGATAAGTGCTGTTCCTTTATTTGTGATTTTCTGTCTGCTGGATTTCAGGAGACCCTGACTCCCTCCGTGTCTAGTGTAGGGAGCCGGTGGTCGTGTCCCCTCACTATTGTAGGGTCTTCAGGTATTAGATAGACGAGGTACGTGGATATGCGCCCATCCACCTTTGGGGTGTTCGCATAGGCTGAGCAGTCAGGGAGAGTGGCAGGTCTCATGCAGGGGTCTCCTTTTTGTTCCTTAGTTGTGGATCCAGTGAGTCATTGAATATATTGCATTGTCTTGTTTCCTGTAAGCCATCCGTGACACCTCCTCAACCTCCTACTCCACATCCACCTCCTCCTCCTCCTAGTTCAAGATTATTATTTTAAATTTTTATGTATTTCATGTTATTTTAAGTTATTTCCCTATCCACATTTGTTTGCAGGGCACTTTTCCTACTCTTACCCCCATTTTGCTTCCTTTTGCAGCCCTCTAGCCCTTTCCAGGACTTTTTAGAGCCATTTTAGTGCCCAAAAGTTTAAGTCCCCATTGATTTCAATGGAGTTCGGGTTTGGGGTCAAGTTCGGGTCCCGAACTCGAACTTTTTTGCGAAGTTCAGGTGAACCCGAACATCCAGGTGTCCTCTCAACTCTACTCTGAAGTACACAACATATAAACCTCAAGGCTGCCACTATTCACTTACCAATTCTGTGCAGATTTTCCTACTTTTGCCATTTGGCCAAGTCTCCCAGTTCTCTTCAAAGCATGGCACCATGCTCTCCTCTGCTTTGTGCTTGACACACGCAGCACGTAGGACTCCTGGGAATCGTTTTTTGTCTCATGTGCTCTCTAACATAGGCTACAAATTGGTTGATCTAACACTGCATAATAATATAGATTTCTATGCCATTCAGGGTCTCACCTATTTACTTAGATGACTTAGAAATGGTAGAGAATTATGTTTCCTTTTTTCTGTTATATACTGGGAAACACAAGTCAGCCATTTTTCCTGTTTGTTAGCAACGGGATTAGCGTAGATGGATTGACCACAGAGCAAGTAAAATGATTTCTCAAAGCTTCTCGTCTAATCTAAATGAGAAGAAGATGCCACTAATTTGAAACATGAAACAATTATTAAGAGGACAATTATGGCTGAATTTGCCAAGCAAATCCAAGTTAGTTATCCAAAGCGCTAATTGAAATGGTGTATTAGACGCAGGTAGGGGGTTAACACTCTTTTGATAACCTAGATCCTCAGCAAACAGGTTAGCAGCACGGCGATACCAAGCATTTCGTCACAGAACAAGCTCCAGTCTGCTTAGAATTTATAGCATGCAGTGAAAACATCATATAATAATGTACAATTACCAGGAAGCCTGTGATTATTTCACAGCAAATGTCCCCTAAATTAGGCCCATTATAATGAAAAAGAAACCTCTTTAAAACGTATTTTCCCTGTTGGGAAGCTATCTGCCGCCTGATTTCTCCTATTTTTTTTATTTCCATTGCAATTTAAAGTTTCTTTTTTTAGTTCCGTTTTTTCCCGCAGATTTGGTAGTGAAATTGGAATTAAATCACTAAGCTAGAGTTTGATATAATTTTTCAAAAGTGCTCGACAGCGTGATGTATATTGTTTATTAAAGCTGGGGGTCACGTCACTGCGACGCCCAACGTGGGTCAATTCTTCCCTCCTAAATAAGGCTCAGAGGCACAGGCAAAAAATAATAGTAAATAATTGTTCATTTTATGATAACACTATTTAAAGGTAAATACAGGAATCGCATATTGTAATAGTATCATTAGAAGATTTTTCTATAGAGAGACATGGGAGGTTTTCCAGCTGGAGGCATTTCATAAGAATATTATGCGGCTTGTGCTTATTTTCTGCTTCAACACAATGAACAGCATCCATAGATTTGCAATGGTGACTATGAGATCGCAATACAGTTGAAATTGTTTCAGTCATTTGCATAAAAGATGAAAAGGTGGAATATACATTTTATGTGCAAAATATATAAAAAGAGTTTCTTAAAGAAATATCACCGGGAAATGGAAGAAGGTGGATTGTGTTTTGCAGTTATATCCTACGAGACAGATTTTTATACTTTACTACTGCTACCTTATAGATGTGTGCTGGGTGACTACTAGTGTTGGGCGAGCATGCTCGTCTGAACACCATTTTGATCATTTTGGCCGAACACCGCGTGTGCTCGAGCGCGATGCTCGAGTCTCCTCCCCGCACGTTTGTTGGCTATATAGCACGCGATGACACGTGGTTCGGCTCAGTCTTAGTCAGGGTGAGCTGCAGAAGAAGGGACAGATAATGTAGGGACAGGATATTTTTTTTTTAGGCACGGTTTAGTGTTAAAAGTTGTTAGAGACCCAAAAGTCCTTATAAGGACAATTGTTTTATCTGGCTACAATATATATTAGCGCAACCTGCGCTAAACTGCATGCAATTGTTTGGCGGCTGCTGACAGTAATACAACCTCTGCTACATCTGTTGTGTTACATTTGCGCATCCTAAATATCTGTGACATTCAGCGCAATTGTTTGGCCGCTGCTGACAGTGACAATACCTACACTACATCTCCTGTATAACGTTTGCGCATCTTAAATATCAGTAACATTCTGTGTAATTTTTTCTTAGCCGCTGGTGACAGCGACATTACCTGCACTACATTTCCTGTATAACTTTTGCGCATCCTAAATATCTGTGACATTCAGTCTAATTTATTTGCGCATACACTTACAAAACCTGCGCTACTGTACATGTGACATACTTGCAAGCATATATACCATTTATTATGTTCAAGGCGAGCAGTAAGGGACGGGGGAAGCGGCCGTGCTGCTGATGGTGCACGCAGAGGCCGTGGCCCTGGGCGCAGTGAAACTGTGCCTGCTGCCAGAGCACAAGAAACACACTAGTCCACAATATCTACCTACATGTCCCAGTTTGCAGGGCGGCGCAGGACACCGTTCTCGAAGTCACATCAGTGCAATCAGGTGGTCGGTTGGATTTCAGCAGATAATGCTTCCAGTCGGTTAAGCACCACCCTGTCTTCCACAAAGTCCAGTCTCAGTAGCCAAGAGTCTGGTCAACACAATCCTCACCCTGATCCTCCTTCCTCCCACCATGGAGAGTGTTAGCAAACGAATGATCCCACACTCGGATATTCCGAGGAGCTCTTTTCATCACCATTCCTTGATTTGGGCTTCTCGCCAAGCCCGCTTGAAGAGGGACATGAGGAGATCTTGTGCACTGATTCCCAAACTCTTGAGCATCCACAGTCAGAAGAAGATGACGGTGGGGAACGGCAATTAGTGTTTCGCGAGGTGGAAGATGATGAGACACAGTTGTCAATAAGTGAACGGAAATTAGCGTCTCAAGAGGTTGATGATGAGACACAGTTGTCAATAAGTGAGGTTCTCGTTAGGTCAACAAGTCAAGAGGATGACCAGAGTGAGGAAGTGAAAGAGGAGGTGGTGGACGATTAAATCACTGACCCAACCTGGGAAGGTGGCAAGCCGAGCGAGGACAGCAGTACAGAAGGGGAGGGATCTGCAGCACCGCAAGAGGCTGGAAGAGGCAGTGGGGTGGAAAAAGGGAGAAGGCGGGCCACACCAAACAGGCCCACAACTTTTCCCCGGAGAACCCCTTTGCGGCAATTTCCCTTGCCAAGTGGTAGGTGTTCCGCAGTCTGGTGATGCCTGGGTCCACAATCAGTGTCTGTGGGTCACACCACTGCCTCCTCTTCCCCTGTATTATGTGCTGGCCAATCTCCTGTCCAAGACGCAGGCCCGGATGCCTCCCGCCCTGCAACTGGACCTTCGCAAGCACCATCAGCGACACATCCACTTCTGTGTCCCAGCGCAGTGTACAGATGTCCATACCCCAGGCCTTTAAACGAAAGCACAAATACCCAGCCACCCGCCCACAGGCCATAGCACTAAATGTGCACCTTTCCAAATTGCTGGCCCTGGAAATGTTGCCATTTAGGCTTGTGGACACTGAGGCTTTCCACAGTATGATGGCGGTGGCGGTCCCTCGTTACTCAGTCCCCAGTTGCCACAATTTTTCCCGGTGTGCCGTCCCCGCCTTACACCAGCATGTGTCCCGTAACATCACCTGTCCCCTGACCAACGCAGTTATTGGGAATGTGTACTTAACGACTGACATATGGACAAGTGCTTTTGTCCAGGGACACTACATTTCCCTGACGGCACACTGGGTGAACGTTGTGGAGGCTGGGAGCGAGTCGTACCCTGAGATGGCACAGGTGCTACCGACGCCAAAGATTGCGGGCCCTTCTTCCATCAGGTTTTCCGCCACCACCTACATTAGTGGCTGCAACCCCCCCTTCTCCTCCTCCACCTCCTCCTCTACTTCCACCTCTGAATTCTCATCTTGCAGCACCAGTCATCCATCAGTTAGTAGCTGGAAGCAGTGTAGCACTGCAGTGGGGAAGCGGCAACTGGCCGTGCTGAAGCTGATATGCTTAAGTGACAAGCAGCACACCACCGCAGAGCTGTGACAGGGTATAAGGGACCAGACTGAGCTGTGGCTTTTGCCACTCAACCTACAATCAGGCATGATTGTGTCTGATAATGGTCGTAACTTGGTGAAGGTGCGCCGCGTGTGTGCCCATTTCCGAAAGTCATCTACAGCTGCCGCTGGTCTGGCAATGCTGCATCAGCACTTGCAATTGCCAGCTCACGACTTTGTGCGACGTTAGCACGCACTGGAACTCCTTGTTCCACATGTTGACGAGGCTTTGTGAGCAGTAGAGGGTAGTAGTGGAATACCAGCTGCAACATGGTCGTCGCCTTTCCAGTCAGCTTTTGCTCTTCACAAGCAACGAGTGGGCATGAATGTCTGACCTCTGTAAGGTTTTATGCAACTTAGGAATCAACACAGATGGTGAGCGGCGATAATGCAATTATCAGCGTAACCATCCCACTTCTGTGTCTACTGAAACGCTCGCTGCTCACAATGAAGGCAGACGCTTTGCATGTGGAAAAGGCAGACCACCCTCAGTTCGTCATTTCAGAGCGAATTGGATAATGATGAGGAGGAGGAGCAGGAGACGGTTGCCCCCGCTACAGAGGTTAGTACCCATAGCAGGTTTATTCCATCTGTTCAGCGTGGATGGGCCGAAGAGGATAAGGAGGTTGAGAGTGATCCTTCTGATGAGGACAGCGAAGTCTTGCCTGTTGGGACTCTGGCACGCATGGCTGACTTTATGTTAGGCTGCCTTTCCCGTGACCCTCGCATTATATGCATTTTGGCCAACACCGATTGCTGGTTGTTCACACTTCTCGACCACGGCAACAAAGAAAAATTCTCATCTCTCATTCCTGTGGTGGAGAGGACTAGCAAAATGGTGCAATACCAGGAGCTCCTTCAGGAAAAATTGCTCCAAAAATTTCCAGCTGACAAAGCTGGCGACAGAGTACGTAGTTCTTTGGGCAACCGAGGAGAGGAGACGAGGGGAACACACAGCAGTTCCAATAGAGGCAGGGCAACACTCTCCAAGGCCTGGGACAGTTTCATGACACCCGCCAACACCCGCACCCTGATGCGTGGCCTAGTGTCACAAGGAGGGAAACATTTTGGAAGATGGTGAAGGAGTACATAGCAGACCGTGTCAGCGTCCTCAGTGATCCCTCTGTGCCTTACAACTATTGGGTGTCCAAGCTGGACATGTGGCACGAACTGGTGCTCTACGCCTTGGAGGTGCTGGCCTGCCCTGCGTTTTGTCAGAGCGGGTATTTAGTGCTGCTTGCGGCAAATTAACTGATAAGCGCATCCGCCTGTCAACTGAAAATGCTGACAGGTTGACTCTTATCAAAATTAATAAGGCCTGGATTGCCCATGACTTCTCTACTCCACCAGAGGAAAGTGGCTGAACATAAAGGCACTTTAAATGTGGCTTTTATGGTGTATTGAATATACTGTATTCCCATGCACCCCTTCCACCACAAAATGGAAGGGTATATGGTTCAATCTTCCTTTTCTCGTCCTCCTCCTCCATCATATCCAATATGCTTATTAGGCTGCCCTCGCTCCTGTTTTAGAGCGTCAGCTCATCAGCAGACCCTCACCCCTAATGTTTTAGATGGTCAGATCAGCAGCAGACCCTCACCCCTAATGTTTAGATGGTCAGATCAGCAGCAGGCCCTCACCTAATGTTTTTGAGGATCACCAGTGGGCCATCAATCATAATTTTTCAAGGGTGTCCTCCTTTATGTGTAATAAAGGGTGTATTGGAGTGCCGGTTCCATGTCATTTTTGGCAGCCCTTTCCCTTAGTGCATAGGCTTTATGAGTGTAGGAGTCCCACTACCTGAACAATTATACCACAATGTGAATGAGGCCCTCCTCCTTTATGTGATATACAGGTTGTATCGGAGTGCCTCTTCCTTGTAATTTTTGGCAGCACTTGCACTTTATATACAAGTAAATATACAGGAAAGAATGTTTCCTATCAATTTTTCCTCTAAAATCTATTTTATCTTCGGTTTAGTGCGTATTATTGTCTGTAAAAGTGCCGTACTACTCGGACAACATCGTTCCCAGCAGCGACCTGGGAGTCCAAGATGCATCCAGACATCCTCCCCATGCTGTTCCCGAACCATTTCAGTGGTGTTTCCATCAATTTCTGACCTTTTCCTGTGAACCAGACGCCCTCCCCTCTTCAGAGCAGGGGGTGCCTGGTTTAATGCTCGAGTTCTCCCATTGACTTCCATTGTTCTCTGGTGCTCGGTAGAGCATCCGAGCATCCCAAGGTGTTCTACTCGAGCACCCGAGCACTTTGGTGCTCGATCAACACTAGTGACTACCCATTAGTTGTATTCAATGTGAATTGCTTTCTGTATTAGGCTACTTTAAGGCCTCTCCCCTAAGCTCTAGTGGCATGCCAAGAGGGTGGGGGTCTAATAGATGTCAGCTGTCAGGGGGTTTCGGATGCAATGAGAGCTTCCATCAACACAGATGGAAGCGCTATTTGCTAGAGGTCCGGGGAGCTGGTGGTCCTTTTAACTTACTGACCACTCAGCTCCCCTTGCTCTTTCCCTCCTCCAGGCCATCTGCTCTCTGCTTCACCATTAAGCCCTGCAGGGATAGATCGCGCTGTCAGACTGTGTAGGAGGAGCGTGCAGGCCTGGAAATCTGCCTGAGCATCCTCCCACACAGTGCTGCAGCGCAAAGTGTGCCTGCAGGGGAATGCTGGAAGCGATCTGATCATCAGGAATGGGACAAACTTTTTTTTATTTTTTTTATTTAACACTGAGGGGCATAGAGAGGACATTACAATTGTGAATGGGATACAGAGAGGGCATTATTACTGTGAATGGGACACAGAGAGGGCATTACTACTGAGAAGGGGCACAGAAAGGGCATTAATACTGTGAAGGGGACACAGAGAAGGCATTACTACTTTGAAGGGGACACAGAGAGGACATAACTACTGTGAAGGGGGCACAGAAAGGGCATTACTACTGTGAGTGGGACACAATGAGGACATAACTACTGTGAATGTGGAGAGAGAGCATTACTACTGTGAATGGGGCATAATGTGGGCCTAACTATTGTGAAGGGGCACAATGTGGACATAACTACTGTGAAGGGGCATAATAATAGCATAACTACTGTAAAGGGGCACAATGAGGGCATTACTACTGTGGGGGCATAACTACTGTGAGGGGGAACAATGTTTTAAAGTATGGGGGGTGCCAGAGAAAGGACCCGCCCCATGTGCTAAACACCTTAGGCATACCACTGCTTAGCTCAGAGTGAAAGCTGTGACATCCAATCAAGAGACCACTACAGCTGTCACTCAGAGCAGAGGGGAGGGGCTGTGAAGCAGCTTAATACAGAGAGTAATTCCCAGGGAAGCTCTACCTCCGGGACAGGACTAGAACCTGGCAGAGTAAAACTTTATATTCACACTACTCCTGATACTAAAAGCTCAACAGAAGATATGTTTACCCTGCTCTCTCAAGCCTTTACATAGTGCTGTCAGCAGTTTTACATGGTCAAAACTGCTGACAGACTCCCTTTATATATTAAAAACACTTTACTAGGAAAACAGAAAGGCACATTCAATGAAAAAAAAACTCTAAAGAAACAAGTCCTTAATTAGTCTATTAGTCTCTGGTCTAGTATTGGTTCTCGACTGTAAAATTCCTTTTTCGGAAACTGGGATCACAAGGGCTGATGTGACTACACAGTTCCAGTGCTTCTTCTCATTGACAGTGACAAGTTGTCACTGACAACATCAAGTGATGTCCACAAGAATGTAAAGGTCTGATGTCAGCTCTCACCTGCTATGACCACTGTTACTAAGCAGCGACTGGAACATGTTCAGGCCATAGTATAGTAAATATTTCAATAATTAACCCAAATGGTCGTTGCAAGCCCATATCTAGAGTTGAGTTTAGGTTGCAACTTCTTTATGTTAAGTTGTTGGGAGTCATTTCAGTTTTCAAAAACCAAACAAATGAAATCAATCGAGAAGTTTTTATTTTTTTTTATTTTTTGCCTTCACTGAGATAAATAGTTTAAATATATACTGATTTTGACAGAAAACTGTTCCAAAATAAATATATTTGCAGAAAAAGGCACAGATGGAAGTTGACTTGTGTTCTACACATGTCCTGGCATATATTACAGCTTTCACATTAAATTAAAACGAGAGCGCAGAATGTTACTTTAAAACCTCATACTTGAGGATAACGTCAACATTTCAAAGATTTCTTTTATATTGTTGATAATTGGTGGATACCCCTTCCTTACCAGAAATATTTTAATGTCTGTGACTTCCTTCACCACCCACCATGCAATGAGACCGGTGGTGTATTATTTAGTATTTTATTAAGCATTTATGTTAAAAAATAATAATAAATAAAATAAACTTCTGTATAACATATGACAAATTCTGGAGCACAAAATGCAAATTTTAGAAAAAGAAAAAGTATTACTGAGGTGGGTGTACATTAACCAAAAATGTAAATGTCCCTCCATCCTGGATGGTCCTAGACTACTTCCCCCATTAATTATTACTGTTGCAGTGTCTTGGACAAATGGAGCAATGTTCCCTCTAAGCTGTGCACCCTGGAAAGTAAAGTATAAGTAGGAACCGGAGCAGAGGACGGGAGTGGCAGTGACCCCGATGATGATTTCTCACTGTGTACTCCCTCAAGCCATCACTCCCTGCAGTTTATGCAGTGAATGAGGGGCACTCTATATTCTCTTAGGGCACTTCCTGTATCTAGGACTCCTGTCTGATGGTAGTTTGGGGTGCCGTTAATGTTAAATGTCCGTGTGGGTGCAAGGCAGGGCTTTAAATGAGGCAATGGCCATTGTGTGGTGTTAGGAGAGTCAGTAACCAGGCCGACTGAACTTAGCAAAAGTCTCTCTTACTGTGCACCAAAAAAGAGTTGTAGTGCATCCAGCAAATATCTGTACACAGTGCAAATAGAAACATAGAAACATAGAAACATAAAATGTGTCGGCAGATAAGAACCATTTGGCCCATCTAGTCTGCCCAATATACTGAATACTATGGATAGCCCCTGCCCCTATCTTATATGAAGGATGGCCTTATGCCTATCCCATGCATGCTTAAACTCCTTCACTGTATTTGCAGCTACCACTTCTGCAGGAAGGCTATTCCAGGCATCCACTACTCTCTCAGTAAAGTAATACTTCCTGATATTACTTTTAAACCTTTGCCCCTCTAATTTAAAACTATGTCCTCTTGTAGCAGTTTTTCTTCTTTTAAATATTCTCTCCTCTTTTACCTTGTTGATTCCCTTTATGTATTTAGCAGTTTCTATCATATCCTCTCTGTCTCGTCTTTCTTCCAAGCTATACATGTTAAGGTCCTTTAATCTTTCCTGGTAAGTTTTATCCTGCAATCCATGGACCAGTTTAGTAGCTCTTCTCTGAACTCTCTCCAAAGTATCAATATCCTTCTGGAGATATGGTCTCCAGTACTGCGCACAATACTCCAGGTGAGGTCTCACTAGTGCTCTGTAGAGCGGCATGAGCGCCTCCCTCTTTCTACTAGTAATGCCTCTCCCTATACACCCAAGCATTCTGCTAGCATCTCCTGCTGCTCTATGACATTGTCTGCCTACCTTTAAGTCTTCTGAAATAATGACCCCTAAACCCCTTTCCTCAGATACTGAGGTTAGGACTGTATGTTCCACCCAGATGTCCAAGTAGGAGCTAAGAAAGTAGTTACTCCTTCTCTTGCTACAGTTTCTAGTACCAGGATCTCTGGCCAGCAACTGTAATTTGTCCACAACTCGCACAATGGTGTGTGGTTTCAATAATACAAATGATTAACATTGTACCTGAAGTGTGCAGGGTGTCTGAACTCATTATCCCCCCACTGGAGCAGGGCCTGAAATGCTGTACGCTGATCACTGTGCTGAGTAAAACATTGCAGCCTCTATGTCCCTTAATATTGGGTGTACAGGGTGTATTAACTTGTCATCCCCTTTGCAGCAGCAAAGTCTGTAATGCTCTGAGCTAGTTACCTTGCTGACTCTCACCCTGTAGCTCTTTCTCTCTCTCTCTCTCTCTCTCTCTCTCTCTCTCTGATGGTAGTGGAGGAAACACAGGGATCTGTTAGTCTCTGGAATCATTGAACCTGAATGCATGAGAAGAGGGGCACATAATGTCTGCTCCCTGCCTTCTTTAGGCCCGTCCTCACGTTCCTACTAGAACAACTAGAATCTTTTGGAACTAAGAGTAGGGGCCAGCCCACACCCTGAGCTCCAGAGAGAGCTGGGCCTGGATTATTAACTCTAGCCATGCCTTTCTCATGCTTAAACATACTGGGTGAGTCACATTACATAGCAGTCAATAACATAAAATGACAAAACAGTACATTACCAAACAATTGCACAACATACCCCTGTCCACTGGGGCAGTGTTTCCCAACCAGTGTGCCTCCAGCTGTTGCAAAACTACAACTCCCAGCCTGCCCGCACAGCCAAAGGCTGTCCGGGCATGCTGGGAGTTGTAGTTTTGCAACAGCTGGAGGCACACTGGTTGGGAAACACTGCACTGGGGTACTGCAAGTGGACCAAATAACATCTGTAAGGTGCAAAATTGTTAACTATGTCATTCCCAAAACACAATTTAGAGGGAACATTATAGGAAAGGCCTGAACAGGTCAGAAAAAGTTACAAAAACCTCCACCAAGAACATACAATAAAATCATAGGGCTAACAGCAAAACTCAAAAGAGGCCCTACTACCTACTTTGGTTTTGATTCACAACATTTCCTATTACGGGAAATTTGAAAGTCATATTTGCACTGGAAATACCTGTTTTTCTGAATGGATAAATGATATAATTCTGTCAACACAAAGCCACAACTAGGGGGAGCAAGCTACATATAGGCTTATGCAGCTAAGGAAGTATTGAACTCAATGAAAGCTGTTTAAAAGGATTGCCCCAAGATCAATCAACAATATCGGTAATAATTGTCTGATTTGAGAATAGGGGTCCACTGTTTCAATAGTGCACCAATCACACTGTGCACTGCTGCCCCATTCAAAGTCTGAGATAGCTATTACTGCACTTGGCTATTTCCATTGCTCCTATAGACCTTGAATGGACTGGTCACACTCATGTAGAAGACAAGGAACTCTTGTTCTCCAGAATGGTAGGGTTCCACCTCCCCTGCTAAAGTGTCAATCTTGAGTTAACACCATTAAATGTGTATGTAGTCAGCTCCCCCTAGTGGTGGCTGTTATGGCAGTGTGACTGCACACAAGGAACTCTAATAGCCAAATAAAGATACTGCATAACATAGGATAGTGTCATCCATTACAGTATAAAATCAAATTTACAGTATCTCAAGGATTTTATGCTCACCTTCATTACTTGTGCAGAATAGGCACCCTGAAGGCGTTTTCAAGAAGATCCCATTACTTCCAGGCTGTTTGTCATTGCTCATCAAGTGTGAAATGTAAAGACCAGGTGAGCATGCCTACAAATAGTAAAAGAGATTTCCTTCTAATGGTTATAATCCACAATTTATTTGCAATAAAGTACAATGCATTTTAGAGTACCTAGACCCCTTTTGTCAGGTACAAGAAATAGCCATGTCACATTCACAAACAGAGCAGTTTAAAAAGCAAAAAGGTGCTAAGCTTGGATAATTATGATTGCTAGATAAAAACAATATAAATATAAAATAAATACTGTAATTCTTACACATATATATATATATATATATATATATATATATATATATAACTCATTCAATATCAGATTTGATTGACCTGCGTAAAATTTCACCAATCAATGGATATAAAAAAGAAAGTAAAATAATATTCATTTTGTGAAAAGCAAGGGAAGCGGGTTAGTGCCGGACCCCCTCCCACTACAAGCCCCATAGCGGCTATGCTCCATGACTCTATGGAACTTAGTACATTGGCCTCTACAATGTTAGCACCATACTGGGTACAGTTCATATTGGTAGCATAGTCACTGGGTATAGTACAGATTGGTTACATAGTTACTGGGTATAGTACAGATTGGTTACATAGTCACTTGTTATGTTACAGATTAGTTACATCGTCACTGGGTATGGTACAGATTGGTTACATAGTCACTGGGTATAGTACAGATTGGTTATATAGTCACTGGGTATAGTACAGATTAGTTACATAGTTACTGGGTATAGCACAGATTGGTTATATAGCCACTGGGTATAGTACAAATTGGTTATATAGTCACCGAGTATAGTACAGATTGGTTATATAGTCACTGGGTATAGTACAGATTGGTTACATAGTCACTGGGTATAGTACAGATTGGTTATATAGTCACTGGGTATAGTACAGATTGGTTACATCGTCACTGGGTATAGTACAGATTGGTTATATAGTCACCGAGTATAGTACAGATTGGTTACATAGTCACCGAGTATAGTACAGATTGGTTACATAGTCACTGGGTATAGTACAGATTGGTTACATAGTCACTGGGTATAGTACAGATTGGTTGTATAGTCACTGGGTATAGTACAGATTGGTTATATAGCCACTGGGTATAGTACAAATTGGTTACATAGTCACTGGGTATAGTACAGATTGGTTACATAGTCACCGAGTATAGTACAGATTGGTTACATAGTCACCGAGTATAGTACAGATTGGTTACATAGTCACTGGGTATAGTACAGATTGGTTGTATAGTCACTGGGTATGGTACAGATTGGTTACATAGTCACTGGGTATAGTACAGATTGGTTACATCGTCACTGGGTATAGTACAGATTGGTTACATAGTCACCGAGTATAGTACAGATTGGTTACATAGTCACTGGGTATAGTACAGATTGGTTACATCGTCACTGGGTATAGTACAGATTGGTTGTATAGTCACTGGGTATGGTACAGATTGGTTACATAGTCACTGGGTATAGTACAGATTGGTTACATCGTCACTGGGTATAGTACAGATTGGTTACATAGTCACCGAGTATAGTACAGATTGGTTACATAGTCACCGAGTATAGTACAGATTGGTTACATCGTCACTGGGTATAGTACAGATTGGTTACATCGTCACTGGGTATAGTACAGATTGGTTACATCGTCACTGGGTATAGTACAGATTGGTTACATCGTCACTGGGTATAGTACAGATTGGTTACATAGTCACTGGGTATAGTACAGATTGGTTACATCGTCACTGGGTATAGTACAGATTGGTTACATAGTCACCGAGTATAGTACAGATTGGTTACATCGTCACTGGGTATAGTACAGATTGGTTGTATAGTCACTGGGTATAGTACAGATTGGTTACATCGTCACTGGGTATAGTACAGATTGGTTACATCGTCACTGGGTATAGTACAGATTGGTTACATAGTCACTGGGTATAGTACAGATTGGTTACATCGTCACTGGGTATAGTACAGATTGGTTACATCGTCACTGGGTATAGTACAGATTGGTTACATAGTCACTGGGTATAGTACAGATTGGTTACATAGTCACTTGTTATGTTACAGATTAGTTACATCGTCACTGGGTATGGTACAGATTGGTTACATAGTCACTGGGTATAGTACAGATTGGTTATATAGTCACTGGGTATAGTACAGATTAGTTACATAGTTACTGGGTATAGCACAGATTGGTTATATAGCCACTGGGTATAGTACAAATTGGTTATATAGTCACCGAGTATAGTACAGATTGGTTATATAGTCACTGGGTATAGTACAGATTGGTTACATAGTCACTGGGTATAGTACAGATTGGTTATATAGTCACTGGGTATAGTACAGATTGGTTATATAGTCACCGAGTATAGTACAGATTGGTTACATCGTCACTGGGTATAGTACAGATTGGTTATATAGTCACCGAGTATAGTACAGATTGGTTACATAGTCACCGAGTATAGTACAGATTGGTTACATAGTCACTGGGTATAGTACAGATTGGTTACATAGTCACTGGGTATAGTACAGATTGGTTGTATAGTCACTGGGTATAGTACAGATTGGTTATATAGCCACTGGGTATAGTACAAATTGGTTACATAGTCACTGGGTATAGTACAGATTGGTTACATAGTCACCGAGTATAGTACAGATTGGTTACATAGTCACCGAGTATAGTACAGATTGGTTACATAGTCACTGGGTATAGTACAGATTGGTTGTATAGTCACTGGGTATGGTACAGATTGGTTACATAGTCACTGGGTATAGTACAGATTGGTTACATCGTCACTGGGTATAGTACAGATTGGTTACATAGTCACCGAGTATAGTACAATTGGTTACATAGTCACTGGGTATAGTACAGATTGGTTACATCGTCACTGGGTATAGTACAGATTGGTTGTATAGTCACTGGGTATGGTACAGATTGGTTACATAGTCACTGGGTATAGTACAGATTGGTTACATCGTCACTGGGTATAGTACAGATTGGTTACATAGTCACCGAGTATAGTACAGATTGGTTACATCGTCACTGGGTATAGTACAGATTGGTTACATAGTCACTGGGTATAGTACAGATTGGTTGTATAGTCACTGGGTATAGTACAGATTGGTTACATCGTCACTGGGTATAGTACAGATTGGTTACATAGTTACAAAATTGGTAAAAACAAGAATATAGTTTGAAGATTAAAGTCAATTCAGTGTGATCACCTCATTATGATGCTATGTTATACAGTCAGGTCCATAAATATTGGGACATCGACACAATTGTAACATGTTTGGCTCTATACACCACCACAATGGATTTGAAATTAAACGAACAAGATGTGCTTTACCTGCAGACTGTCAGCTTTAATTTGAGGGTATTTACATCCAAATCAGGTGAACGGTGCAGGAATTACAGCAGTTTGCATATGTGCCTCCCACTTGTTAACCCCTTAAGGACATAGGGCGTACCGGTGCGCCCTATTTCCCGAGTCCTTAAGGACCAAGGACGTACCGGTACATCCTAACTTTAAATAGGCATTCCGGCGCCCCAGGGGTTAATCTGAACAGGATGCCGGCTGAAATCATTCAGCCGGCATCCTGTCACAACGCCAGGGGGGGTCATGTGACCCCCCCGTGTCGGCGATCGCAGCAAACCGCAGGTCAACTCAGACCTGCGGTTTGCTGCGCTTTTTGCAGTTTCTGATCCCCGCAGTCCCTGACACTAAAACATTTTTTGGGTTTTAAAAAGTTATTGTATAAAACTTACATAAATAAAAAAAATTGTATACATATTAGGTATCGCCGCGTCCGTGACAACCTGCTCTATAAAATTACCACATGATCTAACCTGTCAGATGAATGTTGTAAATAACAAAAAAAAAAACGTGCCAAAAAAGCTATTTCTTGTTACCTTGCCGCACAAAAAGTGTAATATAGAGCAACCAAAAATCATATGTACCCTAAACTAGTACCAACAAAACTGCCACCCTATCCCTTAGTTTCTAAAATGGAGTCACTTTTTTGGAGTTTCTACTCTAGGGGTGCATCAGGGGGGCTTCAAATGGGACATGGTGTAAAAAAAAACAGTCCAGCAAAATCTGCCTTCCAAAAACCGTATGGCGTTCCTTTCCTTCTGCGCCCTGCCGTGTGCCCGTACAGCAGTTTACGACCACATATGGGGTGTTTCTGTAAACTACAGAATCAGGGCCATAAATAATGAGTTTTGTTTGGCTGTTAACCCTTGCTTTGTAACTGGAAAAAAAATATTAAAATGGAAAATCTGCCAAAAATGTGAAATTTTGAAATTGTGTCTCTATTTTCCATTAAATCTTGTGCAACACCTAAAGGGTTAACAAAGTTTGTAAAATCAGTTTTGAATACCTTGAGGGGTGTAATTTCTTAGATGGGGTCACTTTTATGGAGTTTCTACTCCAGGGGTGCATCAGGGGGGCTTCAAATGGGACATTGTGTCAAAAAAACAGTCCAGCAAAATTAGCCCTCCAAAAACCAAACGGCGCACCTTTCACTCTACGCCCCGCTGTGTGGCCGTACAGTAGTTTACGGCGACATATGGGGTGTTTCTGTAAACAGCAGAGTCAGGGCAATAAAGATACAGTCTTGTTTGGCTGTTAACCCTTGCTTTGTTAGTGGAAAAAATGGGTTAAAATTGAAAATTAGGCAAAAAAAGGAAATTCTCAAATTTCATCCCCATTTGCCAATAACTCTTGTGCAACACCTAAAGGGTTAACGACGTATGTAAAATCAGTTTTGAATACCTTGAGGGGTGTAGTTTCTTAGATAGGGTCACTTTTAGGGAGTTTCTCCTCTAAGGGTTGCATCAGGGGGCTTCAAATGGGACATGGTGTAAATAAACCAGTCCATAAAAATCAGCCCTCCAAAAACCACACGGCGCACCTTTCACTCTACGCCCCGCTGTGTGGCCGTACAGTAGTTTACGGCCACATATTGGGTGTTTCTGTAAACGGCAGAGTCAGGGCAATAAAGATACAATCTTGTTTGGCTGTTAACCCTTGCTTTGTTAGTGGAAAAAATGGGTTAAAGTGAAAAATTAGACAAAAAAATGAAATTCTCAAATTTCCTCCCCATTTGCCAATAACTCTTGTGCAACACCTAAAGGGTTAACAATGTATGCAAAATCAGTTTTGAATACCTTGAGGGGTGTAGTTTCTTAGATGGGGTCATTTTTGGGTGGTTTCTATTATGTAAGCTTCGCAAATCGACTTCAGACCTGAACTGGTCCCTAAAAATTGAGTTTTTGTAAATTTCTTAAAAATTTCAAGATTTGCTTCTAAACTTCTAAGCCTTATAACATCCCCAAAAAATAAAATATCATTCCCAAAATAATTCAAACATGAAGTAGACATATGGGGAATGTAAAGTCATCACAATTTTTTGGGGTATTACTATGTATTACAGAAGTAGAGAAACTGAAACTTTGAAATTTGCAAATTTTTCCAAATTTTTGGTAAATTTGGTATTTTTTTGTGCAAAAAAAAAATTTTTTTGACTTCATTTTACCAGTGTCATGAAGTACAATATGTGACGAAAAAACAATCTCAGAATGGCCTGGATAAGTCAAAGCGTTTTAAAGTTATTAGCACTTAAAGTGACACCTTAAGGGGTTAAGGGGCCAAAAGTAATGGGACAATTGGCTTCTCGGCTGTTCCATGGCCAGGTGTGTGTTATTCCCTCATTATCCCAATTACAATGAGCAGATAAAAGGTCCAGAGGTCATTTCCAGTCTGCTATTTGCATTTGGAATCTGTTGCTGTCAACTCTCAAGATGAGATCCAAAGAGCTGTCACTATCAGTGAAGCAAGCCATCATTAGGCGGAAAAAACACAACAAACCCATCAGAGAGATAGCAAAAACATTAGGTCTGGCCAAAACAACTGTTTGGAACATCCTTAAAAAGAAGGAACGCACTGGTGAGCTCAGCAACACCAAAAGACCCGGAAGACCACGGAAAACAACTGTGGTGGATGACCGAATAATTATTCCTCTGGTGAAGAAAACGCCCTTTACAACAGTTGTCCAGATCAAGAACACTCTCCAGGAGGTAGGTGTATGTGTGTCAAAGTCAACAATCAAGAGAAGACTTCACCAGAGTGAATACAGAGGGTTCACCACAAGATGTAAACCATTGGTGAGCCTCAAAAACAGGAAGGCCAGATTAGAGTTTGCCAAACGACATCTAAAAAAGCCTTCACAGTTCTGGAACAACATCCTATGGACAGATGAGACCAAGATCAACTTGTACCAGAGTGATGGGAAGAGAAGAGTATGGAGAAGGAAAGGAACTGCTCATGATCCTAAGCATACCACCTCATCAGTGAAGCATGGTGGTGGTAGTGTCATGGCGTGGGCATGTATGGCTGCCAATGGAACTGGTTCTCTTGTATTTATTGATGATGTGACTGCTGACAAAAGCAGCAGGATGAATTCTGCCACAACATGAATGGAACAATGCTAATATCTTTGTAGATAAAAAATATAAATAATTAAAAGACCAGCTTTGACTACTGCTTTAAAGGCCTTGTGAAGGCATTTATAGATGACCTATCCTCAGGATAGGTCATCAATGTCTGATCGGCGGAGGTCTGACATCCGACACCCCAGCTGATCAGATGTTTGAAGAGAAGGCAGGGCTCCATGCGAGTGCAGTGTAACTACAAATATTTGCTCTATTTACTTGAATGGAGCAAGAGCTTGTAATTACACTGTGCTGCCACTCTGCAGGAGATGACTGGCAGTGTAATGACCGCGGCTGATTGGCAGAGGTGCTGAGTGTCGGACCTCCGCCGTTCTAATATTGATGACCTATCCTGAGGATAAATCATCAATATGAATTGCTGCACAACCCCTTTAACTTTAGATTTAATAAAATATGGCCAAGCTTGCAATGTGGGTAGATAGCCCTTTAAGTATTAATTTTCATAGGGAGATGGATGGCCTTTGGGCCTCTCAGATGTAGGGACCCAGATATTATTGCAGACTCTCCAGCTGTTGTAAAACTACAACTCCCACTATGTCCTGCTGTAGGCTGATAGCTGTGGGCAGTCTGGGCATGGTAAGAGTTGTAGTTTTGCAACAGCTGGAGAGCCTCAGGTTGGCCATCCTTGCCCTAAGACTTGTTATAATAATGAAAATTGAGAACCAGCGTAAGGTAACAGAATTTACCACTCGGAAGACTTTATAATGGTCCTATGATGAGATCAATTATACAGAAAGCTACAGTTTGTTTATCTACATTAACTAAATAAATTGCAGACTAGACGGGCAAATGAACTGAAAACCCCCAGTAAATGAGCCACTGAACTGGTAGAGCGATCTCGCTGTGAGATGAAAGGGCGATGCGCCATCAGCAGAGGGTTTTTTCTTTTACTTTGTGATACCTTTCTGATACTTTTCTTGACCTTGTTGCTCAAGACTAATGAGAAGAGTCTCTTGAAACTTATTCAGGAAAGAGTAGTCTGATATATTGCTGCGCAAGAGAGAAATCTTTTAGGAAGGAGACTTTATCATTATCAGCGAGCATTTATTTCATATATCTCCTTTAGGAACAGTGACCAGGTCATTGTCCAGCATGAAGCATAACTAATGGAGGAAAAACTTTGCAAAGTTTGCAGTTTCTGTAGCGTAGCTAATATAGACGTGGGCAGGATCGTATCATAGGTCTCTTCTTCTTATGTTCTGGTTATACCCTCCAATATGATCGGACTATAGGACATGCTCGCAATACAATCATACCCTATATACACATAGAACACTACACATTACCTTAGCATTGAATGGCATCATTATAAAATCCTTGTATACTCTCTGTAGACCTCAAACACTACATCTCCAGACCTGACCACTGGGCATACATTATACGTGCAAATTAGGTTTCCTCCAGAAATAATCCTGTCTCTCTAGTGACCCCTCTATGTATCTACCCTGTAAGTCCAACCCATGAATGAGCCTTGAAATATAAATTGGGATCTTAGTCAAACCAAACAACCAAGAAGAACTAATATGCATACATTTTTACCATGAAGCATTGCCTGTAGGAATCCAATGTGGATCTCCTCAATGAGAACCATCACACCCAACTGATACTCTATATACATATAATAAATTATATTATAGTCAGTTCCTGTGGACGAGTCACATTGGGAGGTGACTTCACCTCCAAATGTGACTCGTCCACAGGAACTGACTATAATATAATTTATTTATACTCTATACTGTTCATAGAACACTACAACTCCCAACATGACCTGACTACTGGACTTGACATATTACAATTCTATTATACTCTATACATAGAACACTACGATTCCCAACATGACCCAACCACTGGACATGATCAAGATGCAAACCTATTATACTCTAAACATAGAAAACTACAATCCCCAACATGGCCTGACCAGGAGACAAGACTATAATATAATTGTATTATACTTTATAAGTACAACGCTACAACTTTGAAGATGACCCAACCACTGCACATGATCATCATACAAATCTATCATACCTTATACATGACCATAATACTTTTCTCTTATACTCTATCCATAGTATACTACAACCCTCAACATGTCCTGACCACTGCACATGATCATAAAACAAATCTATCATACCATATACATGACCATAATACTTTTCTGTTATACTCTGTTATAGTATACTACATGTCTTGACCACTGGACGTGACCATAATACTTTTTTGTTATGCACTATCCATAATATACTATAACCCTCAATGTGTTCTGAACTCTGGGCATAAGCATAATACTTTTTTGTTATACTGTACCCATAGTATACTAGAACCCTCAACATGTCCTCACCATTGGGCATGAGTATGATATGATTCTATTATACTCTATACATAAAGCGCTACAACCCTGAACATGACCCAATGCATGAGCCCCCACCAACTATGTATACTGTGGGGACTCGCTCTGGTAGACAGGATAAGCGAACGCAGTATAGAGGCAACAACAAGTTCTTTGGATCAAACAGTTCAGTGTTTTATTCACACTTTAGGCAAGTGACAAAACAAACAGTCACCTTGCGGTGTTGGTGGTAATTCACATCATGCGGCAATTCTGCTTCAAAGAGTCCTGTTTTCACGTTAAATAGGTAGCAAACCTTCATCCAGACACAAGGCTCCCAGATCCCAACACAGAGCCCTGGCTTCTGAGCCCTGCTGCCTATTTAAGGACAACCAGGTGCTGCCAAAACCCAGACCGGCATTTAAAATCCGGTCCGGTATTTGACCTCACCTGGCTGTAAATCAGCCCAGCAGCACATGCTGGGAGGAAAATACCTGTTTCCATCGGGTGACCCGGGTATTTCTGTCCTTGGCCTGGCTTTTCCACTTGAGAGGGAAGTGGTCAGTCACCTGGCGGAATTTTCTCCCCAATAAATAATAGCGGAGAGATTATAGTGCCCACTTGATAGCCAGGCACTCTCTCTCCACCATACTATACCGGGTTTCGGCTGGGGTGAGCTTATGGCAGAGGAAGACAATGGGATGCTCCTCCCCGTTGACTTTCTGAGACAATACAGCACTGAGGCCTACTTTGGAGGCATCGGTCTGTACCACAAACTCCCTATTGAAGTCGGGCATCACCAAAACCGGTGACCTGCACAGGGCCGACTTCAAAGTGGAAAAAGCCTCTTCCGCCCGCTCAACCCAGTGAACCATCACTGACTTGTGTCCCTTTAAGAGTCCTGTCAAGGACGCGGCTAGAGTAGCAAAGTGGGGAACAAACCTCATGTAATAGCCCCCCTTTCCCAGGAATACATTTATTTGCCTAGTGGTGACAGGTCGGGGCCAATTCCGTATCGCCTCTATTATGTTCACTTGGGGTTTGATGACTCCGCGCCCAATGACATACCCCAGGTACTTCTATCCCTATCGCACATTTTTTTGGGTTAGTGGTTAGGCCAGCTTTCCGAAAGGGAGTCCACTGCAGCCTGCACTTTGGGTAGGTAACTTTCCCAGTCGGTACTGTGGATGACAATATCGTCCAGGAAAGCTGAAGCGTACTGACGATGTGGACGAAGCACAGTGTCCATTAGTCGCTGAGAAGTGGCGGGGGCGCCATGCAGACCAAAGGGTATGACCTTATATTGATACAGCCCCTTAGGTGTGATGAAGGCAGTTTTCTCTTTTGGCAGCACCTGCCAGTAACCTTTCGTGAGGTCCAAAACAGAAAATTACCGGGCTTGTCTTAACCTCTCGATGAGCTCATCCACTAGGTGCATGGGATACGCATCAAATTTGGAAACCTCGTTAAGTTTTCGAAAGTCGTTACAAAACCGCAATGTCCCGTCCGGCTTGGGTATCGATACTATAGGATTGGCCCCAGGGGCGTCGTTAGGTCAAAACATTCGGGGCTGGAGCCCCGAATGTTTATGCTGGCCGGGAAGAGCTATACTCACCTTTTACTTCCTGGTCCTCGGCGCTCCACTGTGAAGGCTGCACAGCAGACTATACAAGAGGATTACCGAGTGGTGAAGAGCAGCAGCATCCGGAGCAGGAACTGTAAGTGTTTTTTTAATTTTATTTTATTTAGGGGCTGATGGAGGCACTGGGCACTGGGGGATGAAGAAAGGCACTGGGGGCTGAAAAGAGGCTACTGGGGGGCTGATATGGGGCATTGGGGGCCGATATGGGGCACTGGTGGGCTGATGTGAGGCACTTGGGAGCTGAAGAGGGGCATTGGGGGGTGATATGAGGCACTGGGGGGCTGAAGAGGGGCACTGGGGCTGATGTGAGGCACTGAGGGGGCTGAAGAGAGGCTGCTGGGGGGCTGAAGAGGGGCACTGGGGGCAGATATGAGGCACTGGGGGGCTGAAGAGGGGCATTGAGGGCTGATGTGAGGCACTGGGGGGTTTAAGAGAGGCTGCTGGGGGCTGATATGAGGCACTGGGGACTGATATGAGGCATTGGGGGCCCGAAGAGGGACACTGAGGGGCTGATATGAGGCACTGGGGGGCTGATATGAGGCACTGGGGACTGATATGAGGCACTGGGGGGCTTAAGAGGGACACTGGGGGGCTGATATGAGGCACTAGGGGCTGATATGAGGCACTGGGGGCTGTTATGAGGCTGCTGGGGGGCTGATATGAGGCACTGGGACCTTATATGAGGCCCTGAGGGGCTAAAGATGAACACTGGGGGGCTGAAGAGGGGCACTGGGGGGCTAAAGAGGGGCACAGGGGGCAGATATGAGGCACTGGGGCTCTTATCTGAGGTCTGATTGGGGGTCATTCACATTGGGGTCTGATCTGAGGTCTTATTGGGGTCTTATTAACATTGGGGGTCTTATTGGGGCTGTCAGCTGAGGTCTAATTAACAGTGGGGGTCTGATTGGTGGTCTGACCTCGGGTGTAATGAAAAATATTTTTTTCTTATTGTCCCCCTCTAAAACCTAGGTGCATCTTATGGGCCGGAGCGTCTTATAGGGCGAAAAATACGGGTAAGTTTAAAAATGAGTTCAAAACTTCTGTCACTACGGTCTGAAAATCTGAACTCATGCCCGCGCAGCCTGCAAGTAACGGAACAAGTACAAGGGGGGTTGATGGGTTACAACTTCTGTGATTAGTTTATAGTTGGGGGGTTTGCTTCATTTTAAATTAGGCTGACCATAGGTTAGGATGATCTGTGGGGTTGCCCAGACGGCTAGGCCCTTCACTGTAGTTATTAACCCCTTTCAGCAGTCCCCCATTCACTGAAGGGGTGAATGCTGAAAGGGGTTAATAACTACTGTGAAGGCCCCCAATGCCGATGAGGGCGTGGCTTCGTGGGGTGGGGACGTGGCTTCACGTGGGCTCGTGCCCCGGATGTCTTTAGACCCTAGCAACGCCCCTGATTGGCCCACTCACTTTTTGACTCCTCAAGGACATCTAGCTGCAACATTTAGCTGCACCTCCTCCGATATGGCTTGTCGCCGAGCCTCGGGCACCCGTTATGGTTTTAATTGGACTTTTGCCTGAGGCTCAGTGACAATGTCATGCTGGATTATGGAAGTGCATCCAGGGAGGTCCAAGAACACATCTGTGTTCAGATTAACGAACTCCTGGCCTCCTGAGTCTGTTTAGAGGAGAGGCTGTCAGCAATTTTTACTGTGGCAGCCGCTTCTCTTGCATCAGACAGAGGGGCCGATACCTCTTCTCCTAGAAAACCCGTCTTCTGTACAGGTTTCCCTATCTTTCTACGGTTTGAGTAAATTCACATGGTAAACCCGCTCCGGCTTTCTCCGCCCTGGCTGGTGTACCTTGTAGTTTACATCTCCAATTTTCTCGAATACCTCGTAGGGCCTCTGCCACCTAGCCAGGAACTTACTGTTCACGGTCGACACCGGAACCAAAACCTGATCACCCGGGTTAAAGATCCAGACCCGAGCCTGCCGATTATAGACCCGACTCTGGGCTCGCTGAGCTGCCTCCATATGCTCCCTAACAAGAGGCAACACTGTCTCTATCCGATCTTGCATCTGGGTAACGTACTAAATGACACTTTTATGTGGAGTGGATTGTTGTTTCCACGCCTCTTTGGCCACGTCCAAGAGACACCGCGGGTGTCTGCCATATAGCAGTTCGAAGGGCAAGAACCCAGTAGAGGCCTGGGATACCTCTCCACTACGAACATGAGATAGGGCAGAAGAAGATCCCAGTCCTTCCCATCTTTAGACACTACCTTTTCCAACATATTTTTTAATGTTTGGTTAAGCCGTTCTACCAGACTGTCCATTTGCGGATGGTAAACGGACGTCCGTAGTTGTTTTATGTGCAGCAACTTACAGAGTTCCCTCATCACCTTGGACATAAAAGGGGTCCCTTGGTCGGTCAGAATCTCTTTAGGTAGTCCTACTCGGGAAAACATCTCCATTAACTCCTTAGCTATGCGTTTGGCCGCGATATGTCGCAGTGGCACCGCCTCTGGGTACTGAGTGGCGTAGTCTAGAATGACTAAGATGTGTTGATGCACTCTGGCGGACTTCAGTACTGGGCCTATGAGGTCCATAGCTATTCGGTCAAACGGTACTTCGATAATCGGGAGAGGTATTAGGGGACTACGGAAATGTAGCTTGGGGCTAGTTATCTGGCAGGTCGGGCAAGACTTACAAAACTCTTCCACTTCTTTGAATATGCTGGGCCAGTAAAACCGCTGTAGAATACAATCCTGAGTTATCTGCAGCCCCAGGTGACCCCCGAGAACGCCTTGGTGGGCTAGATCTAACACAAGCTTACGATAAGTCTTGTGGACCACCAACTGTTCAATATTCAATAGGCTCACCCCGTAGTTGGTTTACCGGATACAACATATCTTGATGAACCACAAAACGGAGAAACACTGACTCTGCCCCAGATTGTTGTGGTTCACCATCTACTATTAACACATTTACCCAGGCGCGGGATAGGGTTGGGTACCGACGTTGGGTGGTACCAAAATTTTCCCCGGAGACATGGAGGTCTGCCAATTCAGGACTTGGCGGCCAGTCCTCCACATCTCCCACCATTACACTTAGCGGGGTTGTCTCCCCCTCTTCCACAGAAGTGGCGGTCACCCCTTCCGCTGGCCTTTCGGTCTCAGGTTCCCAGGTTTCTGGTCTCCCCCACTGAGCCAGGCCACTCTGCTAGGGTTACCCCTGTCTCATGGGTATCAGTCACTCTCATAGCAGGCCACAGTGCCGGGAAGCTCGGGAAGTCTCTCCCTTTTATGAGTTCATAATGTAAATTGGTGGCGATGGCCACCTCATGGGTCCACCTGCCGGCCACCGGGGACAGAAACACCAGGGCAGTGGGATAGTCCTTTAATTCTCCATGGATGCACACGACCCCGACTTTTCGGCCAGTATACTTGGCGGGCTGCACCAGGGAAGGCTCCCTGAGTCCAGCAGAGCTACCGCCAGAGTGTCTCCCACTTCCACCTGGCACAGGTGGCTATTGTCTATAGTCTCTGGGATACCTGTTGCATAGTGATGAGTGGCAGGGGCAATATTCGAATTTGCGATATATCACAAATATTTAGGCGAATATTCGCCAAATATTAGTTATTTCATGATATTTATGATATTCTTTTCGATTACGCTATTATGCGAGCACGTACGCTACTATTAGCTACATAAGTGATGAAAATGGTTGGCAGCAACTTTCGAGATAGTGAGGAAGAACTCCTGATCACGGTAAGTAATTGTACATTACGGCACTGTTTTAGATTAAAATTCCATGCATGTCATAACAATAGCTTTATATGCAAATAGAGTTTTTCAAAGTATTCAAGATCGCGCAAATGTGTAGGTGCTGACAACAGTCGCTGGTTCTGGGGTAGACAAATCAAAGGGTTTTGGAACCGCGCTGCTAGAGACTATGTCTCCCGGTCAACAGTGGATGGCAAAAAGGGTGTCAGCCCCTCTCCTCGACACCCAAAAGATTCGATCTTCCCCAGACCTCCTCCTCTGCAGGGTTTAAAGAAGATAGGCAGAATAGTGAAGCACCCTTTGCAATCTTTTTATAAAAGGTTTTATTCTACTCACAAAAGTCGGTAGACAAAAGGCATAAAATACAAATCAGTCGTCACGTTCCTGCCCGACCCGGGTTTCGCTGTCTCGCTTCTTCAAGGGCGATAACTGCGCATGCTTGCAGTCGGGCCCTTTAAATAGCCCAGCTGATCTCATTACACAAGCCGGTGTAGTTCCGGACCATATACCAAACTTCCAAAAACAACAGTTGCAAATCATACATAATAAAATCATAGTCGACGGTCCTTAATACAATCACATTAAAGACATTAGACTAAAATAAAAGAAAATTTTCTCTCACTATTACCAATTCATATATATACCCTTTCGGGTTACCGCAATTACATACATTCAGTGCATATCTTCAGCCTCCTTTCAAAATTACTACCCCCCATCATAACCGTATCATCTAGTATCCTAAATTGCTTCAACTTTATCTACAATATCAATAATACCGTCCCCTGGGCTCCGCCCACTCCTGGAGCGTTGTTCATGTGTTCTCCACCCACTCCTGGAGCGTCATTCAGGTGTTCTCGACCCCGCCTCCACCTCCGACGCCCACATCACAAAAAGCCACTGTCCAATTGAACAGTCAGGCCAACCTGACGTCACTGAAAGGTCCTTAAGAGGCCAGGTAGAGAACAGCCGAACGACGCTACCGGTGAGAACACTTTATATTATACATGGTTTCAAATCAAATTCAATGTTTAGCCCATTGGGTTGTAGGGTCCCTAGCTGGTAGATCCACTCTACCTCTTTTCTATTAATCTGCGCCAACGAGTCCCCTCCACGCCAGTGTGGCTTAATGGCTTAACAGTTTCCACTCCAGCAAATTTTAAGCCCCGCGGATTTTTTCCGTGCATGAGTTTAAAATGAGCTGACACACTGTGGGTCATCAGGCCTTTTTTGATGTTCCGTAGGTGTTCTTGTATCCTAACCTTCAACTTCCTAACCGTCCTACCCACGTACTGGAGCCCACAAGGGGACTCCAGCACGTATATGATGCCCTCATTTTCGCACGAACAGTTACTTCTTATGCGAAATTCAACCCCATTCTTTTTAGATACCATATGGTTAATGTTTCTCTGCCGTTCTTTTGAATTCCGATTTTTACAACCAGCACAAAATCCGCACCAAGTAAATTTTCCTCCTTCTTTATTCATCTTTATATTCACTGGGGGAATGGCACTGTGCACAAGTTTTTCTCTAATGCTAGCCGCTTTTTTGAAAATAAAAGAGGGATTTGCGGGTATTGTTTTCCCTATTATTGGATCGTTCTTTAATACTCCCCAGTTCTTTTTCACCATTTTTTTGATATTATCAGACATGGAGCAAAACTTAGTCACAAACGAAAACCTATAGTCCCTATCCACCTTTTTCACTTTTCCTTTCATGTGTTCCTCTCCTCCCCCTTTTTCTATCTCCACATTTTGTATGCACACATCTAGATTGGCCTCATCATAACCTCTTTCTACATTGATATGAAGAGCTGTCATTACGGCCCATGGCTCAGGAACATACCGAAAGGTCAGTTCAAGAGGATGGCCCGTAATTGTACAGAAGTGAGTGACTATAGAACACAATGTGGGGTGTTAAAAAACAGATTTGTGGAAAGAGGTTATGATGAGGCCAATCTAGATGTGTGCATACAAAATGTGGAGATAGAAAAAGGGGGAGGAGAGGAACACATGAAAGGAAAAGTGAAAAAGGTGGATAGGGACTATAGGTTTTCGTTTGTGACTAAGTTTTGCTCCATGTCTTTTGGGTGTCGAGGAGAGGGGCTGATACCCTTTTTGCCATCCACTGTTGACCGGGAGACATAGTCTCTAGCAGCGCAGTTCCAAAACCCTTTGATTTGTCTAAACCAGTGTGAGCGACCTACCACACTATTCCGGGACCAGCAGCAGCGCAAGTAACTGTCTGTGTTGGGACACAGGACTGACTTTCTGTTTTTTGCTGGTTCTGGGGTGGAGATTTCCGGGGTTTGACTGCCCCCCTCCCAAAAGAACCCCCTGTAGAGTCCTGGTAGCCTCATAGCGCTCCATCAGGTCGACCATCTCAAGGGCATTACCGGGAGACACCTGGCCGTCCAGTGTTGGAGAGGGTACGGCAAAGCCCTCCAGAAGACATCAGCCAACAGACAGTCCAGCATAGCAGTGGAACTCAGCACGTCAGGCTGCAGCCATTTTTGCAACCGGTGTAACAGATCATAATACTGAGGTCTCGCGGGTTAAGCCTGGTTAAACTCCCACTGATGCACCCGCTGGGCCCGGAACACATTCACCCCCAGTCTTGCCAGAAACTCACCCTTTACTGTCGTGTAATCAGCCGCTTGATCATCTGGCAAGTCGAAAAACACCTGCTGGGGTCCGGATGCCAGGAACGGAGCGACGACCTCAGCCCACTGATCTTGGAGTAGTCTCTCCCTCACGGCCACCTTCTCGAACACCACGAGATAGGTCTTGACGTCGTCTGAGAGGGTCATCTTAGGGATCACCGCACGGACCGCTTTTCGGGCATCACATGTTGCAATAGCAGCTGGTTGGTTTCCTGCTGCTGCTTATTAGCCTACCGCTGTTGCAAGTTAGCCTCCACGAGGGCTTTCACGACAGCCTCCATTTTGTCGAGAGACACGGGTTGTAATTTCGCTGGTTTGATGTAAGACATACAACCGTGCCCAGAAAAACAAAAATATTTCGGCCTTCACACCAGCCTCACTGCACCCGCCTTCATCCTCCACCAATTGTGCGGACTCGCTCTGGATTAGCGGACGCAGTATAGAGGCAACAACATGTTCTTTGGATCAAACAGTTCAGTGTTTTATTCACACTTTAGGCAAGTGACAAAATAAACGGTCATATTCAAACATAAAGTCACCTTGCGGTGTTGGTGGTAATTCACACCATGCGGCAATTCTGCCTCAAAAAGTCCTTGACCATAGCAGCAACCTGTTTTTACACCAAACAGGTAGCAAACATCATCCAGACACAAGGCTCCCAACACAGAGACCTGGCTTCTGAGCCCAGCTGCCTATTTAAGGACAGCCAGGTGCTGCCAAAATCTGGACCGGCATTTAAAATCCAGTCCGGTATTTGAACTCACCTGCAGCACATGCTGGGAGGAAAATACCTGTTTTCCCAAACCTCTCACTGTGTCACAATCCATACTACACTACAACTCCCAACATGACCCAGCCACTAGACATGATCTCATAACACAAACTTATCATACTCTATGTATAGTATGGTACAACCCTCAACATGTCCTAACCACTGGACATGACCATAATACTTTTCTTTTATACTCTATCCATAGTACATTACAACTCTCAACATGCCCTGACCACAGGACATGACCATAATAATTTTCTGTTATACTTTGTCCATAGCATACTACAACCCTCAACATGTCCTGACCACTGGGCATGAGCATAATACATTTCTATTATACTCTATGCAAAGAGTGTTACAACTCTGATCATGACCCAATGGATGAGCCTCCCACCAACTATGTCATGTATTTTATGACATGGATGGATCTCTTACTTGTGGGACGCCCTAGGGCTCCAGGATTGGGCTTTGTAACAGCACCCCCCAGCTATTACGTAATTCATATCACTGGCCTCTGTTGGGGAAAGGGTTCATTTGGGCCCCCTCTGCACCTTGTGTATTAATGCCCCTGTCTGGGGCTGAACAGATCCCAAGCATACTGACTATACATTTACTTCTTTTATGTGATACAATGTGTATTATTTGTTTCACATTCCTCTCAAATTGCAACATTTAAAAGAACTTCCAGCGGAGCTCATTATAAATCTCTGGAGCTGAATCCCAGGTTAAACAAGGATTTCCAAAGCAGTACAATGAGAGTTTCTGTCAGACAAATATTTTACAAGCTTCTACCAGTGAACTCTGAATTACCCTCGGCCTTTCATATTTTCCAGCTAACATACATGCAGCTGCTCCCGACATGTAATCAACTGATTGTTACACGGGCATTTTCCAAAGGTATGACAACCTGAGATTTATAAGGTCGCCCGGCGCGGACATAATCCATTCAATAGCTACAATTTATTGTCTGATTATAATTGTATACACAAACATCACAGTGATTTAGGTGACGCGGTGTAAAGATGAAATCCGTTTATTTTAAAAGGGGTTCTAACCTCGAAAATAACTTATACAGAACACCTTCCTTTCTACCCTTTTAACAGCGTTGTTATTTTGTCTTATTGATTGGGATTTTATCACCGCGTTGACACTTATATTTCATGTTAATCGAAGAAGATGTAATTTTCCTACGTGTTTTTTTTTTTTTACAAGAATATGACTGCGATTAATTATGATGCTATTATGCTCCTGATGCGCTTTGATTATTTAGTTCTCGGAAGAGGTAATCAGGCAGACAGACTCATGCATTCCTGTATGCTTTTACGGTACTTTGAATGTACAAACGTACCGTTACAGGCATTGTTCTACTCGGGTGTTGAACCATGAGGTTCTAGAATATTTGCATAGTGTCCCGTTGTATAAGTGCATTACAATGGCGTGGTATAAACATGGAGTAGAGCGCAATTCTAGTGGCAATTAGACCGCATCATGATGGCATGTGCTCTCCAGCCCTCCTGCGAACTCTGAGAAGACCATTATTAGTACCAAGTCTGAACCTTCTTTCATCACTGAACACTGTAGTTTGGCATTGATGGCTGCATCGGAGTTCGAGAGAACCTACTGCCATTATGTATAGTGCGGAGACACTCAGGACCAACCCCTGGTGTCATGGTAAGGGGCGCCATTAGCTACCATGGCTATTCCCATCTGAAACCCATAGAGGGAACATTGACTGGCCTTCGTTATATCCAGGACGTCATGGATCCAGTCTTAGTGCCATTTTTTTTTACTCAGTCAGGAGAGTTCCAACAAGATAGCGCCATCCACACCTAGCATCTGCTAGACAATGTGCTCTTCAGGACATTAGCATCTCCTCTGGTCAACTCCATCTCTCCCCATCAAGAATGTCTGTGGCTGGATAGGTTGATGGATCTCCCAATGCGCAGAATCATGGGTCCAAGTTGGAAGAGCTTGGAATGACCACAAAAGGATATCCAGCATCTATATGACCACTACTATGCCTGTATCACAGCAAAGGGAGATGCCACCCAGTATTAATGTGACCCTGCTGCCTTAACATATACCCTACTGCAGAACCCAAAATAAAGGGGCACCACCTCCGCTGTGTGATCATTGACCAAGGACCATTAGCAGTTCACTAGCAGTTTCTACATTGTCAGTCTCAACTCAATCACATTAAGTTTTCCAGTTCTTTTTTCATTTTCTGCTAGTGTAGATAAATAGATACAGTAGATAGATAGACAAGATGACAAAGGCCCCATTGAGCTGGGCTGAAACGTTGCGACTGGGCTAATAAACGGGTCCACCACCCTCACCTTCCTTGGAGTGCTGCCTCATTATTATTTGCTGTTTGGACATTGTCTGTGGATTTGTGCCTGGAATCTAGGAGGGATTGCACCCAATTTTCACCCTTGAAGAGAGCGTTCTGCTGTTGTTTTTTGTTTTTGTAGATAGATAGATATAGGATGGAAAGATAGATAATAGATTGATAGGAGCTAGAAAGAAATATTGACAGAGATGAGATAGATCAGTGATGGCAAACAGAGTGCCCAAACTGTAACCCAACACCCACTTATTTATCGCAAAGTGCCAACACGGCAATGTAACCTGAATACTACAGTCCAGTATAGTATATCTTCCATGTACTTTATCATTTAGCTATAATAGCCGCCTACATTCAGTGCGCTGGCTGTGTTGTTCATGGTGCACTCTGCGCTGATGAATGGCAGGAAAAGTCTACGGCATATTGGTACACCATAGACTTTTTCCAGGGTGCGGGTGCCCACAGAGAGGGCTCTGAGTGCCCCCACTGAGATAGATGGATGGATAGATGTTCTTGAATACGGCTTTAACCTGGATTGCTGTCTGAGTGGAGTCACCCAGTCACTTCCAGTTCAGTTTGGAGAGTGCATCGAGCTCTCATAACGTCCTTTAATTTAAAGAGACATTCCAGGTCCTTTCGAGATCTTACACGACACAAGTGCTACTTAGACAGGGAACTGGCTCTTCTTAAAGAGATCAGCTGTGTATGGAGACTGCAATGCTCCATGGGAAAATAATATGCAAAGAGGTATCTCCTAGCCAAAAGAGCCATCGTGTTAGCGCCACCTTGTGGAAGTGACTCCCTATGAGTCAAAGTCTGATTTTTTAACAAGCCTTGGGACCTGACAAGAGTAAATAGCCAAGCCAGATATCCAGTGCAAGTCATGCTTGAAAATTGTATGCAAATGGAGATACGTATAATTAGGTCACATGATATATAGTTCATTGTCCTTTTTTTAAGCCTGGGTGAAACTTAAAGGGCGTCTGTCAGCAGATTTGTACCTATGACACTGGCTGACCCGTTACATGTGCACTGAAGGCATCTGTGTTGGTCCAATGTTCCTAAAAAGTGCAGAGGGTCCGGCAGATGCAGAGAGAGCTGAGCCTCTAGGTGTAACGGCAACGCCCCCATTGCACCTAGAGGCTCATTTGCACATATTAAAACATATTTTTTCTCAGCAATGCGGGCACATATGAACGTGGGACCAACACAGATGTCTTCAGCTGCCAAGCGCACATGTAACAGGTCAGCCAGTGTCATAGGTACAAATCTGCTGACAGATGTCCTTTAACTGGAGTATCACCATGCAAATCTTCCAGCAGACACTTTTTATGGCATGTGTCCTTTAAGTGAAGGATACATAGAAAATGGCACTTTTCATCACAGCGAAGAAAAAATACATGGTTGGAGAAATAGGGGAAAATGTCTTGATATATTTGCATTAATCATCTTCCATTTGCTAAGTTTCAGAAATTCATCAAGTGCACCCCTCATGTGTGACTTCCCGCCGCCCTGCGCTATCAATCAGGAATCATTTTTGATGCTAGGGTATAAGTAATAAACATATAAATCACAGTAATAAAAGTAATCACACTTTGGCTTCTGCCTTCAGACATCATCAATAGAATAAATCTCGTTTAATTTATTAGATTCATTTAACAATGAAGAGTACATACATAATCCCCGGAGTTTTCACTCTTGCAGCTTGCTCGCTATTTATGCTTAATAGATATTCATGCCTAATTGGGAGCAGTGATTATCTTCTCCCGCGAGACCTACCCATCTTGATGCTAATTCAGATTTAGGCAAAGCCCTTCAAATAAACTCTCCAGTTAAGTACAATTAAACATTTTTGGTCCAATTGCAGGGTCATTCCACATAACCTTGTGCAGGTAATTAACAATTTGGCCGACAATGACTTGAGATGCAGGAGTCGTCATAGACTAGAGATATGTTATGGTTACAAGGGACAGTACAGGATCAGAAAAATTTATTTCTTCCAAAAATAGTGCCACGCCTGGCTACTGGATGTGTGTGGTATTGCAGCTCAGCTCCATTTACATTTCAATGAAGCTGAGCTGCAATACCAGACATAACCTATGGTGGGTGCTGTTTGTGGAAGAAAAATCAGCCCTGTTTTCCAAATTCTTGGTAACCCTTTTGATACACCCAAGGAAGCAGGCTTGGACTGGCCCACAAGGGGAACAGGTGAATCCCCCGGTGGGCCTCTGAGCAAGGTGGGCCTCTAGTCCCCCACATCTTGCACAAGTGGCACATGGTTCAGTAGACTGACATATAAATAGACTGGCTAAGATGGTATACAGTACATTGCCTATGTCCATATAAAAGACTGGTTAGTGTGGGCAGGTAGCACATGCATGTAGCTTTACAGAGGGCCCCGAGAGTGGATTTTACTAGTGGGCCCTAGGCACCCCAGTCTGACACTGCAAGGAAGAACATGTTTCTCATAGCAAAGAGATAGAAGAAGGTCCATAACTTTTTGAAGGTGTCTTGTAAATCAAGACGGAGACTGTGACTTGCTGAGGCCCATGATTTAATAAACTATGCCAAAATGCTTCTTTTTGATAAAGTTCTGGTAGTCTTCACATTCAAGGATATACTGTATGTACCATAGAGGAATACCATTAACTATTGGAGAGTCCTGACTGGCCCGTATCTCCTTTGGGTGGTGAGAACTTATAGAATTCGACTATCTGGAGGAACTGGTGTAGAAGATGGGAAAATGAGCCGAGAGTGATAGAAAAGGTATGAAAGGGCAAAGAAACACCAGGCCCTCGTGTACTGAGTGGTCTATTTAGATCTTTTTTTATGGGGCCCTCACTATAAGGCTTCAGGATAGGTGTGAAGCAACTGAACATAAGAAGACAGGGTTCATCTGTGTTCGGAAGAACTCCCTCAGACCTACTCTGCAAGACCTATCAAAAGAATGAAGCAGAAATGCGATGGGATGTAAGATAGAATGTTGCCCCCTCCCGAATCCATAGTCCGGACACTGTTCTGAAGCCTAGTTGATAGATTACATCCTCATGGCTTCATTGAAAGACCTGGACTGCCAGTGGCCAAGTGGTTGGCTCTGCTACTATGTACTGAAGTCTCAGCATGGCACACGACCTCAGAGACCACTGATTGGCTGGCCGCTGTGAAATGCGGAACTTTTCACATGGGGTAGGGACGTGAGGGAGGGAAGGAGATGTGCTAGAGGTACCAGGATAACCAGAGTAGGTTAGTGGATTTTTTAACTCACACATGATCCCCAATTTTTGTCACAGCCTGGACATCCCCTTTAAGAGAGGACATTTCTATATCACAATGCCGATGGGCAAAGCTTGTTTCATGTATTATATGGACAGGTGAGATATTGTGTCACCAAGTGTCTATCCTATATGTGCCTACATGCCGCCAACTAGTGATTATGTGGTGTATTGCAGCCACTCCAGGTATTTTTTGTGATATTGTATTGAACTGGTGGTCTAAGGGTACTTTCACACTAGCGTTATTCTTTTCCGGTATTGAGTTCCGTCCTAGTGGGTCAATACCGGAAAAAAAATAATCAGTTTAATCCTAATGCATTCTGAATGGAGAGCAATCCATTCAATATGCATCAGAATGCATCAGTTCAGTCCCTCTTACGATATTTGGCCGGAGAAAATACCGCAGCATGCTGCGGTATTTTCTCCATCCAAAATTCCGGAACACTTGCCGGAATGCCGGATCCGACATTAATTTACATTGAAATGTATTAGTCCGGTCTTTCGGTCTGCACATGCGCAGACCTTTAAAAATGTGAAAATAATAAATACCGGATCCGTTTTCCGGATGACACCAGAGAGACGGATCCGGTATTTCAATGCATTTGTCAGACGGATCTGCATCCGGATCTGTCTACAAATGAGATCCTCACAACGCAAGTGTGAAAGTACCCTTACACAAATTAGTGCTAAGGTACAAATGGATGCCACCATATTCCCCCACATTACATACAACCCAGTATGCAGACTTCATGGACTGATTTTATTCTATTGACTTCCACTTTGACTAAGACGATAATTTTTAGGTTTGTCAATACCGCCCCAGTTGCCAAAAATGTTATACCTCTCGTATGCATCGCCAAAAGGCCACAATGATACCTGCAGGTAAAAGGGGTAATCCTACCCCTATAATACCCCCTCTAATACCCGGGCCCCTCATACAGGCTGTAGTTTTCCGCGTCATTCCTGATGCCCGCACGGCCACTGCTGCATCTCCCCGTAGCCCGGATCAAAACATCTGGCGACGGAGAGGGGCAGCTAATAGCAGGCCACAAATGGAACGAGCCTCCCTAGCATTACCCGCGATGGTAGGGAGGCTCATCTCCATTGTGGCCTGCTACTGGATATCCCCCCATCGCCAGATGTTTTAATCCACGCAACGGGGAGATGCAGCGGCGGCCGTGCGGGCATCAAGAGCGACGCAGGTGCTGAGGAGCGGTGTAAGTACAATCTTTATGAGGGGCCCAGGCATTAGGGGGGCATTATAGGTGTTGGACAGGGGTGTACCATAGCGGCAGACCATGCGACTGCTATGGGGCCCAGGGTCTTAGTTGAAATTATCTCCTCTTCTACTGGGAGTGAAAACTTGGTCAGGACTCTACCCTCTAAAGGAACAAATTTTAGCAAATGAAGCAGTGGAAAAAATGGCCCAAGGGTCATTGAAAGGGGTTTAGGCAGAAACCCTTCTGTCCTGTCTGGGGGGCCTGGTTTGATCCTTGCTATGGGGCCCTTACTTCTCTATGTACACCACTGGTGTTGGATAACCCTTTTAAGTCGCAGCTGTCCACACTACAAAGAAATAATTTTATGCATCCCTTTTGCCGTGTAAATATATACATGAAATTTCAATTTAGCAACTAAAATGGCTGCAATGAATAATTTACCTCCAAGACATCTGACGACCAGAATGATAAAAAATTAAGCTTTTTATGAGATAATTTTGATGCAAATGCATAATAACCCTTTTACGATACAGTAAATTCGTATAGGTCAAGCAGATTTTCCTCCAAATATTCCATTCTCCATAATAAATAATTTTCCAAATTACATCACTTGGGTAGAGCCATTTTCTTTACAAGAGCCTTTGTTAATTTGCTTTTTGAGATGGGAACGTGATTTACACTTCTGGCATATTCTAACAAAGAAGGATAAAGCCATATACAGGCATAAAATCTACATGACATAAAATAGTGAAATGGATTTGAAATGGCTTGCCAAACATGTTCAGCTTGGAGTGGGTCGTTTTGGTGTTTTTGACATGGTGGAGTGAGGATGGTGAGGATGTGGAAACCTCATGGGTGGAAGTTCAAAGGGATAAAAACTCTGAAATAATAATGTGTAATCTATAGGTGTAATCTATAGACCCCCTACGCAACTGTATAACCAAATAGAGCAGCTGCTGGTACAGTGGTCATAATGGGAGATTTTAACTTCCCAGACATTGACTGGGGTCATAATTCTGCCTCAACCACAAAGGGGAGAAAATTCCTCAACTTGCTGCAGGACCACTTTATGGGCCAGTTTGTAGAAGCTCCCACTGGGGCGATGCTCTGTTGGATCTGGTAATTTCTAATGATGCAGAGCTTGTTGGTAATGTTACTGTTCGAGAAACACTAGGTAATAGTGACCACAATACAATTATATTCCTCCTAAACTATAAGAAGCAAACTCTAGATTTCAAAAAGGCTAATTTCCCTGGGCTGAGAGCAGCATTTCAGGGCAGCTACTGTCACATAATAATACTGAGGAGAAATGGGAGAGCTTTAAATCCACATTGAGTAATTGCACTACAAAAATGTATTCCTTTAGGTAACAAGTATAAATGGATAAAATTAAACCCCCCATGGCTTATAGCTACTGTAAAAAGGGGAATAAAAGACAAAAAAAGGGCATTTAAAAAAAAACAAATCTGATGGGTCAGCTATAGCGTTCGAAGATTACAAAGGGCTTAATAAAATCTGTAAAAAGGAGATAAAATTAGCAAAAATACAAAATGAACAGCAGGTGGCAAAAGAGAGCAAAACAAATCCCCAAAAATTATTTAAATATATAAATGCTAAAAAAAAATAGGTCTGAGCAAACGTGGCGCCCATATTCAAAACAGGATCAAGGTTCATCACAGGTAATTATAGACCTATGGGTTTGGAAAGTATAGTCTGTAATTGGATTGAAAACTGGCTGAAGGACCGTGTCCAGAGAGTTGTGGTCAATGATTCCTATTCAGAATGGTCCCGGGTTATAAGTGGTTACCCCAAGGTTCAGTGCTGGGTCCTCTATTATTTAATTTATTTATTAATGATATTGAGGATTAATAGCACCATATCTATTTTTGCAGATGACACTGAGCTGTGTAGAACTGTGCAGTCTATGGAAGATGTCCATACACTACAAGTGACTTGAACACTCTGAGTTATTGGGCATCAACTTGGCAAATGAGGTTCAATGTGGACAAATGTAAAGTTCTGCATCTCGGCAGTAATAATCTCTGTGCTTCATATGTCCTAGGTGATGTAGCACTGGGAGAGTCACTTATAGAGAAGGATTTGGGTGTCCTTGTGGATGGTAGATTAAATTACAGTATACAATGTCAATCAGCTGCTTCTAAGGCCACCAGGATATTGTCATGCATTAAACGAGACATGGACTCGCGGGGCAGGGATGTAATATTACCACATTACAAAGCGCTGGTGCGGCCTCATCTGGAATACGCAGTCCAGTTCTGGGCACCAGTCCATAGAAAGGACGCTCTGCAGCTGGAAAAAGTACAGAGGAGAGCGACTAAACTGATAAGGGGCCTGGAGGGTCTGAGTTATGAGGAAAGATTAAAAGAAACTAATTTATTCAGTCTTAAGAAGAGACGTCCTAGGGGGGAAATGATTAACCTATACAAATATATAAATGGGCCATACAAAGAATACAGTGAAAAACTGTTCCATGTAAAATGCGCTCAAAAGACACGGGGCACTGCCTCCGACTGGAGAGGAAAAAGTTCAGTCTCCGGAAGCGTCTAAGCTTCTTTACTGTAAGAACGATGAATCTGTGGAATAGACTCCTCAGGACGTGTTCACAGCAGGAACAGTGGACAGTTTTAAAAAGGGTTTAGATGAATTAATAAAAGTAAACAACATTAATACTTATGAAAACGTGGAGAAATCTGAGTCTCATTTCCTTCTGGGATTCGTGTCCCCACCTATCCCTTGGTTGAACTTGATGGACTTATGTCTTTTTTCAACCGTATTAACTATGTGACTATGTAACCATGTGTGGTCAAAACAACATTGTCAGGATCATTAAATAACACCTAAGTGCACTCTACAACTGCTAGCATTCACAGTTTTAATAAATCAATATGTAGGTAACACTTCTTCTAAGGTCATGGAATCATTAGAGCACAAGAAGGCTCTTATTAAAGTAAAGTTTTAATATCAAAAAAGATAGTGAGTACAAACAATGGGGTTATCATCGAAAATAGAACATAAGACATACAAACATATACATATACATATACACAGTGCAAAATAACAGTTTGGAAAATAAAAGGGATAAAAACAGAACGCAATACGTTACGCCACAGTTAAGTCCGGTTGCCTGGGAAAGCAGAAATATCGGTCAGTCCATCAAGCTTCTGATCCCCAAAGAAATGACAGTTTCCTATCCTCTATACATGTTGCTAAAAAGTGTCTGTAGGTTCCCTCACAACCCCCCCCCCCCCCCCAAGCCTGTGATCTAAGAGGAGGCCAGTGAGTATAGTAATGAGTCATTACCATACTCACTGGCCTCCTCTTAGATCAACGGGGCTAATCCTATTACATAGGGATGAGAAAATCATAAAAACATAAAACTTCATTTGAATACTGTACGGAGCGAGTATTAGAATGTATTGGCTCCTATGAGCCGAAGTTATTACTTTGCGAAGTCTTGCGAGACTTCGGGTAGTAACTTCAGAAATTAATTTCTACTGTTAAAAAACCTTTTACGGAACTCGGTTTTGGTTTCAAGTGGTACCTTGAGTGGAAAGGCGCTTTGGGATTCTCTTGACTTCCTTATAGGCTCCTCCTCCTAAAGTACACCCTCCCCCGCTTACCACAACCACCAATTATATGTTCTTCAGTGCAGATTACCTTCTTTTTCCTTTGAGTGGTACTGAGCGAGGTACCAGGATAACCTAATAATTTGTTTAGTAGTAATTGTGAGTTTGATTTATTAAAAGGCTGGCATATTTTCCTCCTGGTAACGGAGCTAAATAATATATTCATTTTGGATTACCAGTTTTCTCGCGGGAGTGTTGCTGTTTGCTAAACGGCTTCTTCAATAATTACTCGTTGCCTGAAAAAATGAATTATTTCTTTTTTAGTGACTCTTAATTTTGCTTACCAAGCGTGGCCTAAAGCACGCTGGAAATCCGTCTTGACATAAAAGGGCTTTGTTTGTTATTTTTGTTCCCGTAACACTTTATTTTATAATTTTGCGCAAGCCGATCATTATCAAGAAAGTGTGAAATCTATGCAAAAAAGCCCCCAACCTCTTATTTAAATTTTTTTATTCTTTGCGTACACTTAAATGGGAGTGCTCTGAACGCGGTGTCATTTAAAACAACCTCACGCTATGGAAAACAGTTTATTGTAACATATTTTCCGAATCAATTGTTGCATCTATCAGGGCGTATTTTTTATATCTATGGGCTTAGTGTTCTATTATTATGTGTTATTATATAGGGGGTGATGTCCGTAGGAGAACATCAAGTTCCACGACCAGATTCAAAATATAAGCCTGCAATCCAAGTGCATTCATAAAGTTCAGGGAACTGGGATGTCTTAATTATTTATGGTAGGTGCTACATCATTTATTATGATACATCGGCTGCTGTAGAACCTCTTTAAGGTAAATTCAACTTTCACGCAGATTTTGGGGCTCATTCTGCATCTAAACACGCCAAACGACCCATGTCCTACACCTGTGAATATTACCGTGTGAATTTCCTGATGGATCACTTAAAGCGCCAGACACTGATTTATAAGGTAGCCATACAATAGTCGACACTGGACAGTTTCTTTAAGACAGAATTGCTGAGGCTTAGCCACACTGAAGGGCAACGGGGCTAATCCTATTACATATGTGCTAAGCAACCCCAGCGTATTCGCCCAAAACTTTGTCAGAAATCTGATGGCACAGCAGAAATACATAGCAAATTTTAATTTGATGTATAAACATATCCTAAAGGGGGAGATTCCTGTCCACCAAAGTTATACAAACCATAGAGGTGGATAGTGAGTCCTTGAAGAGAGGACATCCATGCCTAGTATGGGTGGAGACAACCTGCATTGTTTCCGTAAAATAGCAGCCATGTTTTTCCAATCTTATACAATCTAATACAATTGTCCAGCTTTTTACTATTGAGGACCAATTCTTAGAATAGGTCATCAATATCAGATCTGCGGGGGTCTGACTCCCGTCCTATCAGCTGTACGAGTTGACGATGCATGCATTGCCCGCCTGCCATCTCCCTTCTCTCTTCTTGTCCGCTGCACCATCTTCTCATATAACTGATAGGTGGGGAGTCAGACCCCCGCAGATCTGAGGATAGGTCATCAATAGTAAAAGCCTGGACAATCCCCTTAAATTGGACCTGTTGCCCAGTGGCGAGCCGAGGGTGTTTGGCACGCGGGGCGGGTCATTTCTCTGGCACCCCCCCCCCCCAATACTTGACCACGTACCTCTTACATCCAGGGACATCTCCTGTCATGTAGACCTTCTCTTTCCTCTTCTCCTCCATTAGACCACCATGAGAAATTCTTTCAGCCGCATCTCGTCTCTACAGAGTTCCCATCCTGGTGTCCCCACAGTGTCATCCTGCTGCCACCCCCAATACTGTGCCCGTTGTGCCCTTCCAATGCCCCAGGTACTATACTGCTGAAAAAATAATGACCCCCAGTAGACATAATTGGGGTCATTTATCAAACTGGTGTAAAGTAGAACTGGATTTTCAAAAGAGCTGTCAAATATGAAAGGTGGAATCTGATTGACTGCTATGGGCAACTAAGCCAGTTCTACTTTACACCAGTTTGATCAATTACCCCAAATGTCCCTATAGTGTCCACAGCAGTTATAATGTCCCCTAGAAACCCCCAGTAATAATACCACCCTATATTGTGCTCCAGGCAATAATCCCTGTATAGTGTCCCCAGAAATAATAGAATTGCCCCTACAGTGCCTCCACAATAGCAACGCCCCCCACGCTGCCCCCATATAATAATTTCCCCCACACTGCCCCCCATAGTAATCCCCCATAGTAATTTGCCCCCCCACAGTAATTTCCCCCACACTGCCCCCCATACAGTAGTCTCCCCCACACTGCCCCTATATAGTGATTTTCCCCACACAGTAATTTTAACCACACTGCCCCCATACAGTTGTTTCCCCCACACTGCCCCCACACAGTAGTTTCCCCCACACTGCCCCCATACAGTAGTTTCCCCCACACTGCCCTCACACAGCAATTTCCCTCACACTGCCCCCATACTTAATTTCCCTCACACTGCTCCATACAGTAGTTTCCACCGCACTGCCCCCACACAGTAGTTTCCCCCACACTGCCCCCCCACACAGTAGTTTCCCCCACATTTCCCCATATAGTAATTTGCCCCCACATAGTAATCTCTCCCATATTAATTTACCTGTACACAGTATCCCACCATAATATTTTTTCCCCACATATTAATTTGCCCCCATACTGCAATTTCCCCTGATGTACTGTCCCCCAAAGTTGACACATAAAATAAAAAGAAAAAAGAAAAAAACTAAAAGCTAAATACTCACCTATGTCCAGGCGCACGATGGCAGGCGCGCACACTTCACTGTGCTGCGTAACGGCACAGGAGCGCGCGATGACATCATCACTCACGCCTGCGCCGGGATTTCACTACCGCATAGGCCTAAGGCCTACTAGACCTGAAGCCTATGGCGGTGATCGGCGGCAGGGCAGGGAACTTTGCGCTCCCGTGCCCCGCCACAGTATGTAGGCGTCAGCGCTCCAGCAATGAGCGCTTCCATCTGTATTGATAGATGTGCTCATTGTTTCTGGCACCCCCTTGAGAGCCGGCACCCAGGTCAGACCGCACCCCCAGCCCTCCCCTAGGCATGCCACTGCTGTTACTTCTCCTGACGTGTCTGTTTTAGTAACTGATTGCATTCCCCATGTGATTGCAATTCTCTTGACTCTTTGACTCTATTCTCTTGACTCTTTGTTGTGTCATTCCTCTATTATTAATACTATAAGTTTGCAATGAAGTACAAGACGGGTGTTAGTAGTTGAGGGTGTGCCCCTCAGTGACAACACTGATTGGAAAGTGTCAGACACCCAGATGGACCTTCATTGCAGCCTGTTGGCAATTCATTTATAAGCTTCTAGTATTAATAATAGAGAAATGGCATAGCATAGAGTTATAAGAATAGATGTGCAACGGGCGCCTCTCCCCAGGGCCCTCCTATATACCGCATCCCAGGTGTAGGAAATGCAGAGTGGTATGTTGCGGCCAGACTTTGAGATGAAGTTAAATGGCAGCTTTACTTGAATAAACGTTTCTCCAAACAGTTACAGGCTTTGTCTTGGTTCCAGCAGGCTTTAGCATTAAACTGGCAGGCAAACTCAACTATGCTATATATTTTTCTCTCTGCTGTACTGACAGGCTGGCTGTATAACTCAGCTTCTTCTGTATGCTGCACTTCTTCTCTGTAGTCTGACTCTAGGCTATGCCAGGGAACTTTCCTCCTGGCTCCTGAATCTTCAAGCTTTGGCCTCCATGGCCAGCAGAGCTTAAGGTGCTCTGGATGGCGTGGGCACATCCAGCAGAGACATGCCCCTGCACACCCTTCCTCTAGCAGGGATAAACCACACTAACTCTAACTGGTCCCCACCCTTCCTGAAGGAAGTTGGACAAGCCCACTTCTCTCCAGAGGAAGGGGGAGGTTAGAATGGAATGGTAAGTTTCATTCTATATAAGTACATCTCTGCCGTGTTTGCTGCCACCTGCTGGTGTACTAGGTATATTACATGAACAGTTACATAACATTATTAGAAATGCACATTGTGGAGGACCTGGAAATAAATGCATAAGATGACATGAGGTTAGCCCATTAGAGATAGTAGCAGGGTGCAGGAGTGGTAACACCACTCTGGGGTGTTACAGATGCTCCAGAATTGCTATTACATGGGGAATGCATGTAATTACTATAATGAAATGTCTGGAAGGATGACAGGTATTCTGTAAAGAGTTATTCCTACCATAGACATTTAAGGCATAACCAGATGGAACGGGGTGGTGGCCCTGTGGACAGTGGCGTAGCTATAGGGGTCGCAGTGGTCGCATGGAGCCCCCCAGGAGAGACGGAGTAAAACTCTGACTCATGGAAGGCTCTGACGGGGCCCGGCATGAAGTACAGTGACAATGCCGGGCCCCGTCTGAGCGCTCTTCAAACATGTACTGTATAATATGAGGCGTGGGGGGAGGTTGGCGCAGAAGCAAAGGGGGGAGTGTGCACTCACACACCCAGCAGTTCTTGTCATTGCCGGGCTGTATCCAGAGTGAAGCAGGGCTCCAGCGCTCCCCCTGCTGGCCACACATCGTGCTGCTGGCTGTGGGAGGAGCGATGAAAGACCGGGAATGAGTGTGGGAGCACGTCATCAAGGAAGAAGGTAAGCATGTGGTTTTTTGTTTTTTCCCCCCTAAAGCTGCAGACTGGGGGAGGGGGGAAGGAAGGCACTGATGATGATGCCCCCTGTGCAGTGTGTGGTTCCCTCCCTGGTACTGATGATGATGATGGTGCCCCCTATGCAGTGTGTGACTCCCTGGCACTGATGATGATGATGGTGGGCATCTCTAATCTGCCATAACTACTTCGAGGGGGCACCTAATCTGGCATAACTACTGTGAGGGGGCACATAATCTGGCATAACTACTGTGAGGGGCACATATCTGGTATAACTACTGTGAGGGGGCACATATATGGATATAACTACTGTGAGGGGCTCATATCGGGCATAACTACTGTGAGGGGGCACATATCTGGGAATATCTTCAGTGAAGGGGCACATATCTGGATATAACTACTGTGAGGGGGGCACATATCTGGGCATCGCTACTATGAAGGGACACATATCTGGTATAACTACTGTGAGGGGCACATATCTGGGCATAACTACTGTGAGGGGCACATATCTGGGCATAACTACTGTGAAGGGGCACATATCTAGGCATCGCTACTATGAAGGGACACATATCTGGTATAACTACTGTGAGGGGCACATATCTGGGCATAACTACTGTGAGGGGGCACATATCTGGGAATATCTTCAGTGAGGGGGCACATATCTGGGCATAACTACTGTGAGGGGGCACATATCTGGGAAAATATTCAGTGAAGGGGCACATATCTGGCTACAACTACTGTGAGGGGGCACATATCTGGGCATCGCTACTATGAAGGGACACATATCTGGATATAACACTGTGAGGGGGCACATATCTGGGCATAACTACTATGAGGGGACACAAAAGTGGGCATAACTACTGTGACAGGAACAAAAGTGGGCATAACTGCTGTGAGGGGCCACAAGAAGGACATAACTTTTGTGACGGGGCCACAAGGTGGGCATTAGTACTGTGAGTGGCCACAATGTGGGCATTAGTACTGTGTATCAGCATTTAGGGGAAATATCCTAGATTACCCTGCTATTAATTGGCATGGCTCAGTCTTACAGGACCAGCACAGCGCCCCCTGCTGGTGATTTCACATGGGCAGTCACCATCCCTTCCTTATGTGATTATTCTTTTTTTCTCTATCACCGCAGGGATCTTGTTTTGGATCCAGTGGACACCACGCCAACGCCAGCGACACCCTGGATGAGGTAGGACCAGATTTTATTAGGACTGGTTGAGTGTAGCCATGCATTGTGGGCTTAGTGTAAAAAAAAAATTGCAGCTTCTTTGTAAAAATTGGGGGGGCGATTCAAGGTTTGCACTGGGGCCCATAACAGTCTAGTTACGCCCCTGCCTGTGGATATGCCATAAATGTCCATGATGGGAATACCCCTTTAAATTTTCTACCCACATTGAGCACTGGAATGATTACTTCATCACAGAATTCAATTTCAGGTTCTATAACAAATAAATAAGATGTCTGTCCCTGCTACTTCGTGTTTATTACAGAATAACATTTCATTATCCCACTGTTATGTACAGTGTTGTTTGTCAGGTTAACAGATTAAACCATAAACAATTAATTAGGAAAATATCAGAATGTAAAAACATCTTAAACATTCAGACGTGAAATCAGTTTCTATCCAAGTTTCGCATTTTTCCGCCTTGTTAATTAAGCAAGTCAGACCGATCAGCAAGAAACAACAATAGCTACAAAAACTTTACAAACAGATCAATAGAAGATTGCAATGATCTCATTTCCTTATTGATCCCATGGTTGGGCAAAAACTTCAAGAGAGTCTTCATGCAAATTCCAGATGTCCGACAAATTGGACCCATCCTTCTTGGCTTTGGTATTAGGAGTATCAACAATTAAAACTGTTCCTAGAACATCAGTCATGCGCACAATGGGACTTTTGCTGGCCTGGGTGGGGTGTAGATATATTGCACCCCATCCTGGTGCCTGAAAAGACCAAAGAGTCCCCCTTTGCCACATAAGAAGACACCAGTATTAAAAATGGCACATGGTATGTGGGGCATTCTGTTCCTGACTTTGCATTAGGAGGTATAAGTGACACCACTGTTGCTGGTCCTAGACAAAAATATTTTCATGAAAGGCTATTGACACCTTTGTGTTCGATTTTAATTATTTGCTTCCTAAGTGCAAAATGAAAGAGGTTGTCCCATCACTAGAATATGCCATGAATGTCAGATAGGTTACTATGCAGATAAATTGCATAGTAAGTCATTTTCTAAATACTCTAAAATGTCTTACCACTCTGCTGTTGCTTAGTCTGTGCTCCTTTACATAGATAGTTGCCCTGCTGAATCTATATAGCTCAGACAGCACACTGCCTCTGGCTGTTTCATTCCTTCTGTTCTCTTCTCCTTTCCAGGAAGAGGTAGTACATGGCAGATCAGTGAGTGAGGTGGAGAGAAAGAATCTGTGTCTTTCAGAAGGGCTGATCACAAACTGGCAGCCTGCTGCAGGATGAGGGGGCATCATACAGGTTATTTATAAGAGTACAGAAAGTACATTCGTCAGTTGAGTATATTCCTCAACATCAGTACTAGGAACAAGAGAACTCTCATGATCTGTAAAGTAGATGGGACATCAGTATGGGAATGAAGCTTTGCTAATACACAAAAGCTAGTGAAGGCAGTAGCATCTTGGACACACAGAGCTCACATCCAGCATGCATTACTGGAAAGGACCCCCTCAGAGGTTAGGCATGGGCTGCATACTGAATTTCAGGGTTACATAAACTGAATGAAGGAATGAAGACTGCAGCCTGAAATTTAGTGCAACTTTGTAAATTCAAGTTAATAATTAGCATTTATAAAAATTATACATTCCATGTCAAAGGTAGCCATAGTTTTTATTTTGATTAATAGGATCTCTCATGATAAACATTGTCTTACGAACAGTGGGTGTTGACCCATATGACCAGATGACTTTAGGCTAAGCCTAAGGGCAGTCCCCTGTTATTCACCCTTTAACAACTATACAGGGATCTGGACGTCGCTGTAGAGGACCTACCAGTTTGCAAGATCATGGACTACTCCCGATGTGATTGATAGCTGATCCACAGGGAAGGGGGGTCAGATACACTGGTGCGGGGCACCGAGTGATCAGGCAAACTCATAGTCAGAAACAGGTTGGGGTAAGGGCAGGCAGAATTTAATGAAATCTGTGAAACAAGTCCCAAAGTCAGGGAAGACAGCAAAGGGTCAATACAGTGATCAGGCACAGGTCGGGTCAGGCAGCTGAGCATCAGAATGAGCAATCAGGAAGAGGTCGGTACACATGCAGACAATCAGACACAGCACACCTTAGCAGGAACTAGCAGACTTATGAACCTACTGCTCAGGCACCGTCCCATAGGGTAAGGTGCATTAAGTACCCCAGGGTGTCTAGCCATTGGATGGTGAAGATTAGAGTCCACACTTGCTGGCACTTTAAGAGACGGGGAGCGGGCACATGCCCTACGGGCACAGAGAAAGGGCTGGCCTAGAAAGTGCAGGCCACGGCCTGCAGTAACAGATGGGGAATGTTGCCCTGGTGGGGAGAGCGGAGGCAGAAGCAGCAACAGGGTGAGTGAGGCAGCTCCCTGAGAAGAGGAACAACAGCTTGCACGAGCCGTCATAATAACACATTATTAAAAGCAACTTATTTATTGTTCCAGCATATTAAAAAAAGACGGAAGCACCTTTTTCCTAGAGTCGATTAAATTAAACTCTCATTTTATGTCTACAGCTAATGAGCTCTTTGTCTCTGTGGTTGCAGTCTAATGCTACATTCAAATGTAACTCCACTCACTCTGCCCACAATTCTACTGTCTGTAGGCAACAGAGGAGGGGCAGAAGGAGCAGTACAACATATGACTGCAAGACTAAATTAGACAAAGGGCTTGTTCATAGAATATAGCCATAGAGACACATAGGTCTGCATACGGACTGTATACATAAAACGGCAGATGATTTTTAGTCAAACCTACTGTATGGGCAAAGTTGCTTTGCTGTTTATTTTGATTGCAAAAGTCTGTAAGACAAGTTATGCAGAAGAATTTCTTGAATCCTAATCTGACCCTGCATAGATGGCAAGCATTAAAATTAAATCTTATTCTATTTTTCTAGAATTATTCGTTAATAAAGAGCAGATTCTAACAATTCTGATGTTCATCTTTCAGAAGTGCATTTACGAAAGCTGGGAGAAAATGGTTTATTTAACACCGTCATTATTTCTTCATTATTTATTCCGGATACTTCCACAATTGCAAATGTAAGAGTATGTTTATATAACACAAATCTTTCCTGCTCCATTTGCTACCTGGTCTATCTATTAGTTTCATGAAAAGGAAAACGCCATTCCATTTTGTTGCAATGTGTATACGCGAATATTTCTTTTTCTTTTTTTCCTTCTTTATAATTATTTTCTCCAATTCTCGGAAAGTGCTACAAGTTTTCATGGATAATTAAATCAAATTTGAATACCTCCTTTCCCTTGATGTTCAATTACTTTTACTTTGCTTCCATAAATACCTCCCGACGCCCTGGTTGGTATGGATAGCTTAGTTTTACTGTCCGTGTAAACTCGTTTTAAACTTCTGGTTCATCTTCTGTGTTCAGTTGTTAAAGTTAATAATTCAGAAATTCCAGCAGAGGGCAGCCAAGCAAGAATAATGAATTCTTTAAAGACTTAGCTGACGATGATCATCTCGTCTGCAACAAAAGTTTTTTTTTTAACCTGAGATTACTGTCTTATAGTTTCTTACATTGGTAATGTAATTTTAAAAAGGAAAGAAAAATTAAGGAAGTAGGAAAAATATTTGACTTATTTGTTATCGAGGATGTGTTTCATAAATTAGAGGACCCCAATAGTTTTTGGGGGGAGGGAGTTCCAAATGTAGTTTTAAGGGGGTCTTAACATCTGAGAAATTATCTACAGGTTATTCCATAAAGGAGTTGTGTCATCAGAGGCAATCCCTTTTAAAGAGGAGCCATCAGGATGATCAGCTGATCGATGGTGGTCTGACTCCAGCCACCCCCAGCAAACAATTACATGACCAGTCAGAATGCCTGTCCATGTCATACTTGGAAAGCTTAAATCTGTCAAAGTGACAGATGTTCTATATAGTATGTCTCAGTTTTGGCTCATAGAAGGAGCCTCATTCCCCCAGAGTATGTGGCCAACAAAGGCATTCAGGTATAAACAGAATGGAGACGTGGCCAACAAAGGTGATCAGGTATGGATAGAATGGAGATGTGGCTGACAAAGGTGTTCAGGCATGGACAGAATGGACATGTGGCCAACAAAGGTAATCAGGTATTGACAGAATGGAGATGTGGCTGACAAAGGTGTTCAGGCATGGACAGAATGGACATGTGGCCGACAAAGGTAATCAGGCATGGACAGAATGGAGATGTGGCTGACAAAGGTGTTCAGGCATGGACAGAATGGAGATGTGGCTGACAAAGGTGTTCAAGCATGGACAGAATGGAGACGGGGCCCAAAAAAGTATTTGTAAAAAAAGACAATGCAACAGCACTTTGAAAACACAAATAAAGTACAATAATGCGATAATTATAGAAAAAATTCTGGTGCTAATGCTACGCTTATTTAGCAAATTTGAGATTCTTGGGAAATAGATTTTATACTAAATTATTTGGGTCCATCTGCCAAACGTCAAGGCGATCTCTATAAGACGGGAACCTAAGACTAAATACTGCCTGTTATGTGCCATAATGGCCACCATAAAATTCAGGGAGTGAAGGTTCCACATGCATGCTGGGTCCACTCTGCATGCAGTATAGAGTGGGCTCAGCATGCATGTTGGTACCTGCATTCCTGGATTTAATGGAGGCCGTTATGGCACCAAAAATGGTAAAAAGCAGAGTGAACCCAGCATGCATGTGGAACCTGCACTCCCTGAATTTTATGGTGGCCATTAAGGCACATAACAGGTAGTATTTAGTGTTAGGTTCCCGTCTTATAGAAATCGCCTTGATGTTTGACAGACGGGCCCAAATAATTTTGTACAAAATTTATTTGCCAAGAATCTCAAATCTGCTAAATAAGCTTAGCATTAGCACCAGAATTTTTTCTATAATTATGGCATTACTGTACTTTATTTGTGCTTGCAGAGTTTTGTTACATTGTCTTTTTTTCTTTGTGTTTCTAGCCATGGCAGCGTGCACCTGCACATTGTGATGTGCTGACTGACTCCCTTTTTTTGCGAAAAAAGTATTTAGGATTTGTACAGAATTGAGATGTGACCAACAAAGGCATGGACAGAATGGAGATTTGGCTAATAAAGGTATTTAGACATGGACAGAATGTTGACGTGGCCAACAAAGGTATTCAGGATTGGGCATAATGGAGATGTGGCCAACAAAGATTTTCATGCATGAATAGATTGGAGATATGGCCAACAGAGGTAAATAGGCATGGACAGAATGGAGATGTGGCAATGCATGTGTGTGGCTCTCCTCTATGAACTCTATGGGAGTTTCTCAAACTGGCCATAGAGTTCAATAGAGAGAGCCACAGTCACTATTCAATCTCCGCCTCATCTGATGGAATAGGAGTCATCATTCTCCCAGTAGATCCTTGTCCTATAGATCAGACTGTCACCTATTAGACCTTCATAACCTATTACCAGACATTCTATTTTGCTGGACTGACATTGAAAGCTGTAAAAATCCATTAGTAAGAGCAGAGAATCTTCAGCATGAAAACTCAAAATAAAATCAGGATCCATCACATTTCGGCATGAAATGTACAGCCCACTGATTTCAATGTGAACCCAGTAATACCTCATTTCCCCTGTGGAGGCACTGCGGGAGAATTAAACATTTACTATCAGGTTCCACCACAGATTACAGTGGAGGGGCCAGCATGATATTTGCAAAGGAGTACTTTATTTTTCAGTAGGTGTTCCCCTTTAACTAATGGACTGCTGGATGAAATATTGCATGTAATATATTCATTGACCAACAGTGATCAAGGTTAAGCAATGGTAAGCAAAGAGAAAGAGGATTCAGGATTTTTTTTTACATTTTGGGCGTACTTTTTCTATCACTTCATTTGTAACAGATACCACTTGTGATTTCTGTATTCTGTTACTACTAGACTATACATTTTTTAATAGTGTATGTGCAGAGATACTCTGCAAGGCTCACTGGAAATATGCTTCTACTTGGTACATTTGTTTTAGTTGGAAGCCAAAGCAGAGATTTGTCGGTGACTTATAAAAGTTGCATGAGGGTGTCATTGCCTTTTTATCTAGGGGAAGAATTAAATTGTTCCATGCACATTACTTATGCTGCAGGCTTCTGCCTGGAGATGTGACTCTGGGGTTCCAATGCAAATTCTGTAACATCTACAATGTGCCATTTACAATACGAGTTTTGTATTATGATCCAGAGGGACAGTTGGTCCCCTGCTTAGACGGAAAGACCCTGGTGAAACTGCTAATTCTGCACCACCTATAGCTACACTCCTACTGCCACACATTATGTAGCTGTCGATTTCCTTCCATCTTTATCTGTTAATTAAATGACTTCTCACCTCATGGAGTTCCATCTCCTAAGACCTAACCAGGGTGGCCATGGAGGGTAGAGAGTTCAGGCACATAGACCCCATCACTAAAGCATTGAAAACCGATGGGATCAGCAGAGTCGCCGCGTAGAGGCTCGTAACTCTGTTCCCCAGAACCTCAATGACTTGTGGGCCGCCCTTCAAGAATAGTCGGAGGTCATGCCTCAGCAGACAATGCGTCAACGTGTGAACAGCATGAGACATTGTTGTCAAGCTGTAATTGATGCTCAAGGCCGCATGACAAGTTTTTGACACATTGGTGTCCACTGGTGTTGGATTTTGTTTCAATAAATTGTTTGAGATGAGGAAATCACCATTGCTGCTTCTACTTAAAGGGGTTCTGCACTTTTATTTAACTGATCATCTATCCTCTGGATAGATCATCAGCTTCTGATCGGCGGGGGTCCGACACCTGGGACCCCCGCCGATCAGCTGTTTGAGAAGGCAGCGGCGCTCCAGCAGCGCCGCGGCCTTCTCACTGTTTACCGCCGGCCCACTGACGTCACGACTAGTATCAACTGGTGTGGGCGGGGCTAAGCTCTGTTCACTTGAATAGAGCTTAGCCCCGCCCAGGCCAGTGATGCTAGTCGTGACGTCACTGGGCCGGCGGTAAACAGTGAGAAGGCCGCGGCGCTGCTGGAGCGCCGCTGCCTTCTCAAACAGCTGATCGGCGGGGGTCCCGGGTGTCAGACCCCCGCCGATCAGATGCTGATGATCTATCCAGAGGATAGATCATCAGTTAAATGAAAGTGCAGAACCCCTTTAAATGCCCTACTTTCATGATATAGTATCACTGGAGCGGAAACCTTTTACGTTTTTCTATAAATTTCACCCGAAAGCCAAATATCCCTAACTTTTTGTGAGAAGTGTATGCCATCAGGGTTGGCTGGTAAAAATCCAAACACGAACAAATAAAGATACGTAGAATACAGATAAGTAGATTTAAAAAAAAATTATAATATACTTAGCGGTAGTGGTTCTGATTGTCTGGTTGGGGAAATTAAAGTTCTAGTTTTTATTTTTTGCATTTATTTGTTTATATCATAGGAAATCATAAAATTCTCTGCACAGACCCATGAGATGGTAGTTATAGTGTATATACTCTGCAAAACACTACTATTCAACTGTTAGATACCTGGGCAGCTCACATGACTAATGCGACGTTTAGTCCTTTCTAACTATGCTATTGATGCATTTTACTGGACTAAAATGGGCCATACCATTTTTTTGGGGGTATAATAAAGGTTTGTAAGCAAAAATTTAAATAGATGTATGTTAGAAAATTACTCAACATTTTATTCTCTAAATAAATAATGTAATCATTAAAACTGGAATACCACTTTAAGTTTTACATTTCATGGCCAACTCTCATGTCCACACTCATTTTCAGACGTCTTTGAGACAGACGGCTATATAAATTGGGATTGGTGAGCTGAAACCTTCACCTATTCCCATAATTGAAGGGTGTTTCATAAAGAGAAAACCACTTTTAATGTCCAAGGTTAGAACCTCTGAGAGATCCCTCAAGATATTGATCGAAGAAATCCATGAACTCTATGGTCCTAAATAGGTTTGGATGGTAATATGGAGCATTATGGTCTATCTGTTTAGAAATCAATGAGGTGGACCCCAACCATCCTTTTTTCCCCATGCCCCTATGTCTGCTTTGTTGTGATTGAAGCCTATGCATCATACCCCGAATGGATATATATGAATGTCGAGACATTCACACAGGACTATCAGCTCAGAAGATCAAAATTCAAGAGAAACTTTGAAATTAACCGGATCAATGTCTCCTTTATTATAAAAAGTATTTTTCCTATAATTTTCTCTAGCTGTCTTTCGTAGCTTTTAGCATAAGCGAGTGTGTGGGTAATAATAATAAGATACATATTATGTGGCAATTATCTATTATTGTTGAGCAGATGAATAATCTTGTCAGTAAAGCTAAGCATAGTTTGCATTTTTAAGCTGTTTCGAAGGTAAAACGCAACATTCTTAATAATGGTTTTTAAAGATGTAGTCCCCCAAATCCCTTTCAAGATTAATCTCTTAGTGAGCCCGGTACTATATTTTTAGCATAAATAGCTGAATGGTTGTTGAAGGTAAGTACTTCTAATTACACGACGATCACAGCTTTGTGCTGTTCCAGGCTGAGAGAGGCAGCCTCTGCTGTCCACAATTGGTCTCCAACCAGGTCAAGACAGAAAATTATAGTATCCCAACGTCTTTATTTTTGCATTTCATTCCTCTATTCTTCTTATTCAAAAATACTCTTATTATGTTTTGTCCTAAAAAGTAAAACTAAGTCTATAAGTTAAAAAGTACACCTAAGGTTGAGTCTTTTAAATGTTAGAAACAGACTTTTGTTCAAAGTTTTACCTACCCGTAAAATCTCCCCTACTGGTAAACTCCATAGATCTTGAGTTCTTGGATTCCACAGAAGTGTATGTAAAGTGGGGTGACCAATAATATATGGTTTACCAAGTCCATAATATATGACCCCTCCATCTTTAGAAGAACATTAAAATTGACTAAAGAGGTCCATGACCATGTTAAAGCAGTATTGAACTGGACAACTGGTGAATGTGGGGCAAAACACAAGGCATTAAAGGGGTTTTCTGAGTTCATTATACAGGTGACCTGTCCTCAGGATAGGTCATCAGTATCTGATTGTTGGGGGTCCAACTCCCGGCACTCCGGCTAATCAGTTGCTTGAAGAGGCCTCTGCGCTTCAGTAAGCACTGCTGTCTCCTCACAGCTTTCCCTAGGCCAGTGACATGCAGTTCATCAGTCACTTGGTCTAGGCACAGCTCAGTACCATTCAAGTGAAAGGGGTGAGCTGCCATTCCAAGAACAGCCGCCATCCAATGGCTGGCACTGTGTTGGTAAACTGCGAGGAACACCTCCTCAAACAGCTGATCAGTGGGGATGCTTGGAGTTGGACCCCTCACCAATCATATACCAATGATCTGTCTTAAGCATAGATCATGAATACAAAACACTTGGAAAACCCCAATTGTGGAGCTTAGAGGTGACCGCTAATGTTTTTTTCCAATTTATACAGAGAGCAGGTGACACATACTGTACGTCTGCAAAAACTCTTTTTGAAGTGAAAGGGTGAAAGTACATACCATAGCAGCAGATCATGAGGCTTCTGTTGCAAACTCTCTCATCTTTTGGTGTCATGTACTCTCCTCTCCTGGATCACCTCATGCCTTACAGACGGACATTTAGTCAGTTCCACTTGCACATTCATGGCTTATATGTAACTCCTATGCTGACGACACCAAATTTCCAGATATCACCTCCTTACTATCCAGAATCCGGTAGGGCATATATGCTATATCCTCCTTCATTTCTTCTCGCTTTCTAAAGCTTAACATGCAGAAGACAGACTTTACCTTGCCCTCATCTCACTCAGCCCCCCCCTACCTATCATAGTCAATAGCTGCATGCTCTCCCCAGTCCCACAAGTCTGCTACCTTGGCGGAACCTGCTGTGCTCTGTCCTCCAAACCGTAAATCCAAGCTCTTTCCACCTCCTGCTGCTTCCAACTCAAAATATCTCTCTGATCCACACAACTCTCAAGTAGGAGTCTGAAAAAAATGTTTCCACATGCCCTCATCATCTCCCGTCTAGACTACTGTAACATTCTCCTCTGTGGCCTCCCATTTAGCATTCTCGCACCCCTCCAATATATCCTCAACTCTGCTGCCCGACTAATTCCACCTCTCCCCCCTTTACTCCTCTGTCTTTTCTCTCTGCCGATTCCTTCACTAGCTCACCATTGCCCAGAGAATCCAGTACAAAACACCATGACATACAAAGCCATCCACAACTTGTCTCCTCGATACATTTGTGACCTGATCTCCTGGTACCTTCCCACACGAAATCCCACAAGACCTTCTTCTCTACTTCTTTGTTTTTCCCACAGTTGCTTTTCAAGATTTCTCCTATGCATCCACCATATTCTGGAACTTTCTACCCCAACATATCAGATGGTCAACTACAATGGAAACCTTCAAAATAAACCAGTTACCTTCCTGTCGTTATACCGCCATATGACCAGCTTTACCCTCAGCCATTGTCTTTCCCCATCCCTTCTACATCGTAAGCGGGCAGGGTTCTCTCTCCTTCTGTAGCTGTTTGTAACTCATTTTGTTCATGCTTTTGGCAATTGTTTTATATTATGCATGTACACCCCTTTTCATCTGTATAGTGACACTTTATTAATAAACAAGAATAATATTAATGAGGCTGCTATGAGATACATGAGATACAAGAGGAGGCCAAGCCCTGGTTGGCTGCCTTCCTTTGCTACTGGGTTGCAAGACCTGTCCAGTGGATGGAGAATGGGCCCAAAGTTCATCTATTCTTCTCCATTATCAATTGATATAAAGCATCCTCCAGGAGGATAGAAAGTAGAGTCTGTTGGGACATATGTTTGGAGTGAAGGGTCTGATGGGCCCGTAATATACCTTAAAGTGTCTCCAATGGGCCCATATTATATGTGTATGTGCCATGCAATGAACATGTTCCATGCGTGTTGCATAACAGAGGTACATAAATGTTTCCCTCAAAGCATTGGTTATAGGAGAGAATACAGTGCCATTTGGTCCATGTCGGGTACCATATGATGGCACCACGTGTTATAAACATTGCACAGGCTGTGTCATATACAAGAAGCATAACACATGGAGATGTCATGTTGACCTTTTCCAAATTACAGACTCATATCTGCTACATTGATAATTCCCTTTAGCACAAAGAATAAAGCTTCGAAAGCTTCTCAAATTCCTTCTGTTTCTTTATTGTTTCAGGAGACGTAAAGATGCAAAGCCAGCTCAGCATTGTGCCTTTCTTGGCTGAGCGGCTGCAAATCATTCATCTGAAAGACCTAGAGATGATCGGCTCTGTAGACCGCTTACAGCAGTTGTAAGCTGTAGTCAATTACATAATTGAGCTGGTAGTTGCCATCAATCAGTTGACTGCAAGACCCGGTATTTATTTACTCTTAAGATGTTGATCATGCACTCGGAACAATCATCGAGGAGGTTGGGAGATCACTGTGTAAAGATAAATTCCTCATCATACAACATCAATATACATCACCATGGAATTACCATGCATTATTGAAGATTACGAGACAAGCAAAGCGGGACACGGGCCATGTGTACAGCGTGCGCTGATCTTTAAGGTCACGTCTGAAAGGAAATGCAACGGAATGGGGATTTTTATGATTTTTTTTTTTACATCACTTAGAGGGAAAATGAAGCCAAATATATAGAAAGGAGGAAAGTCATTCATCTCTGAATTTCTGGGCACAGACCAGCAGCTTTTCAAATCTCTATAAATAATAACATTTCTAGACTCAGAGATCATATCGGTGCAATAAGCGTGGATGTGTTACTAGAAAGTATGCAGGAATGGACCAATGGTAATTATAAGGTGCAAATGTCAGGAATTGAGATAGGAATAATTCATTATTTATAAAGCTGTTAGGGGAGGGGTAGTAATAAAAAACAATAAATGAACAGGAGAATGCGTTTTATACAAGCTGGGTAATTTGATGGGCATTGCATATGGTGAGTACTACTAGCTATGAAACCCTTCTGAAGTCGCAATGCAAAGGATTAGGTGTGGTACAAGATGTTTTTGCAAATTTCTTTAAATTTAGGGCTCAGGCACATTGGCATGTGCAGCGGCTTGGGGGGAGCAGGAGCAGAGGATGACAGTGGTAGTGGCTCTGGCTGTTACAGTCAAATCCAGTGTCTTTTCTCACACCATTTTCCCAAGAGCTGTGCAGTGAAAGAAGGGCCTGATGGTAGTCGAGCCCAAGATGTTGACTGTTTGTTTGGGTGCAAAACAGGCAGTGTAGAGTGCAATGGCCAGCGTATGGTGCAGGAGTCAGTAACCAGGCCAGATGTAGCATAATAAAACATCTCTCTTTACCCATGTGCAGAATGAGGTTTGTAGTACATCCAACGACAATACAATATACAGTGCAAATCTACCAAGATGGTTTTGTATAGATTTGAGCAAGGATGAGAATTATCATATTCTTTCTTCTCTATTTCTCTTTCGAAGAATCTATGGCTGGCAAAATCACTTTTGCAATTGTACCTGTAATTCACAACTGAGGCATACTGGTTTTTCAAGGTACTACCAGCCAAGTCATGACCAAGTGTGAAAGATGTCTTAAAGGTATTCCCCTCACTGCAGTAAAGTCTAAATAGCTTAGGTATCAGGATACCTTACTGACTGCAATGCTCAGGTATTCAGATTTCTAAACTATCTTGTCTCTTTCTCTCTTTCTGCAGACCATCTAGAGATCTGTGAGTCTCTGTAGCTTTTTTCCAGTCCCATGAGGAATAGAAGAAATGGAATTGCTTTCTCTCCTTGCTAACTCCAGACAAGAACTCTTTAGACAGAGTTGGGGCAGATCCAGGATGAACACCTAAACTTTCTATAGAGCTGTGTCAGAGTAGTTAATCCTGTCTGTGCCATCCATGCATGGTTATACTGGCTATGTGTAATACATAGCATGACATAATAATAATATTATATAACATAAAGAATTGAACAATTTGCAGATAGCCCCCTGCTCTAGGCTACTGCACATGGAGCCTGTATAAAATACTGCATGGAACCATTTTGGTTGAACTCCATGTATATGAACAATATTGCATTTTTCCATGGAAAACCTCCATACAGCTGAAGATGTATCCATATGAAATTGGAGGCATATGGAAGTACAGCATGTACTCTATGACAACCCTATTTTTGTACAGAGCCATAAAAGGGTCATGGGTATGAGTGGGCAGTCTAGGATTAAGTATACAGAGAAAGCGTGCAAATGTAAGGTTAGGGCTCTACAGTAACACCTGTGACTGTAAAAACATAGCATTATCACAACTTAAATTTTTCATATTGGAAGAAAATTGGCAGCTTAGCACCATTGCAAAAATAAGCAACAATGTTCGAATTGCTGTGATGAGTACAGGGCCACTAGCAACTTTTTAACCCCTGGTCATGGTAAGGTCACAATTAGAGATGAGTGAATCAAATCAGACGAAGTGGAATTCGATTCGAATTTCAGGAAAAATCAGATTCACAACGAATGCGAATTTCCTCGCGCTTCGTGGTAACGAATCACAATTTTTCCTAAAGTGGCAGCTACACGTGTGAGGATGCAACGTACTCAAGTTGTGTGCAGTAGGTGTTTCTGGGTGATGTAGTGCAATAGACACTAACCTGGTACGGCTGACTCTCTGCAAGGGCAGGTGATGGTATAGATAGTTCGTGACGCCAGTGCCAAGTAGACGGTGGCACGCCGTTTGCGGATGCAGGAATAAATTGAGGAACACGTGGTATTAAAACCAAACTCCAACTTTAGTAGTCATCATCAATACAGGGACATTAGTGGAATCACAGTTCCTTTGCATACAGTCGATCTTGCAATACGGTTGATGCAGGCAATTACAGTTTTAGCAAGGTGATTACAGAGTGTTGAACACAAGACTTGCAGTACAGGAGCTTGCACTCTATTTCTGTCTGATCCTGGAATATAGCAATTCTTCACCAAGGCCCAATAACCTAGCTCTGGCTTTATATCCTTGGTTGTAGCTTTATAAAAGTACCTCCTCTGTTATTCTTAGTACCTCTTGCTTTCCTGATCTTTGCCTCGGTCCCTCTCAGCTTTCTCAGACTCTTTAGCTAAGATATTCCTGTTTCTGCATAGGGAATTCAGGAGGAAATCTTCTCCTGGACAGCAGGCTTCAGGCCTGGACTTGTCTCAGACATTGTCTAATCTCCAACTGTAGATTACAGACACTAGACTCCGTCTGCCTTCTACTTCCCTGACTGGGCCTTATATAAACTAGGGCTCCCTAGCTCCCTCTATTGACTAGAAGCTGGAATGACACCCCTAGCAGGCCTGTACATGCAAGTGTCATAGTAACAGGGAAACACATAGCATTGCATTACATGACATTTTTATAAAACTGACATATAACAACTTCTCCATAATTAGGAGGGACGACAGCACACCAAGTGACACTTTGGTAGTGACGGGTATTACAGTTCCCGTACACTACATACCCCACTGCTTTAAGCTGAGTACGACCTCGTACTCCATCATGGGTCGCCCAACTGGAATCTCTACCTGAAATAGAAAATAGAGACATGCAGGCATACATACATGTAATTCATCTGCATTTACATTTACATCAGGTCCAATTGGCAAAGGTGAAGGGTAGTGACAAGGGGCGTCGTTCTCTTCTCTCAGGATAATGAATGGAACGGGGGCGCTGACCTGGCACAGCGTAACATTATAACCAGGATAGTCCATGACAATGAATAAGTCCATGATAGAACAGCAAAATGGATAAAACAGTATAAAAGTTCTTGGAGGCTCAAAGAACAAACATGAGTCCGTACCCAGGCCATTTTCCTTATAAATCACAGAGGCTCTCATACGGTGGAGTCCATCTCTGGGCACATTACTTTTAAAAGAATAAGAATCTCAGAGGCTCAGGTTCTTTTGAGTCTGTCTCCGGGCACGGTTCCTTAGTATGAAGTTGCACAATAAAAGGACAGCAAAGACAAGTGCTGTAATACCCCTGATCAAAGGACCAGAAACGTAGGACTGCTGTCCTGGAAGGGTTAACATCAAACTTCTGCAGTGAAATAAATCAAAGGCCTAGCCGGCTGATTACAGTGGCATATCATAACCACTCGGCTCCGCTGGCAAGTATCGTCTGTAGTATTCTTCTACAGGCGGGTGTGCCCACATAACAGTGTCAGGGGGCAGCTGTAGGGTAAAGGGGCCCCTAATAGGTATTGGCCCCATAGGCCTAGGGGTGAACCCTCTGGTGGACCTTGCCGGTCCTGACATAATCACTGCAGGGTGTAACGTGCTTGGCACCGCCGCAGCAAGCGGTCCGGTGCTCTGGGTGCAGCAGTTTACGGCAATCGCGGGTCCGGTCTGGGGCACTGACGGAGCGGTGGCAACAGAAGGTGGTCTACGGGTGGTGACAGGCACCCTTACCTCATCCTTCCCTGGCGGTGTCCGGATCCTGGCGGTGTGTATCTTCCGTAACTCCCGCAACTTCTCCTCCAGCCGGACGATCTGCTCACCGATGCTCTCTGTGTCGGAGTCGCTGTCCTCTGCTGGCGCCGCCAGCGCAGGTACAGTCACCGATGGCGCGGACTCGGCCTCTGCAGGTTCAGGCGATGCGTCTGGTCTCCGACCCATCCGGATGTTCTTAAAGGTAGCACTAAGTCCTTTTAACTGTTCCAGCTCTGATATGGTCCTCTCCCGACGAGGCAGCTCGGGGGAGGGATAGGGGCTCACCCATTTCTCCATCACGGTTGGCTGCCAGAAGACATTAGGCCCAATGAAGGAGCTCCGCTCCTGAAAGGCGTGATGGGCCGGCTCTGGAGAGCGTTCAGGTTCCCGCTCGCAGCCAGAGTAGTCTTCTCCTTCTTCTGCCTCCCAGTCCTCAGGTGCTCGCTTGGGACGGGTCACAGCAGTCGCATAAGGGCCTCGCAGGCTCTCGGCAGGGGTGTACTCCACTTCCTCTCCCTCGCGGAGGCTGTGCTGGTACGAAGGGAGGTAGTCTCTTTTGACAGACCTTCGATTCACATAGAGGTCTCTGCCAGTTAGATAGTCCTGGATAAACCCGTAGCCATGGGATTTGTCAAATGACAGCACCACTCCCTTTCTCCTTTCCAGGCGGGGTTGGGTGTGCGTATGCTTCTCATGTATTGTCTTTGTTAGTTCCTCATAGATGATTTTGGTCTTTGTATTCCGCTTTATAGCGGCCTCTCGGATCTCCGCCATCAGGGAGGACCATTTGAAAGATGGTTGGAAAAAGTCCCTCCACGAGCCATAGCAGGGCTCGGGATCGTTCTCCCGTGGGCGGCAGGCGGGTTGCTCCGGTCCCGGAGAGTAGGCCGGTGGAGCCTCTTCTGGCTCTACACCGATATCAGTCATCCTTGCAATTTCAGGTGCGGACGCTGCAGTAACACTCTGCTCACTATCCAACATGCTCGATCCTTCTGAGGAGAGCGATAGGGTCGCGTCAATTAGAGTAGCCAGCTCCTCCCACTGCACTGGGAGGCCGCCCCCCAGGTATTCCAGTATATGGAAGGCGGTGTCCATGCTGGCGGACATGCAAATATCCAGATAAGCCGTGGCGCCTGACCTTGACCTTCTTCCCGCTTTTTCCTCAGAAAGGCGCCAATTTTTCCCGCCTTTTCGGGATGAAGGTGACGCAGCAGTAAATTCAGCAAGCCCAGCAGCCATCTTTGGGTATAAACGCTGTCTATTCACTGACAGCAAGCAGGATTGTTAAAAGTCCACAAAACCACACTCCAATGCGGCGATTTTCTTCCTCTGGATAGCGCAATACTGCACAGCGCTTTTTAGAGGTTTTGAGTACATCTTGGGTAGGATTTTCAGTCCACTTTCAATAAACAGGCAATTTGTCACTTTGGTCACAGGGCAACTGTATAAGGCACAAAGTTCACGCTTCTTGCACTGGAAAGCGTGCGTATCCTGTTCGTGACGCCAAAAGAGAGGAGCAGCGTACTCAAGTTGTGTGCAGTAGGTGTTTCTGGGTGATGTAGTGCAATAGACACTAACCTGGTACGGCTGACTCTCTGCAAGGGCAGGTGATGGTATAGATAGTTCGTGACGCCAGTGCCAAGTAGACGGTGGCACGCCGTTTGCGGATGCAGGAATAAATTGAGGAACACGTGGTATTAAAACCAAACTCCAACTTTAGTAGTCATCATCAATACAGGGACATTAGTGGAATCACAGTTCCTTTGCATACAGTCGATCTTGCAATACGGTTGATGCAGGCAATTACAGTTTTAGCAAGGTGATTACAGAGTGTTGAACACAGGACTTGCAGTACAGGAGCTTGCACTCTATTTCTGTCTGATCCTGGAATATAGCAATTCTTCACCAAGGCCCAATAACCTAGCTCTGGCTTTATATCCTTGGTTGTAGCTTTATAAAAGTACCTCCTCTGTTATTCTTAGTACCTCTTGCTTTCCTGATCTTTGCCTCGGTCCCTCTCAGCTTTCTCAGACTCTTTAGCTAAGATATTCCTGTTTCTGCATAGGGAATTCAGGAGGGAATCTTCTCCTGGACAGCAGGCTTCAGGCCTGGACTTGTCTCAGACATTGTCTAATCTCCAACTGTAGATTACAGACACTAGACTCCGTCTGCCTTCTACTTCCCTGACTGGGCCTTATATAAACTAGGGCTCCCTAGCTCCCTCTATTGACTAGAAGCTGGAATGACACCCCTAGCAGGCCTGTACATGCAAGTGTCATAGTAACAGGGAAACACATAGCATTGCATTACATGACATTTTTATAAAACTGACATATAACAACTTCTCCATAATTAGGAGGGACGACAGCACACCAAGTGACACTTTGGTAGTGACGGGTATTACAGTTCCCGTACACTACAAGGACATGGGGCAAGGAACTCTGGGAAGGCGGACTGACCCATAATGCCATGCATGCAGGCAATCCCCAGCCAGCCCTGTGATGTCATTGTCCTATAAATACCTGCAGTCATCTTGGATTCAGACATTTTGCAGCCTTCTGAGTGCAGGGACAGACGTTGCAGGTGTTAGGGAGAGTTATACTGAAAACCTCATTGTGAAGAAAAAAAAAAGATTTATAAGTGCAGGGAAACATTATTCCAATTGCAGGGAAACGATAGAGAGGAATCATTTTACAGCATCTTAGTGCAGGGAGAAATGTCTGAAGTCGCTAGGGACAGTGCTAGAAAAACTTCATTGTGAAAAAAAAAAGGGATTTACAAGTGCAGGGAAACATTATTTGGGGATCCAAATAGCCATTATACAGCTCTGGCATTCCAGCAATTTTTTCTTGTTATTGAGGTGCAATTGCTGTGTTGAAAAGCCTTTAGTGGCTTATATCTGGGGAAAACGAAAAAGATATATGCATTTTACTTCTGCAGTTATTTGTGTTGAAAGAGTTTAGTGTAGTGGCCTATTTCAGTACAAAAAGGAAAAATATATACGCATTTCACTTTTGCAGTTATATGTGGTGAAAGCATTCCGTGTCCTATTTCAGTACAAAAAGGAAAAAAATATACGCACTTCAATGTTGCATTTATTTGTGGTGAAAGAGTTTAGTGACCTTTTTCAGTACAAAGCGAAAAATATACATTCATTTTACTTCTGCAGTTATATGTGGTGAACGTGTTCAGTGTCCTATTTCAGTACAAAAAGGAAAAAAATATACACACTTCCCTGTTGCATTTATTTGTGGCGAAAGAGTTTAGTGGCCTATTTCAGTACAAAAAGGAAAAATATATACGCATTTCACTTCTGCAGTTATATGTGGTGAAAGTGAATGCAGGGAGACGTAGATTATAATCAGGCGGCACTGCATACACTGATCACGCCGTATTTAGGCCGGGCCACATGCAGTGGAAAACACTTCTCAACGTGGTGCTCAGCAGAAAATAATTTATAGTAGACAAATGGCAACTTGAAGAGAGGAATAGGAATAAAGTTGCGGCACTCACCGAAATGTATCAAAGGTGTCTTTTATTGTGGCTTCCTCAGCGGGTAGCAGAAAGGATCCGGGGCGGACACATAGTTGCAAGCAGCGACGGCCGTTTCGCGCGCTAAGACGCGCTTCCTCAGGCCACTGATTACGTCATTGCGCATACATGCGCTTTATACGAAGTGGGTAGGGGGACGGCCGACGCCGTCAGCAAGTATCTCACTCCCACGGATGTGACGTGATAAGAATACATGCAAAACAACAGGTAAGATTACAATCCAATGGTTAATTGAGCCAAAAACAAAACAAGTATAGAAAACATACAGAGGAAGGACGGATATTGAAGTGTACATATAAGGCAAGCGGCAAAATTACATCTCTATATCGGGATTAAGATGGAATAGCTGGCCTGGGCTACGGTAATGAATTAGAATTCCTTGATATGGACCAAGGTCCACGATATGTATATAAGGCCTCATTAAATAGGCAAAATGTTATTTGGAAAAGGCAGAGGGAAAGGATCTGCTTCTACATGGGAAAGACAAGTCGCAAAAAAACCCTTTCCAAACATGAGCGCATGGAGTTTCACAAAAATACAGACATGTCATTTCTATCATTCATTCCTACCGCATGCATGGCCTCCGTGCGCATAATCCACCTTGCCTCCCTCTGCAGGAGCAGGAGATGCCGGTCACCACCCCGAGGGATGGGGCGGACATGCTCTATGCCCGCAAAGGAGAGGCAACGCGGATGCGCGTCGTGGGCCGTGCGAACATGTTCAATGAGGCGTGGACTGCCTCTGCCTGATCGAATAGAACCAATATGTTCGCGAATGCGCTCAAAAAGGGGGCGAATTGTCTTTCCAATGTAGAAGCGTCTACAAGGACAGAAGACCACATATACTACATAGGACGTACGGCAATTAATAAAGTCCCGTACTGTGTGCGATACACTGCCTATTTGTAGATACCTAGAGCAGACATTTAGTGCGCAGAAGGAACAATGGCCACATCTAAAATTGCCCGTCGGTTTTTTCAACCAAATTTCATCTCTAGGTGAAGAGAAGACGCTTCTGACTAACTTGTCTTTAATTGTGGGGCACCTTTTAAATGCGACCAATGGTCTGTTTTCAGTGAAGCTGTTGAGAGTGGGGTCTCCCTTGAGAAGGTCCCAGTTTCGATTGATGGTCTGCCGGACCATTTCAGCGACCGGACTATATTGAAAAGTAAAAGCAAAACGTGAGGGTTTAATACTGTTGCTCTGTTCAGTGAGCAAGGAATTGCGGTCAAGTGCAGACGCTTTTGATAAGGCTGCGGAGACTTCTCGCGGTGGATAGCCCCTACTAATGAGTCTAGCTCTAAGTTCTCCAGCTTGGCGAAGAAAACCTTCGTCCGTGTCATTAATTCTTCGCAGACGGACGAACTGCCCGTATGGAACTGCGCGTATGACTGAAGCTGGGTGGAAGCTGGTCTGGTGGAGGAGCGAGTTTGTCGCTGTCGGCTTACGGTAGCCACAAGTGTGTATCGCTCCATCTTTTACCGTAACATGTACATCTAGAAAATCCAAAACCTCACCACCAAAATTGATGGTGAACTTCATGTTCATGCGATTGCATGCGTTAAGGTGGTCGACAAATGCACGACACGACTCCTCGCTCCCCGACCAGACCAGAAAAATATCGTCCACATATCTTAAGAATAGGCTGATGTGGCTCACATAGGGGTTATCCACCGCGAAAATGTAGGTCTCCTCAAATACCGCCAGGTACAGGTTGGCGAATGTGCACGAGACAGGCGTGCCCATAGCCGTGCCTAGTACCTGGCGGTACCACTGTCCATCAAATTGGAAGACATTGTTTGACAAAACAAGGTCTAATGCCTTGTGGACAAAGTCAATGAAAACCGCACTCTTATTGCTTCTACTCAGGACTGTGTCAACAGCCCTCAACCCAAGGTCATGGGGTATTCTAGTATAAAGGCTCTCGACATCCAAGGACACGAGACTGAATTCCTCCCGCCACTCCAAGACACGGAGTGCCCGGAGGAAGTCTCCCGTGTCCTTGAGATATGTCGGAGTGCTCCTTAGTAATGGTCTAAGGAGCCAATCAATATAGCCGGATAGAGGTTCCAGCGCTGAACCGATGCCTGCCACGATGGGACGTCCCGGAGGTCGGGTGAGGGATTTATGGATTTTTGGTACGAAATACCAAGTGGGGATTTTTGGAGTTTGTCCCTAAAATTTTTAGGTAAAAACCCGTTATGTATGTGCTGATCAATAAACCGGCAGAGTTTGGAAGATATTTCGGGTATCGGATTCCCCCTTAGCTTCTTATAGACTGTACTGTCTCCCAGCTGTCTATTGGCCTCCTCCATGTAATACTCCCTCGACATCAGGACCACGTTCCCTCCCTTGTCGGCCGGCTTAATCACCATATTTTTCTGCTTCCCTAACCACAATAAAGCATGAGATTCTTCCACCGTAAGGTTGGAAGGTGCTGCTGGATACACCAGCGCACGTATTTCTTTCAAAACTTGCTTGTGGAACAGGTCAATTGGTGAGCCGGCCGGCATGGGAGGAAGGAAGGTGGACCTGATGCCCCCTGTATATCTACTGAAATGTTCTACTCCCTCTGTGGATTCATCAGGTTCAGTGCTGGAAAGGAAATGGATGCAGGAAATTTCTTCATCACTGAATTTACCAGACAGATGAAAATCAGTGATGGTCATTGTGGCAGGAACCTCCCCCTGTAAGGGGTCGAGGACCTGAGAGGCAGTTTCAGAGAATAATCTCTTGAGGTATAGCTTGCGGATAGACAAAAACAGATCTATCTCAAAGTCAAGGTCTAGGTATCTACAAATAGGCAGTGTATCGCACACAGTACGGGACTTTATTAATTGCCGTACGTCCTATGTAGTATATGTGGTCTTCTGTCCTTGTAGACGCTTCTACATTGGAAAGACAATTCGCCCCCTTTTTGAGCGCATTCGCGAACATATTGGTTCTATTCGATCAGGCAGAGGCAGTCCACGCCTCATTGAACATGTTCGCACGGCCCACGACACGCATCCGCGTTGCCTCTCCTTTGCGGGCATAGAGCATGTCTGCCCCATCCCTCGGGGTGGTGACCGGCATCGCCTGCTCCTGCAGAGGGAGGCAAGGTGGATTATGCGCACGGAGGCCATGCATGCGGTAGGAATGAATGATAGAAATGACATGTCTGTATTTTTGTGAAACTCCATGCGCTCATGTTTGGAAAGGGTTTTTTTGCGACTTGTCTTTCCCATGTAGAAGCAGATCCTTTCCCTCTGCCTTTTCCAAATAACATTTTGCCTATTTAATGAGGCCTTATATACATATCGTGGACCTTGGTCCATATCAAGGAATTCTAATTCATTACCGTAGCCCAGGCCAGCTATTCCATCTTAATCCCGATATAGAGATGTAATTTTGCCGCTTGCCTTATATGTACACTTCAATATCCGTCCTTCCTCTGTATGTTTTCTATACTTGTTTTGTTTTTGGCTCAATTAACCATTGGATTGTAATCTTACCTGTTGTTTTGCATGTATTCTTATCACGTAACATCCGTGGGAGTGAGATACTTGCTGACGGCGTCGGCCGTCCCCCTACCCACTTCGTATAAAGCGCATGTATGCGCAATGACGTAATCAGTGGCCTGAGGAAGCGCGTCTTAGCGCGCGAAACGGCCGTCGCTGCTTGCAACTATGTGTCCGCCCCGGATCCTTTCTGCTACCCGCTGAGGAAGCCACAATAAAAGACACCTTTGATACATTTCGGTGAGTGCCGCAACTTTATTCCTATTCCTCTCTTCAAGTTGCCATATGTGGTAAAAGTGTTCAGTGTCCTATTTCAGTACAAAAAGGAAAAAAGTATACACACTTCACTGTTGCATTTTTTTGTGGTGAAAGAATTTAGTGGCCTATTTTATTCCAAAAGGAAAAATATATACGCATTTCACTTCTGCAGTTATATGTGGTGAAAGCGTTTAGAGTCCTATTTCAGTACAAAAAGGAAAAAAATATACGCACTTCACTGTTGCATTTATTTGTGGTGAAAGAGTTTAGTGACCTTTTTCAGTACAAAGCGAAAAATATACATTCATTTTACTTCTGCAGTTATATGTGGTGAACGTGTTCAGTGTCCTATTTCAGTACAAAAAGGAAAAAAATATACACACTTCCCTGTTGCATTTATTTTTGGCGAAAGAGTTTAGTGGCCTATTTCAGTACAAAAAGGAAAAATATATACGCATTTCACTTCTGCAGTTATATGTGGTGAAAGTGTTCAGTGTCCTATTTCAGTACAAAAAGGAAAAAAGTATACACACTTCACTGTTGCATTTTTTTGTGGTGAAAGAATTTAGTGGCCTATTTTATTCCAAAAGGAAAAATATATACGCATTTCACTTCTGCAGTTATATGTGGTGAAAGCGTTTAGAGTCCTATTTCAGTACAAAAAGGAAAAAAATATACGCACTTCACTGTTGCATTTATTTGTGGTGAAAGAGTTTAGTGGCTTATTTCAGTACAAAAAGGAAAAATATATACGCATTTCACTTCTGCAGTTATATGTGGTGAAAGTGTTCAGTGTCCTATTAGTGGCTTATATAGTGGCTTATATCTGTGGAAAATGAAAAATATATATGCATTTTACTTCTGCAGTTATTTGTGTTGAAAGAGTTTAGTGTAGTGGCCCATTTCAGTACAAAAAGGAAATATATATACGCATTTCACTTTTGCAGTTATATGTGGTTAAATCATTCAGTATCCTATTTCAGTACAAAAAGGAAAAAAATATACACACTTCACTGTTGCATTTATTTGTGTTGAAAGAGTTTAGTGGCCTTTTTCAGTACAAAGCGAAAAATATACATTCATTTTACTTCTGCAGTTATACACTCACCTAAAGAATTATTAGGAACACTTGTTCTATTTCTCATTAATGCAATTATCTAGTCAACCAATCACATTGCGGTTGCTTCAATGCATTTAGGGGGGTGGTCCTGGTCAAGACAATCTCCTGAACTCCAAACTGAATGTCAGAATGGGAAAGAAAGGTGATTTAAGCAATTTTGAGCGTGGCATGGTTGTTGGTGCCAGACGGGCCGGTCTGAGTATTTCACAATCTGCTCAGTTACTGGGATTTTCACGCACAACCATTTCTAGGGTTTACAAAGAATGGTGTGAAAAGGGAAAAACATCCAGTATGCGGCAGTCCTGTGGGCGAAAATGCCTTGTGGATGCTAGAGGTCAGAGGAGAATGGGCCGACTGATTCAAGCTGATAGAAGAGCAACGTTGACTGAAATAACCACTCGTTACAACCGAGGTATGCAGCAAAGCATTTGTGAAGCCACAACACGCACAACCTTGAGGCGGATGGGCTACAACTGCAGAAGACCCCACCGGGTACCACTCATCTCCACTACAAATAGGAAAAAGAGGCTACAATTTGCATGAGCTTACCAAAATTGGACTGTTGAAGACTGGAAAAATGTTGCTTGGTCTGATGAGTCTCGATTTCTGTTGAGACATTCAAATGGTAGAGTCCGAATTTGGCGTAAACAGAATGAGAACATGTATCCATCCTCTGATGGCTACTTCCAGCAGGATAATGCACCATGTCACAAAGCTCGAATCATTTCAAATTGGTTTCTTGAACATGACAATGAGTTCACTGTACTAAAATGGCCCCCACAGTAACCAGATCTCAACCCAATAGAGCATCTTTGGGATGTGGTGAAATGGGAGCTTCGTGCCCTGGATGTGCATCCCTCAAATCTCCATCAACTGCAAGATGCTATCCTATCAATATGGGCCAACATCTCTAAAGAATGCTATCAGCACCTTGTTGAATCAATGCCACGTAGAATTAAGGCAGTTCTGAAGGCAAAAGGGGGTCCAGCACCGTATTAGTATGGTGTTCCTAATAATTCTTTAGGTGAGTGTATGTGGTGAAAGCGTTCAGTGTCCTATTTCAGTACAAAAAGGAAAAAAATATACACACTTCCCTGTTGCATTTATTTGTGGTGAAAGAGTTTAGTGGCCTATTTCAGTACAAAAAGGAAAAATATATATGCATTTCACTTCTGCAGTTATATGTGGTGAAAGTGTTCAGTGTCCTATTTCAGTACAAAAAGGAAAAAAGTATACACACTTTACTGTTGCATTTTATTGTGGTGAAAGAATTTAGTGCCTATTTTATTCCAAAAGGAAAAATATATACGCATTTCACTTCTGCAGTTATATGTGGTGAAAGCGTTTAGTGTCCTATTTCAGTACAAAAAGGAAAAAAAATATACGAACTTAACTGTTGCATTTATTTGTGGTGAAATAGTTTAGTGGCCTATTTCTGTACCTAAATTGAAATTTTATCCTTATTAAGGAGGGGTCCACAGGTTCACGGAAGCAGCAGCGGTAGCAGTCAGTCAGTGCGTAGTGTTGTCGGTAAAATCACCTACTCTGCGGTGTGTATGTAGAATCTGTGGGCAGAAGGTGAAGCGTGGCCAGGGTGCCAATGTTGGCACAACGGCCCTGCATCAACATATGCAGCGTCACCATAAAGTGGCCTGGGAGAACCGTGGCTCCGATGTGTTGGTCCAGCCTGCCGCAGCAATAGCTGTATCACCCAGTGGCATGCCACACCCAATTTCAGGCAGTCAAGGCTCTACCACCTCAGGCGAAGGGAGCTGTCTGTCGTTCTCATCGTCTGCTGGTCCTGATGCTCCTGCTTCTCCTACTCCTCGTCAGTCATTCCGTCAGCAATCGATCACCGAAGCGATTGCCAAGAGACAACAGTATGCGTGCATCCAACAGTGCAGAAGCTGAACGTGCTGCTGTCACTCCCTTTCCAAGTGGTGGACTCTGCACCTTTCAGAGAACTGATGGCTTGTGGCGAGCCGAGGTGGAGAGTCCCAAGCCTTTAGTGACGTATTTCGGTAGCAAAACAAAATGTATTCAGCGTTCAGCACTGCAGTTATATGTGGTAAAACCTTTTGGGACATATTTCGGTCAAAAAACTAATTTTATTCTGCGTTCAGCATTGCAGTTATATGTGGTAAAATCTTTATTGATGTATTTCAGTCGAAAATTTAAATGTATTCAGCGTTCAGCACTGTAGTTATATGTGGTAAAACCTTTTGAGACGTATTTTGGTCGAAGAACAAATTTTATTTAGCGTTCAGCGCTGTAGTTATATGCGGTAAAATCTTTAGTGACGTATTTCGGTCGAAAAACTAAATTTATACAGCCTTCACTGTTGCCGTTAAATGTGGTAAAACCTTTTGGGACGTATTTTGGTCGAAAAACTAATTTTATTCAGTGGTCAGCGCTGCGGTTATATGCGGTAAAATCTTTATTGAAGTATTTTGATCGAAAAACGACATTTATTAAGCTTTTAGAGCTGCGGTTATATGCGGTACAATCTTTAGGGACGTATCTTGATAAACTTTGCAACTCTTCCGGGCTCAAAGTTATCTTCAAACTTTGTCTTCTCATTGTCTGCAACTACTAGAGGCCTGTTCATGCCAGGCAGGTTCCCACAGAAGTATCTGGGTCGATGAGCAGCCAATACCGCACTTGCATCAATCTTGACAGGATTCGTCTCCAGATGGAGCGAAATCATTTTTTGGAATGCTTTCTCCATCGTAACCACGTCGTCGAATAAACTAAAAACTGCTTAGGCAACACTTAATTTTTATTTTTAAATTTATTAAATATTGAATATTAAATTGAACCAAAACTTGATTAAAATTATAAGAAAGTAAACTTAAATTTGCCAGTATATTATCCCAATCTTTGAGGGAAATTCACGGACAATCAATTTGCCAAGCCTTTTGTGCCGGAGAACATGTATTATTAAATCGTGCTTTAAGCAACACTTTATAAAGTTGAGAAATTTTAACCTTCTGTTCTGTCCTATATTCCCTATTAATGAATAGACGAAGCGGCCACTCTGTGGCCTCCTCATGCTGCTGTCACCTCCACAATCTCTAGTCGTCGTGCCACTCTGTGGCCTCCTCATGCTGTGGCCTCCTCATGCTGCTGCCACCTCCACACTATGTCACCTTGCCACTCTGTGGCCTCCTGATGCTGCCGCCACCTCCACACTATGTCACTTTGCCACTCTGTGGCCTCCTGATGCTGCCGCCACCTCCACACTATGTCACCTTGCCACTCTGTGGCCTCCTGATGCTGCCTCCACCTCCACACTATGTCACCTTGCCACTCTGTGGCCTCCTGATGCTGCCACCACCTCCACACTATTTCACCTTGCCACTCTGTGGTCTCCTGATGCTGTCGCCACCTCCACACTATTTCACCTTGCCACTCTATGGTCTCCTGATGCTGTCGCCACCTCCACACTCTGTCATTGTTCCACCCTGTGGCTTCCTCCTGATGCTGCTGCCACCTCCACACCCTGTCATTGTGCCACTCTGTGGCCTCCTACTGATGCTGCTGCCGCCACCTCCACACTCTGTCATTGTGCCACTCGTGGCCCTCTCATGCTGCTTCCACCTCCACACGCTGTCATTGTGCCACTCAGTGGCCTCCTCATACTGCTGCAAACTCCAGACTCTGTCATTGTTCTACTCAGTGGCCTTCTCCTGATGCTGCTACTGCTACTGCCGCCACCTCCACACTCAGTCATTGTGCCACTCGGTGGCCTCCTCATACTACTGCCAACCCCAGACTCTGTCATTGTGCCACTCGGTGGACCTCTCATGCTGCTTCCACCTCCACTCTCTGTCATTGTGCCACTCAGTGGATTCCTCATGCTGCTGCCGCCACCTCCAGACCCTGTCATTGTGCAACTCAGTGGCCTTCTTGTACTGCTTCCACCTCCACACTGTCATTGTGCCACTCGGTGGCCTTCTCCTGATACTGCTACTGCCGCCACCTCCACACTCGGTCATTGTGCTCGGTGGCCTCCTCATACTACTGCCAACTCCAGACTCTGTCATTGTGCCACTCGGTGGCCCTCTCATGCTGCTTCCACCTCCACACTCTGTCATTGTGCCACTCAGTGGCCTCCTCATACTGCTGAAAACTCCAGACTCTGTCATTGTGCCACTCTGTGGCCTCCTGATGCTGCCGCAACCTCCAGACTCTGTCATTGGGCCACTCTGTGGTCTCCTCATGCTGTTCCCACCCTCCCCACTTCCCACCCTCCCCACTTCATGACTGGGCCACTATTTTGCCTTTTGGCCTGGCTTTGTTTGACCCTTCTTCTGATCTGTCAGAAGGAAGGAAAAATGAGATGCACAATGGATCCTCTTTGTGTAGCAGCTGTAAGGCCTGTATGGTCCCATCAGAATTGGCTTATGATTTGGTAGCAAAAAGCAGGAGTGGGTACAAAACACAGAAGACATGCAAATATTCCATTCACTTGTCATCTCTGTTTTAGATCCACTCCTGTTTTTTTGGCATTAGCAATACTGATGGATTATTGAGAAAATGCTGACCGAGTGAAGCCGTATGCTCCACAGACAGGATCCGTTTTTTGTGGGTTATTGTTCTGGCAGAGCAGAGGAAGGGCAAAATAATCAGTGACGTCAACACAAACTTACTGCTGACACCCTCTCCACTCTGTCCGTGGGTGCTCTACTTGTATAATCGTTTAATAGAACAGGTTCTGTAGACATCTATGTGTAATCAGCTGACGATGGTGTAAAAGAAGTGTGCTTCTTCTTTACGCTAACATCGACCTGTAAGGCTGAGTTCACACTTGAGTTATTTTGTCGGTTTTGGCCCCGTGACTGCCCAAAGAAGTGAAGTGCGATGCCTGCCATCTGCATGTCATACTGACTTACAGTATTATACACTCCCTATGCATGTTACTGCAAGGCAGTATTCTACACCCCCTATAAAGGCTCTCTGCAGCCCGAAAATATCATCATAATTTTTTTTTATGCAATTCGCCGCAAATAAATTTAGATTCGGAGCAAATCTTTTCAGAAAATTCAGCGAACTGGCTGAATCAAATTTTTTAGAAATTCGCTCATCTCTAATCACAATACAGGCTAAATCTAAGCAAATGCAAAGATCTAACATACATTGTGGTTCCCAAGATATTAGGTTATGGGCTCAACTGACACATAGAGTACAGTATAATGGATTGGATTTACAAGCAGTTTTGAGTGTAGTTGTCAAAGCCAAATGCATATGGCCACAATACTTTTGGAATCACTTTCGGTTTTGGTTAAAGAAATGTAATCAAAACCACCAATTCACGTCTACGCCTAACAAAACTTTTGCAATATCTTTGAGAGCACTTAACCATGATATTCTGTTGATGTAATACTTCACAAACCAATTATGACACATGCAATTATGGCACTATTTTTGAAGAAGCAATGTAGTCTACTCTTTGGACACATAGAAAGCATTGGCATTAGGGTTGTATGTGACAATATTTCTCTTGACATTGTGATCTGGGTATATCTGAATTATTTTTCAGCGTGTGATTTGATATTAATTGTCTAAGGACTACCGTATATCATTATCTGGGCACTGTAAACTCCGTATCTGGGCACTACTTATCTGAGTGTAAGTTATTGTTTTGGTGAAGCCTAAGCTAGAGGACATTACATTAGAGAAATTTGTCATTTGTAAGAGTCTTATGTAATCCTGGGCAGGGGAGAGTAACTATTTAGAAATAGCTTAATTTATGTGGGACCGGTCAGAAGACAGTGGCAGCCTTCTGGACTGTGCATAATAGAAACTTGCATCACTCTTAAATCAGTCAGGTCATTCAAATAGACCAGAAAACCAGAGACTTTCTAGTCAGTGGGAGCAGCAGCAAAGCTAACGACACAAATATGCAGAGGAGTTTAGCAAAAAGCAGGAGGCACCTGATTTACCAACAGTATGATTTTAACTGTTTTGCTATAATTGAGTATAGCAAATAGGTTGTGTAAAGAACTTCATAGACTGGAGACATGGACCTCAGCACTCTGGTGGATACTAAGAGACAATATGTTACTTATTGTGTTACTGAGATGTTCGAATGTGAACAGTGTTGCAGTGATAGGTAAGGCATTGCTGTTTTGTGTGGTGTCTCTGACATTTCCTGCAACCTCCTCAGGCAGTTAGACACTATTTATCTGGCCATTGTGTAGTATTATCTGGGCACTGTATGGCGCAATAACCTAGGCAATGTGTATACTACTGTATTTCTATTAATCAAACGTAAGTAAAACAGCAACACTAATTTAAAGAGTGTTGAGTATAGTGGAAGATTTATTTAAAGGGGTTGTTCTGGTACTTAGATATTGATGACCTAACGTCAGGATAATCTGATTGGTGGAGGATCAACACCTGGCACCCCACCAATCAGCTGTTTTGGGTGGGGTGCCAGAATCTATACTGTGGATGGTAGCCAGGCTCCACCCACCGTGTAGTTTCTGTTGCCGGTATACTTCAGCAGTACCCTGGCATGGCTACTACACAGTGGACATAAACCTCTGCTTCTGGCTCTGTCGAATACAAAAGCAAAATATACAGTCGTGGCCAAAAGTTTTGAGAATGACACAAATATTAGTTTTCACAAAGTTTGCTGCTAAACTGCTTTTAGATCTTTGTTTCAGCTGTTTCTGTGATGTAGTGAATTATAATTACACGCACTTCATACGTTTCAAAGGCTTTTATCGACAATTACATGACATTTATGCAAAGAGTCAGTATTTGCAGTGTTGGCCCTTCTTTTTCAGGACCTCTGCAATTCGATTGGGCATGCTCTCAATCAACTTCTGGGCCAATTCCTGACTGATAGCAACCCATTCTTTCATAGTCACTTCTTGGAGTTTGTCAGAATTAGTGGGTTTTTGTTGGTCCAGCCGCCACTTGAGGATTGACCACAAGTTCTCAATGGGATTATGATTTGGGGAGTTTCCAGGCCATGGACCCAAAATGTCAACGATTTGGTCCCCGAGCCGCTTGGTTATCACTTTTGCCTTATGGCACGGTGCTCCATCATGCTGGAAAATGTATTGTTCTTCACCAAACTGTTGTTGGATTGTTGGAAGAAGTTGCTATTGGAGGGTGTTTTGGTACCATTCTTTATTCATGGCTGTGTTTTTGGGCAAAATTGTGAGTGAGCCCACTCCCTTGGATGAGAAGCAACCCCACACATGAATGGTCTCAGGATGCTTTACTGTTGGCATGACACAGGACTGATGGTAGCGCTCACCTTTTCATCTCCGGACAAGCCTTTTTCCAGATGCCCCAAACAATCGGAAAGAGGCTTCATCTGAGAATATGACTTTGCCCCAGTCCTCAGCAGTCCATTCACCATACTTTCTGCAGAAGATCAATCTGTCCCTCATGTTTTTTTTGGAGAGAAGTGGCTTCTTTGCTGCCCTTCTTGACACCAGGCCATCTTCCAAAAGTCTCCGCCTCACTGTGCGTGCAGATGCGCTCACACCTGCCTGCTGCCATTCCTGAGCAAGCTCTGCACTGGTGGCACTACGATCCCGCAGCTGAATCCTCTTTAGGAGATGATCCTGGCGCTTGCTGGACTTTCTTGGATGCCCTGAAGCCTTCTTAACAAGAATTGAACCTCTTTCCTTGAAGTTCGTCATGATCCTATAAATTGTTGATTGAGGTGCAATCTTAGTAGCCACAATATCCTTGCCTGTGAAGCCATTTTTATGCAACGCAATGATGGCTGCATGCGTTTCTTTGCAGGTCACCATGGTTAACCATGGAAGAATAATGATTTCAAGCATCACCCTCCTTTTAACATGTGAAGTCTGCCATTTTAACCCAATCAGCCTGACATAATGATCTCCAGCCTTGTGCTCGTCAACATTCTCACCTCAGTTAACAAGACGATTACTGAAATGATCTCAGCAGGTTTTTTAATGACAGCAATGAAATGCAGTGGAAAGTTTTTTTTGGGGATTAAGTTAATTATCATGGCAAAGAAGGACTATGCAATTCATCTGATCACTCTTCATAACATTCTGGAGTATATGCAAATTGCCATTATAAAAACTTAAGCAGCAACTTTTCCAATTTCCAATATTTATGTAATTCTCAAAACTTTTGGCCACGACTGTACATACATTTTAGTTGCAACAGTGAAGTGTTCCACTTTTCTAGTTGTGAATTCTTGGTCCCTAAGTGATTACATGTCAGCAAGTGTTTATGTGAACAGAGCTTCATAACGTGTTACCTAATTTATACCACATTGATTTATGGTAAATATAATATCCAGGAAAGTAAAGAGGATTTTCCGCTGATCGTGTACTACGGCCGCGCTTCTGGTTGTCGGTAAACATTTTAATTAGAAAACAAGTGAAAAGCTTTTATAAAACTCAATGTAATGCCAACTGTCATTACATTACTGTGAGTGAGTGTTTTCGGTAACTTAAACATAGGATTGTTTTTGCTAATGGTCAGAATTTTCCAGTAAAATGCATTACCAGAAATGCAAGCGCTAGTTTTCAACTTTCCAGAAAACGCTCCAGATGTAACCAAAATGAGTCTAAATCAGCATGAAAGTGGCAAATTCTGGGTGCTGCCTACTGTCCACCCTTCCCGCCCAAATGGTACAGATCCTCGAAAGGATATGCCTCTGTGTCTCTTGAAGAATACATAAGTAGAACATCCAGCAGGTGTGGCATCATTAAGAGAGAGAAATTCAACTTCAATGCCAACAATGCTGCCACCTGCAATAGGGTGAAATCCTGGCTGTGATGGGGCATGTGAACAGATATAGAAGGTTATGGGGGCCGTAAGCTGGAATGGAGTACCGTGGCTGTCAGTGGGGTAAGGAGAAGGGCTGTAGCTATCACTGCTATGGGGGCTTACGAATGTCACTGGGGGCTGTGGTTGTACAATGATAGTGAAGAGAGAAGAAGAAGAGAACAGCGCTTTATAGGAGGGACCATCGCGACTCAAAGAAAGCCCTTGTCGTAGAGCTTCACACCTTGGGAGGTTGCACTCTGAGCGCAACACCCACTACAGGCCTGTAGTACATTTGAACTTACCTCGGTTGCACCGCTGCTGTACCCCGCAGTCTCTTCTCTTTCACTGTATGTAGGCAGAATGCCTGTCCATGTTTTTTTTTCGGTGGTAGAGTTTTCAAGTTTTAATTTGCCATATGCAAGATAGACATAAGTAAGTTTGTCAGCAGGATTCCTCACTGATATCTTGCGCCATTTACTCAAAAAGTATATGGTGATTAGAGAAGCAGGAAGCCTCTTTGTTTTAGCAATTGTTGGGGTTCCCAGTACAGCGACCTGGGAGGAGCCGGAGTGGTAGATTTGAGTCGTAGTAGCTATGGGTGTAACGGTCAAACACAGAGGCTTTCCTGACAAAGATACTCCTTAGGGCCATGCAGTAAAAGGAGGGGGGGACCGTTTCTTCCCCTGGAGCATACCCTGGTTCAGGGGCTCCTGCCTGATAGTAGTCGGGGTGCCCTTAATGTTAAGTGTTTGTATGTGTCCAAGGCAGAGAGTGTAGAGTTCAATGGTCGATGTATGGTGCAAGAGTCAGTAACCAGGCCAGATAAAGCAGAATAAACATCTCTCTTTACTTAAAGGGGTATTCCCATCATCAGTTTTCATACTTACCTGCGGCGAGGTCGATGTTCACTTCCTGGATTCGGCTGGGCTTGATTGACGTCTTCTCCCAAATCCACACAAAACCATCTGGGGAGGTTTGCACTGTATATTGTGGGAACTGTTTTTTGCTATCGCTGGATGTACTACAACTCCCGTTGTGCACTTAAAGGGGTATTCCCATCACAATGATCACTGTTAAATCTATTAATGATTTTACAGTAATTTTGTAAATACATTTTATTACCCAATTCCCACCCTTTTTGAGAAAATAACTCCCCTCTTACCTGATTGTTGTCTTTCGTTTCCCCTTGTTATGGCCACCTCTCACCTGTCGAATCCGGCTGGGCCACGCTTGCGCAGAAGACTGAAGATTTTCTCCCGGTCGGGCCGCGCAATGTCCTGAACGCGCACGCCGCCGCGCATGCGACATGGTGACTTATTCCTGACGTGTATAGTACAGAGCCGGCGTGCGCGTTCGCGGCTCTGTACTATACTGGCCAGGAAGAAGTCATCATGGGGCATGCGCGGCGGCGTGCGCGTTCAGGACATTGCGCGGCCCGGCCGGGAGAAAATCTTCAGTCTTCTGCGCAAGCGCGGCCCAGCCAGATTCGACAGATGAGAGGTGGCTGTACCAAGGGGAGACGAAAGACAACAATCAGGTAAGAGGGGACTTATTTTCTCAAAAAGGGTGGGAATTGGGTAATAAAATGTGTTTACAAAAATACTGTCAAATCATTAACAGATTTAACAGTGATCATTGTGATGGGAATACCCCTTTAAGTGCACAACGGGAGTTGTAGTACATCCAGCGATAGCAAAAAAAAGTTCCCACAATATACAGTGCAAACCTCCCCAGATGGTTTTGTGTGGATTTGAGCACGGATGGAAATGATTGTGTTCTTTCCTCTCTATCTTTCTGAAGTCTCTTCCTGCATACTCTATAGCTGGAAATATCACTTTTGCAATTGTGTCTGTAATTCACAACTGAGGGGTACAGGTTTTTAGAGATACGACTAGTCAAGTCGCGTCTGAGTGTGAAGGTTGTTTAAGGCTACTTTCACACTAGCGTTCGGGTGTCCGCTCGTGCGCACCGTTTGAAGGGGCTCACGAGCGGCCCCGAACGCATCCGTCTGGCCCCAATGCATTCTCAGTGGAGGCGGATCCACTGAGAATGCATCCGCCTGCCAGCGTTCAGCCTCCGCTCCGCTCAGCGAGCGGACACCTGAACGCTGCTTGCAGCATTCGGGTGTCCGCCTGGCCGTGCGGAGGCGAGCGGATCCGTCCACACTTACAATGTAAGTCAATGGGGACGGATCCGCTTGAAGATGACACAATATGGCTCAATCTTCAAGCGGATCCGTTCCCCATTGACTTTCAATGTAAAGTCTGAACGGATCCGCTCAGACAACTTTCACACTTTTCTAAGTTTTAATGCAGACGCATCCGTTCTGAACGGATGCGAACGTCTGCATTATCGGAGCGGATCCGTCTGATGAAACATCAGACGGATCCGCTCCGAACGCTAGTGTGAAAGTAGCCTTAACCGTATTCCCCTTACTACAGTAAAGTCTAAAAAGCTTAGATAGCATGATGCCTTACTGATTTCAATGCTCAGCTATGCAGATGTCTGAAACTTCTCGTCTTTTTCTCTCATTCTTCCTTTCTGTAGATTGGTGGGTTGCTTCCTCACTCTTCCTCTACTGGCTAACTCCAGGGTAGAACTCTCTAGACCAGGGAGGCCCAACCTGTGGCCCTCCAGCTGTTGTAAAACTACAACTCCCACCATGCCCTGCTGTAGGCTGTCCAAGCATGCTGAAAGTTGTAGTTTTTGCAACAGCTGGAGGGCCACAGGTTGGACATGCCTGCTCTAGACTCAGCAAGGGGATAATCCAGGATCCATACCCAAGCTTTGTGTAGGAGCTGTCTGGAGTTGATTAACTCAGTCACTTCCATCCATAACCATACTGGGTATACAGAGTATACAATGACATTTTATAACATGACAAGCATTAAACAGCAAATCATTTTCAAGTGCCCCCTGCTCTGGGCCAAACCACTGCAACCATCTGACTTATCTATGTTACTAACTCACATGTATGGGACTGAGTGCTGTACTCAGCAATCCCACAGAAGTAAACTGAAAGGCATACTTGCTTGTGCATAAAGTACCTCAGAAAGTCATACACAAATTTTCACAAGATTCTAGTAGAATCCATTTAGTGGACCGAAACAGCTGAATTGAATGCAAGTTGAATTTTGAGCAATTCCCTCATCTCCACTGATTGCTGCTACTCCACTGTCTCCATATGGGACAAAGGCTGATGTGTTTCATTATATCCTTTTTTATTTTATATTTCTAATCGATCATTCATATTCTTACAATATCATTATTTTTATGAGAAAATATATTACAATACCATTCATTTTAGTGAATGAATGACATCATTTGTCTTCCAATATAAGTAATGACGTCATCATTAGTGTTGATCGCGAATTTTTATCGCGAATATTGGCACTTCGAGAATTCGCGTATATATAGAATATAGTTCTATATCTTTGTAATCGCGAATATTTTATGATATCCCATGATCCCTCACTGCTTCTTGCTTGTGGGCCAATGAGAAGGCTGCAATATCTTTGACTTTAGGAGTAGTGCTGATCGCGGATTTTCGTATCGCAAATTTTTATCGCAAATTTTCCGATTTTTGCAATCAATAAAATAATGACTGGAGATTACGAATTCTTGAATATATGATGAATATTCACCAAAATATCACGAATTCGAATATTGCCCCTGCCGCTCATCACTGGTCATCATAGACATTCTCTATGTATATAAGGCTCCATTCACACGTCCGTGGTGTGTTGCGGATCCGCAACACACCCGCCCGGCACCCCTATAGAAATGCCTATTCTTGTCTGCAAGCTGCGGACAAGAATAGGACATGTTCTATCTTTTGCGGAGCTGCGGACCTGAAGATTGGGGCCTTGGAGCACTATGACGTCATCGGCGCAGGCGCAGTGGAGATGTCTGAGCAGGGAAGCTGTCAGACATTCACTGCGCATGCGCCGAATACAGCCGCGCACGGCGCATGCGCGAGAATTCGTCCGCTGCGTCACACGGAGGATCGCATTCAGCAGGAGATGGGCGGGCTGGAGGGACGCGCTGGGCGGTGGCTGTGTATGAAGGTAGACGGAGCCTCTAGGTGCTAATGACGCCCACATAGCACCTAGAGGCTCATTAGCATATTTATAAAAGTTTTTTTTTTTAGCAAAACGGCTGCCCCAAAAGCTCTTATATTAGGATGGTTGGCCAGAGCAGACACTAGCGGATCGCTAGTGTCTGACAGCTAATTATGTCATACCAAGTGATAGAAACCCTTTAAGGGAGTCATTTATCATTTTAATTTTTTTTTATGTCAGTTTTAAGTCTGGCTTTGCTTTGTGTGCCTGCACCAAATTTATGAACTGGTGCATCCTAATAATATATGTGGCATGAGTAAAATGTGGTTTACAACTTTAGGTGTAAAAGTAGGGGAATGCCTGGCGTAGGTTGCGACTTTTGCATAAGTTGCACATAGTAAATGAGCCATAATCCAGGTCCAATCTCACTTTTAGCTCTTAAACATAGACAACTGGGAAAAGTGGTGAGGATCATTTAATTGCCACAACTTGCAACTTTTTATGCCACAAAACTGGCATATCTGATTTTATAAATGACCCCCTAAGTTTTTATGTACTGCACGTGTATTTACTATCATTCTAGGTATTCCTCAGCATCTCTGAAGTGGTTAATATGCCCTATTGCATTTTTATGCTTAGGAAGCTTTGCAAGTGCTGAGTTGATTTTAAACATCTCATCTAATGTTGTCTGCAAAATCCCCTCGGTAGTAATTTAGATGATCCTGGCAATAAGACAATTCTGGCACCGTGTAGTGAGTGCATTCCTGATCAATTCACTGCTGTCAGTATGAGAGTGCCTGGACAACAACACACAACAAGCAAGTCCGCTCAGAGAGCAGGTGAAGTCCCGTCCATTCTCATTTTCATTAGAAAAACAAATCAAATTGATTGCAAAGTCTTATTATTTCTCATTTTCAATGGTCTGGATTACATTTTTTGTTGACTTTTCGGAGTCTACTTTTCTTATTCTTCTTTCTTCAGATGTCAGAAACCAAGAAGACCAAAAAAAGTATAGTCATCTTCCAAAATGAGCAGGAGCCCATCGCTTGGCTGGCAGAAGGTAGGTTGAGTTTGTGTCGATTCCTATACAATATTTTATGTACGAATAGACCTGGGATTAGTTAGCTCTCGTAGGGCAGTAATGGTATTAGCCAAGACATGTCAAGTAGTAGAAGGTAGCATAGAAAAGAAGACTAAACTGAAATGGAAAATGTTGAACTGGAAAAAAAAATTCTCTATTACTTTTTATTTAAATTTATATAAATATTCAGAAGTGATCGTACAATTACCCCAAAATTGTGTCTTCATGTAATAGGAATTGGATGTCAAAGTAATAAGAAGCGATCCATATTTGCTTAATGATACTGTATAATTCAGCAAATCGTTGCCTGCATAGACCTCTGAGGTATATTAAGTAGCTTGATGCTTTGTGGTTAGCTGTTGCTCTTGTGTATATGTAACATAACGGAGTGGATTTAGAGGAAGATTTAAAGCAGCTACGTCAGGTCTCTGCATTAGGTCAGTGTGGGACAAAATGAACCAATGCTGAGATCGGGGATATATAGTTCAGTATTTTCAAGTTTAAATGTTGCTAGGACTGGTGAAGAAAGCCTGCAAGTCCTGCTTCTTCCACCCACATAGTGAAAGCCTGTGAGTCCTGCTTCTTCCACCCACATAGTGAAAGCCTGTGAGTCTTGCTTCTTCCACCCACAAACAGAAAGCCTGTGAGTCCTGCTTCTTCCACCCACATAGTGAAAGCCTGTGAGTCCTGCTTCTTCCACCCACATAGTGAAAGCCTGTGAGTCCTGCTTCTTCCACCCACATACAGAAAGCCTGTGAGTCCTGCTTCTTCCACCCACATACAGAAAGCCTGTGAGTCCTGCTTCTTCCACCCACAAACAGAAAGCCTGTGAGTCCTGCTTCTTCCACCCACATAGTGAAAGCCTGTGAGTCCTGCTTCTTCCACCCACATAGTGAAAGCCTGTGAGTCCTGCTTCTTCCACCCACATAGTGAAAGCCTGTGAGTCCTGCTTCTTCCACCCACATACAGAAAGCCTGTGAGTCCTGCTTCTTCCACCCACATACAGAAAGCCTGTGAGTCCTGCTTCTTCCACCCACATAGTGAAAGCCTGTGACTCCTGCTTTCTCCTCCAACACAAAGAAAGCCTGTGAGTCCTGTTTTCCCCACCCACATAGAGAAAGCCTGCAAATCCTGATTCCTCTACTCACTTAGAGAAAGCCTGCAAGTCCTACTTTTTCTACTATAATAGTTTGTAGTGGATGGCACTCCTTGTGTAACCGTCGGTGCTCAGTGGTAATAATCAATATGAAATAGGCAAAGACCACGGCACTCGTATTTAAAGTGATCAGAAATGGTTTATTTATTGTCCATCCCAAGATTGAATCTTATAACACTGGCCAACGTTTCGGTCCACCAGGACCTTGTTCACGGCCTAAGTACAGATAAATACATGGAATTTTAGTACAGACATAACCCATAGGGCAGACAATAAGTATGAGATACAACAGAGTATTGATAACAAACTGATATAGAGATATCTAAGATATAGTGCAATTACATATAATAATACAATACAGAGAAGATCTGTCAGACAGACATATATATATCAATATATACGGGTTGATTCCAAGATGGGATCATATTCATCACAATCCAGGTAGAACTAGTACAAGACCAGCAGTAGTAAAAATGTATAAATAATCATAAAGTAGCTGAGATTGTGTGACTTACTGCATGACATCAAGGACACAACATATTGCTGGCTTAATTAGGGGGATACAAAGTAAGCAGGCTGCCATATAATTCTCATTATGACCATCAACGTTGGGATGCATAGTAAAGCGCAGAACAAAAAATGCAGGAGGACACACAGCAATGATGACAATAATGGCAACAAATCACTAGACACAAAAACGAACTTTAGTAATGTGAATCCGGAGGCATCGGGTGGACTTGTGTCAAGTGGGAGATCGGGGTGTTTGAATAGAAATAGAGGAGGACTCTGCGCAGGCGCCGGCGTCCCTCCGCCGGTGCCGAAGTATCACGAGAGTAATTACACCCGGCTCCGGACTTAGAATGTCCGGAGATCGGGACCTTATGCGCAGGCGCTGGAGGCTACTTTTTCTACTCACAGAGAGTGACTGGCAACAATTCCTGCATACAAACTCAGACAAGAAAAGATGTCAATCACCTTGTGTGGGTGGATAAGACTCACAGGCTTTTTACAGCTTTTCACTCAAAAATATATCCTCTAGCGCTGCATCTCCCCATCTGTCCTGTGCTGTCCTCAGATTGAGTGGCATACATGACATCACAGATCTGCTTTAACCTATAGCATTTTTGTGACTATAATATCTAAAATCCTCCACATAATCATGGGTGCATCTTTAAAGGATTTGGCCTCTTTATCTTTACTTTGGCACATTTGTTAAAGACAGCTCATGAAGTTGCCTAGTAATATACTCTAATTAGATTATCTACTACACTGATGTCTGATGTTTATAATGCTTCCTCTTTCTTACTCCCAGCATGGTGCTCCAATCCCATAACGCCCAATGGGAATGTGGCCAGCCCCACCAATCAGTGACCTCCATTAACTAAAGCTGTGCATGGAACTGCACATGCGCTAGCTTGTAGTGCGCATGCTTTGCTAATTAAAGTACACTGCTGATGAGAAATTCTGGTCATAACTCCTCCATCAGTGGCGATTTGGGGACTGGAGCACTGTGCTGGCAGTAGAATGCATTCGGAAAGTCTTTAGACCCTTTCACTTTTTTCACATTTTGCAAAGTTTTCCCCCCATCATTCTGCACTCAATACCCCATAGTGAGGAAGTGAAAACAGGATGTCCTAAATCATTGCTAATTTATTAAAAAAGAAAAACTAAAATCTTGCATTGACATAGATCTTCAGACCCATTTCTCAAGACTTTATTGATGTCCCTTTGGCAGCGATTACTGCCTCCAGAAACAAGGTTTGCACGCCTGGATTTGGGGGAGTTTCTGCTATTCTTCTTTGTAGATCCTCTCAAGCTCTGTCAGGTTGGATGAGGACCATTGAGGACCATTGATGGACAGCCATTTTCAGGTCTTTCTAGAGATGTTCGATTGGGTTCAAGTCAAGGTTCTGGCTGGGCCACTCATGGACATTCACAGAGTTGTCCCTAAGCCTCTGCTATGTTCATTCGGCTGAGTGATTGTCTTGTTGTAAGGTGAACCTTCAGCTCAGCCTGAGTTCCAGAGCACTCTTATTGATGGTCTATACTGATGTAAGCCATCAATATTACATTGGTATGGGGCCAGCACCCTGCACCCCTGCATATCAGCTGTTACTTTGTACCTTTGGTACCAGAACTACACAGCTCCATCCATTGAGTTAGTATAGATCTGGTAACATAGAAGTGAATAGGAGCAAAAGTGCTGTTACCATCTCCGGTCACTGCACAATGGATGGAGCTGCAGTTCCAGCATTGACTTTTAACATCAGAGCTACGAGGCAACAGTTGATCAATGAGAGTGCCGGGTGTCAGAACCCCTCTAATCTAATAATATAGATACGCCATCAATATCAAAATAATAGACAACCCCTTTAAGCATTCTTCTGAGTAAAGTAAAAGTAATAAGATCATGGCACTTCCCGGTATCTTCTGTGACTTGATACCACAAAGAATGAGAAACAGTTGGCATCCATTATGCCAGCTCTTCAAGGCTGTGAATCTAGTAAGGAGCCGCAAGCAACATTAAATACATTGTGCAACCTTTTCTGTTGCCAAAGTTTGTCAGAGGATGTTGGAAGTTGTAGTTTACGAACAGCTAAAGAGCCACAGATTGGACACCACTGCCCTAGTATATGACACCAACTATCTAAATAGTCTCTGCCATTAATGGAGCATGTCATTTAGAGCCTATTTATGTATTTATATTTTTGAAACATCTTTGCCCTCCTGACTCCAGACCAATCTCACTAGAACAACCAGACACATTATAACATATGCAATCATTGCAGGATGAAAGTTCATCACCAATTGCCTCAGTGCATGTCTTCTTTACGTATTACATGCTTTAATATGTGATGAGATGACAACACTAAAGGTCATTTTCTAAATGGAAAATGTGACTGCAAAGTACAAATGTTAACACCCCCCCCCCCCCCCCCCCCCCCCCGAAATTGTGTGAGTATTTGCAGTAAAACTTTATAATAAGGACACACCTTTGTAATGCTGGATAGAAAATAATATAACCAGAATAATACCAATATTCTTCAGATTGGATTCGGATTGCTTAGTGGATAAGGATATTGCTTGATGCATATGTCACTGCAATTTAGGACAAGTCCCCAACTAGGGGACTACACCTCGCTTGTCTGTAAGATTCAAATTGGTTAATAAGTTCTCCCCATGTGCCAGGGGATGCGGTCAACCTAAGAATCAAAGACCCAGACACTTTGCTGGTTAAATGATTCTCTGCCGGTCAACACGGGTATAGTCAATTTTATTAGTTGAACATTGGGGATCTAACCCCCCCCATTTAGCCATCAATCTTAATATGTCCAATCACAAGTGTTTATTCAAGTAACCAATCAGAAGCATAAAGGTATGGAAAAATACATCTAGACATTAAGCCCGGGTGTCCCCTCTACACACTATATTTCATAATGTCTCAGTGTCTGAGTAGTTCCCTATTTGCCATGTCTAAAGTTTCTTAGAAATGTTACAAAACAGAACACTAAGAAAACTACAGATTATATTTCCTAATTCAGCCTAAAATTCATGCTCCTCATGGATGTTATATAAACCCAAGACATTTACGCATATAGCTTAGAAATGGAGAATAATTGACAATTAAGTACAATTAGTACAATTCGTGTTCATTAACCACTTAATTTCTTTCACACATTCAAGCTAAGCTAGGTAAGGTTTATAAAATCTTTGGTAATGCAGAGGTTTATAATATACCAAGTGATTCAGAAGGTAATAAAACCCTTGTTATTCCTGTGATTTGTAAAATCCTTGGTGATCTAGTAGATTATGTATATTTCCTGGTGGTCCAGTAGTCTATAAAATCCATGGTGATCCAATGGGCTATAAAAAAAAATTCGAATGCAGTAGACTATATTATTCCTGGTGGCCTAGTAATCTATAATATCCCCAGTGGTCTAGTGGTTTATGAAATCCCAGGTAATGTTACTGATTATGTTGACTGTAAAATCCCTGGTGGTCTGGTGTTTTATAAAATCTCTGGTGATCCAATGGGTAGATCATTTTTGCTGATTCAGCAAACTATAAAATCCCTGATGGTCTAGCAGTCTATAATATACCTGGTGGTCTAGTGTTTTATGAAATCCCTGGTAATCCATTAGGTTACATAATTTTAGCTAACACTATATACTATAAAATCCATGCTGGTCTGGCAGTTTATAAAACCCCTGGTGATCCAATGGGTATATCATTTTTGCTGATCCAGTAGACTATAAAATCCCTAGTGGTCTAGTAGTCTTTAATATCCCTAGTGGTCTAGTGGTTTTTGACATTCCAGGTGACCCAATGGGTTATAAAATGTTTCCTGATTCTGTAGACTATGAAATCCCTGGTAGTCTGTTGATTTATGAAATCCCAGGTGATCCAATGGGTTACCGTACATAATTTTTGCTAATACTATAGACTATAAAGTCATTTGTAGTCTGGTGGTTTATAAAATCCCTGCTGATTCAATGAGTAATACAATTTTTGGTTATTCAGTAGATGATAAAATCCCAGATGGTCCAGTTAGTATATAAGATTCATAATGGTCAAATGGTTTATGCAAACCCTTATTATTCAGTAGGTTAGAACATCACTGGTGAGGATATGATGGAATTGAAGCAGTAAAGCAAATACTCCAAATACTTTGGAGCATTACCTGAAACGATGTCTTAAATGGTCCTAGTCTTACATTTTTGTAGCACTTTTATGATTTTTGCAGTCCACTGCACATTTTTGTTTTTTTCAAAATGTTTCTGCTGATAATATCTGATTATTATGTTAATATTTCAGAGTAGCTTATGGTTTTCTTTTGCGCTCACAGAATAGGCACATTCTCCTGACCTATAAATAAAGCTCATATACAGTTGCATAATCCTTTTATTGTTTATGTACAATGAGAAATTTATTAGTGTATACTCAGCATGTCTCCTTCCTGGTTATAAATATTTTACAAGTATGTTCTAAAAGGAATGGATATTTTACATTTCGCTTCTGTGATGCATCTGTGCAAAATTTAAATACAACTTCTATTCACAGGTGATTTCATATCTCTGTAATACAGTTATCAATGATTCAAATGTAAATATATAAAAAACGAGGATTTCACATTTGGCATACTTCCAAGGGCTGAAAAGGACATAAAGCATACAAGTAAAAATGTAACATAGAAAATGAATAGGAGTACTCAAAAATTGCATACAAATTGTATTTTTCAAATTAAATCAAGCTTAAAAAATAAATATAAAGGTTGCTCGCCCACTACTCTCAACTCATGTATTAAAATAATAGTAATACATTAGAATGAATTAGTGAATAGAATTTATAGGTTAAATTGCTTTTCTTCCTTGAGCATGGCATTGTTTATTGCACCTAAACTTATGGTGTCCGATATGCAATATTGAAGTAGTCAGCCAGAGGGGATGGCAACCACTTCACTTCTCTGCAAAGGGAAGTTTCTTCCCAATCTTGTGGATAGCGTAAGTGCGGCCTGCTGCAGCATGATCTCGCTTGATAGATCGACTCACACTGTATGCTAACTTCCTGTACATCTCCTCACTCAGAATGGAATAAGATAAGACTTTGCTACAGCTGCCACTACCCAGAATTTAGCATACAACATGATCTTGAGAGATTTGCTATATCGAGTTTGCAGCAGGCCACTCTGATGCTGTCCGTGATGATTGAACAGTTACAGAGTTAATAAAAAACCTTCCCTTGCAAAAAAGCCAAAGTGGTTGCCACCTCTGCGGCTAACCACTTCTGGTTTGCATATCTAAAGAATGGGGGGGGGGGGGGGGGGCAGGCAGAAATAGTAAACAATGTCATGCACATAAAAGCTGTGCTATTAGCCAATTATGTTCAAACGGTTCATATTTTGTAATATAGTGATAGGTCTTCTTTATATTTTTACTCAAGAGTAATGTTGAGAAGTATCCAAAGTGTACTTCGATCCGAAGGCAGCTGAAAGGTAAAAAAAATATTACAGCATACTTACCTTATCCACTTGATCACAGAGAGGCCATCTGCTCCTGTCTTGATTGAAGAAGACCCGCCAAAGGACCTGCTCTCGGCGTGATAATCATGGGGCACGCGTGGTGACATCATCACGCTCTCCGCATGTCCTTTGGCGGGTTTTCTTCAATCAAGACGGGAGCTGACAGCCTCTCCGAGATCAAGTGGATAAGGTTAGTATAATTTATTTTTTTAACCCCTGATTAACTCCCGAACAGCTGAATGTGAGTCACGGATGCTGTGTCAGCGCTGAATGCAGAATTTGAGGGGTTAAATGACAGGGGCAGTGTGATCACCATTCCCGTCATTGTGCCCACTCAATGCAATGGAAAGTGACTCGTGACAAAGTCATTCGTAAGAAATCAAATTTTTTGTCAAAATTTGGCAAAGCTCCAAAATCAAATTTTTTAAAACTTCACTGATCTCTACTAGAGCTTGGGTCTGAAAGCCAGGTTCCGTTTTCTCAACAGAAGACCTAAGGAAAAGAGATTTATAGAGCCATATTTGGAAATGAAATGGCTGATAGGGCCCAGCAGCATCACATTGGGATTACTTGGCCCATCAGAGGCATCGATCCTGAGCGCCCACCCTTCATCTATACAGAATATGTGACATCCACTTTTAATTGCATTGTAAATTTTGTTGTCATCATTGAACACTCAGGACATATCAGCATTCAGCAACAAGATCTGATTATGAGAACTATCTGCTGGATCTTTAGTGTGCATTATTATACCCTCTGTTTGATGGGTCTAGTCCATGGACCTGGGTTTGATAAATCATCCCCCAATATCTGGTGACACCAATGCTTCTGGAGGCTGGCAGATGACAACATTGGTCTCCATAGCAGTTAGTAGCTCTGTTGTGATCAGATACAAGTGTCCATAAAAAAGCTGTGATCTGTGATCAAGTCCGCTGTACCTCCACCACTAAAGACAGATAAATAAAACGTCTGAGGAAGGACCGCATGGACCGAAACGTCCGGTCATCATCATTATCAAGAATGGTTATCTATTTTGGCTTACATGTAACTGGATCATGAACTTTATATGATATTGTATCAATAAATAACCAAAATTACAAACAAGCAATCTGAGTGCTACAATTTTCAGATTATTGACTACAACTGCCCAGTCCTTGCAGGCACCAGTAATTACAGTGTGTGGTGCTTCACTTCCACACTACCCTCTCCCTATATGACAGACTAATTTCTGTTCCTTTTTCAGGTTGCTCTACCTTCTGTGGAAAATGGCTGTTCTCTTCCTCTTAAGAGTTTGGCATTTGTCCTCAGCATAGAGGCGATGGAGGATACTGCAGGAAGCCTTGCACTGTACAGACACTCCTGCCACTTTGGCAGCTTAGGACAGATTCCCGGGCAGATACAATCATACTACCCCTCACTTAGTGGGGCACAATAACTAAGCTGTGCCACCTATATATATTCAAGTGTAACACAAGGTATAACACAAAGTATAACTTTTTTAGCACCAAATTAACTTTTTATCAGTGATCCGCTGGGTCACTGCAAGTACAGGTGTTTTCAGGGGCCCAGGTAAAAAAGGGGCTGATTCTCTGTCATCTCTTACATACTACCCCAAAGTCAACCCAGGGGACTTACAGAAATTTTCTTATGTTAAATGGCCAGGTAAGGAGCATCGCAGGACTGCAGGAGAAGGGAGCCCGCCCTTTAAGCAGGTAACTCATCTTCCCTTTGCAGGTCAGACAGATTGGGGGCCACAACCCCTTTAAGATTTAAGGTGGTCATACACCTAGAGTAGCTGTTGGCCTTTCCATGAATATTTAAGCACGTTAAGCTTGGCCAACAAGGAAAGGGGCATAAGCTGCTACCTTGAGAACAAAGCATTGGACATGATGAATACTTTCCTTAATGTCTGGTTGGCTAAACCCCCCAAAATCGTCAGCCTAGTCTAATGTGTGCCCATCTTTAGTCATCAGTGATCCATCAAATATAGGTGGTATTGGCCCCAAAGATCCATTGACCATTTTGTATCGGAAGGGGGATGGTGGAGAAGGATTATCTCATCATCCCGGATGTCCACCAAAATGGAAAAAGAGCCCAAAGGGCTCTGGTCAATAGTGTTGATTGCGAATATTCTAATCACTCATTTTTATCGTGAATATTGGCACTTCGAGAATTTGCAAATATATAGAATATAGTGCTATATCTTCGTAATCGCGAATATTCTAGATTTTTCTTTATCAGTACCCATGATTAGGGATGAGCGAACCCGAACTGTATAGTTCGGGTTCGTACCGAATTTTGGGGTGTCCGTGACACGGACCCGAACCCGAACATTTTCGTAAAAGTCCGGGTTCGGGTTCTGTGTTCGGCGCTTTCTTGGCGCTTTTTGAAAGGCTGCAAAGCAGCCAATCAACAAGCGTCATACTACTTGGCCCAAGAGGCCATCACAGCCATGCCTACTATTGGCATGGCTGTGATTGGCCAGTGCACCATGTGACCCACCCTCTATTTAAGCTGGAGTCACGTAGCGCCGCACGTCACTCTGCTATGATCAGTATAGGGAGAGGTTGCAGCTGCGACGTTAGGGCGAGATTAGGCAGATTAACTCCTCCAAAAGACTTCATTCTGTGATCGATCTGCAGCTGTGGATCATTGAAGTGCTATTATTGACTTGCTCACTTTTTTGAGGCTGCCCAGAGCGTTTTTAGATCACTTTTTTTCTGGGGTGATCGGCGGCCATTTTGTGACTTGTGGTGCGCCAGCACGAGCTATCACCAAGTGTATTTAACCATCGATAGTGTGGTTATTTTGTGCTATATCTTACATCAGCTGCAGGCTGAGCCTGTGTCACCGAAGTGCATTTAACCATCAACAGTCTGGTTATTTTTTGGCCATATACTACATCAGCTGCAGGCTGAGCCTGTGTCACCCAAGTGCATTTAACCATCAACAGTCTGATTATTTTTTGGCCATATACTACATCAGCTGCAGGCTGAGCCTGTGTCACCCAAGTGCATTTAACCATCAACAGTGTGGTTATTTTTTGGCCATATATTACATCAGGGGCAAGTTGAGCCTGTCACCCAGCGCCTAAAAAATAGACCTGACATTTCTATTCAACCAAATCTGCACAGTTTTAGCTGGTCAAGTTATTTGTAGTGACCGTAAAAGCAGACTTTTTGTTCTGGGTTGAAAAAGCATTCCCAAATTTGCCATTCTGAAAATAACTAGTTTGTGGTATTTGAGGCCTACTTGAAATCTATCCCAAAAAGAAAATCTTACATTGAAGGTATTCATAGTGTCATTCAGAAAAACCTAAGACACACGCTAGCGTGCTGATAGAAGTGTCATTCTGTGATTAAACCTATAACTGTCACACAGCGCAAAAAAAAACAGGTCTCACATCTCTATTCAACCAAATCTGCACAGTTTTAGCTGGTCAAGTTATTTGTAGTGACCGTAAAAGCAGACTTTTTGTTCTGGGTTGAAAAAGCATTCCCAAATTTGCCATTCTCAAAATAACTAGTTTGTGGTATTTGAGGCCTACTTGAAATCTATCCCAAAAAGAAAATCTTACATTGAAGGTATTGATAGTGTCATTCAGAAAAACCTAAGACACACGCTAGCGTGCTGATAGAAGTGTCATTCTGTGATTAAACCTATAACTGTCACACAGCGCAAAAAAAAATAGGTCTCACATCTCTATTCAACCAAATCTGCACAGTTTTAGCTGGTCAAGTTATTTGTAGTGACCGTAAAAGCAGACTTTTTGTTCTGGGTTGAAAAAGCATTCCCAAATTTGCCATTCTGAAAATAACTAGTTTGTGGTATTTGAGGCCTACTTGAAATCTATCCCAAAAAGAAAATCTTACATTGAAGGTATTGATAGTGTCATTCAGAAAAACCTATGACACACGCTAGCGTGCTGATAGAAGTGTCATTCTGTGATTAAACCTATAACTGTCACACAGCGCAAAAAAAAATAGGTCTCACATCTCTATTCAACCAAATCTGCACAGTTTTAGCTGGTCAAGTTATTTGTAGTGACCGTAAAAGCAGACTTTTTGTTCTGGGTTGAAAAAGCATTCCCAAATTTGCCATTCTCAAAATTGTGGTGAACGGGAACAATGAGGAAAACATCTAATAAGGGACGCGGACGCGGACGTGGACATGGTCGTGGTGGTGTTAGTGGACCCTCTGGTGCTGGGAGAGGATGTGGCCGTTCTGCCACAGCCACACGTCCTAGTGAACCAACTACCTCAGGTCCCAGTAGCCAGCAGAATTTACAGCGATATTTGGTGGGGCCCAATGCCGTTCTAAGGATGGTAAGGCCTGAGCAGGTACAGGCATTAGTCAATTGGGTGGCCGACAGTGGATCCAGCACGTTCACATTATCTCCCACCCACTCTTCTGCAGAAAGCGCACAGATGGCGCATGAAAACCAAGCCCATCGGTCTGTCACATCACCCCCATGCATATCAGGGAAACTGTCTGAGCCTCAAGTTATGCAGCAGTCTATTATGCTGTTTGAAGACTCTGCTGCCAGGGTTTCCCAAGGGCATCCACCTAGCCCTTCCCCAGGGGTGGAAGAGATAGAATGCACTAACGCACAACCACTTATTTTTCCTGATGATGAGGACATGGGAATACCACCTCAGCACGTCTCTGATGATGACGAAACACAGGTGCCAACTGCTGCGTCTTTCTGCAGTGTGCAGACTGAACAGGAGGTCAGGGATCAAGACTGGGTGGAAGACGATGCAGGGGACGATGAGGTCCTAGACCCCACATGGAATGAAGGTCGTGCCACTGACTTTCACAGTTCGGAGGAAGAGGCAGTGGTGAGACCGAGCCAACAGCGTAGCAAAAGAGGGAGCAGTGGGCAAAATCAGAACACCCGCCGCCAAGAGACTCCGCCTGCTACTGACCGCCGCCATCTGGGACCGAGCACCCCAAAGGCAGCTTCAAGGAGTTCCCTGGCATGGCACTTCTTCAAACAATGTGCTGACAACAAGACCCGAGTGGTTTGCACGCTGTGCCATCAGAGCCTGAAGCGAGGCATTAACGTTCTGAACCTTAGCACAACCTGCATGACCAGGCACCTGCATGCAAAGCATGAACTGCAGTGGAGTAAACACCTTAAAAACAAGGAAGTCACTCAGGCTCCCCCTGCTACCTCTTCTGATGCTGCCGCCTCGGCCTCTTCTGCTGCTGCTGCCGCCGCCTCGGCCTCTTCCTCCGCCTCTGGAGGAACGTTGGCACCTGCTGCCCAGCAAACATGGGATGTACCACCAACACCACCACCTGCGTCACCAAGCATCTCAACCATGTCACACGGCAGCGTTCAGCTCTCCATCTCACAAACATTTGAGAGAAAGCGTAAATTCTCACCTAGCCACCCTCGATCCCTGGCCCTGAATGCCAGCATTTCTAAACTACTGGCCTATGAAATGCTGTCATTTAGGCTGGTGGACACACACAGCTTCAAACAGCTCATGTCACTTGCTGTCCCACAGTATGTTGTTCCCAGCCGCCACTACTTCTCCAAGAGAGCCGTGCCTTCCCTGCACAAACAAGTGTCCGATAAAATCAAGTGTGCACTGCGCAACGCCATCTGTGGCAAGGTCCACCTAACCACAGATACGTGGACCAGTAAGCACGGCCAGGGACGCTATATCTCCCTAACTGCACACTGGGTAAATGTAGTGGCGGCTGGGCCCCAGGCGGAGAGCTATTTGGCGCACGTCCTTCCGCCGCCAAGGATCGCAGGGCAACATTCTTTGCCTCCTGTCTCCTCCTCCTCCTACTCAGCTTCCTCCTCCTCTTCTTCCACCTGCTCATCCAGTCAGCCACACACCTTCACCACCAACTTCAGCACAGCACGGGGTAAACGTCAGCAGGCCATTCTGAAACTCATATGTTTGGGGGACAGGCCCCACACCGCACAGGAGTTGTGGCGGGGTATAGAACAACAGACCGACGAGTGGTTGCTGCCGGTGAGCCTCAAGCCCGGCCTGGTGGTGTGCGATAATGGGCGAAATCTCGTTGCAGCTCTGGGACTAGCCGGTTTGACGCACATCCCTTGCCTGGCGCATGTGCTGCAGAAGTTCATTCGCAACTACCCCGACATGTCAGAGCTGCTGCATAAAGTGCGGGCCGTCTGTTCGCGCTTCCGGCGTTCACACCCTGCCGCTGCTCGCCTGTCTGCGCTACAGCGTAACTTCGGCCTTCCCGCTCACCGCCTCATATGCGACGTGCCCACCAGGTGGAACTCCACCTTGCATATGCTGGACAGACTGTGCGAGCAGCAGCAGGCCATAGTGGAGTTTAGCTGCAGCACGCACGGGTCAGTCGCACTGCGGATCAGACCCACTTCACCACCAATGACTGGGCCTCCATGCGAGACCTGTGTGCCCTGTTGCGCTGTTTCGAGTACTCCACCAACATGGCCAGTGGCGATGACGCCGTTATCAGCGTTACAATACCACTTCTATGTCTCTTTGAGAAAACACTTAGGGCGATGATGGAAGAGGAGGTGGCCCAGGAGGAAGAGGAGGAAGAGGGGTCATTTTTAGCACTTTCAGGCCAGTCTCTTCGAAGTGACTCAGAGGGAGGTTTTTTGCAACACCAGAGGCCAGGTACAAATGTGGCCAGACAGGGCCCACTACTGGAGGACGAGGAGGACGAGGATGAGGAGGAGGTGGAGGAGGATGAGGATGAAGCATGTTCACAGCGGGGTGGCACCCAAAGCAGCTCGGGCCCATCACTGGTGCGTGGCTGGGGGGAAACACAGGACGATGACGATACGCCTCCCACAGAGGACAGCTTGTCCTTACCTCTGGGCAGCCTGGCACACATGAGTTGCCCACATTTTAACGTGTGCGGACTACTGGGTTGCCACCCTGCTGGATCCCCGGTACAAAGACAATGTGCCCACCTTACTTCCTACACTGGAGCGTGATAGGAAGATGCGCGAGTACAAGCGCACGTTGGTAGACGCGCTACTGAGAGCATTCCCAAATGTCACAGGGGAACCAGTGGAAGCCCAAGGCGAAGGCAGAGGAGGAGCAAGAGGTCGCCAACGCAGCTGTGTCACGCCCAGCTCCTCTGAGGGCAGGGTTAGCATGGCAGAGATGTGGAAAAGTTTTGTCAACACGCCACAGCTAAGTGCACCACCACCTGATACGGAACGTGTTAGCAGGAGGCAACATTTCACTAACATGGTGGAACAGTACCTGTGCACACCCCTCCACGTACTGACTGATGGTTCGGCCCCATTCAACTTCTGGGTCTCCAAATTGTCCACGTGGCCAGAGCTAGCCTTTTATGCCTTGGAGGTGCTGGCCTGCCCGGCGGCCAGCGTTTTGTCTGAACGTGTATTCAGCACGGCAGGGGGCGTCATTACAGACAAACGCAGCCGCCTGTCTACAGCCAATGTGGACAAGCTGACGTTCATAAAAATGAACCAGGCATGGATCCCACAGGACCTGTCCATCCCTTGTGCAGATTAGATATTAACTACCTCCCCTTAACAATATATTATTCTACTCCAGGGCACTTCCTCATTCAATACTATTTTTTATTTCATTTTACCATTATATTGCGGGGCAACCCAAAGTTGAATGAACCTCTCCTCTGTCTGGGTGCCGGGGCCTAAATGTGTGACAGTGGCCTGTTCCAGTGGTGGGTGACGTGAAGCCTGATTCTCTGCTATGACATGAATACAGATTCTGCGCTGACATAAGGCCAGATTCTCTGTTACAGGACCTCTCTCCTCTGCCTGGGTGCCTGGGCCTAAATGTGTGACAGTGGCCTGTTCCAGTGGTGGGTGACGTGAAGCCTGATTCTCTGCTATGACATGAAGACAGATTCTGCGCTGACAAAAGGCCAGATTCTCTGTTACGGGACCTCTCTCCTCTGCCTGGGTGCCTGGGCCTAAATGTCTGACAGTGGCCTGTTCCAGTGGTGGGTGACGTGAAGCCTGATTCTCTGCTATGACATGAAGACAGATTCTGCGCTGACATAAGGCCAGATTCTCTGTTACGGGACCTCTCTCCTCTGCCTGGGTGCCTGGGCCTAAATGTGTGACAGTGGCCTGTTCCAGTGGTGGGTGACGTGAAGCCTGATTCTCTGCTATGACATGAAGACAGATTCTGCGCTGACATAAGGCCAGATTCTCTGTTACGGGACCGCTCTCCTCTGTCTGGGTGCCGGGGCCTAAATGTGTGACAGTGGCCTGTTCCAGTGGTGGGTGACGTGAAGCCTGATTCTCTGCTATGACATGAAGACAGATTCTGCGCTGACATAAGGCCAGATTCTCTGTTACGGGACCGCTCTCCTCTGTCTCGGTGCCTGGGCCTTAATGTGTGACAGTGGCCTGTTCCCGTGGTGGGTGACGTGAAGCCTGATTCTCTGCTATGACATGAAGACTGATTCTGCGCTGACATGAAGCCAGATTCTCTGCTATGGCATGAAGAGACTGATTCTCTGCTGACATGAAGCCAGATTCTTTGCTATGGCATGAAGAGACTGATTCTCTGCTGACGTGAAGCCAGATTCTCTGCTATGGGACCTCTGTCCAATTGATATTGGTTCATTTTTATTTTTTTAATTTTAATTTTAATTCATTTCCCTATCCACATTTGTTTGCAGGGGATTTACCTACATGTTGCTGCCTTTTGCAGCCCTCTAGCTCTTTCCTGGGCTGTTTTACAGCCTTTTTAGTGCCCAAAAGTTCGGGTCCCCATTGACTTCAATGGGGTTCGGGTTCGGGACGAAGTTCGGTTCGGGTTCGGATCCCGAACCCGAACATTTACGGGAAGTTCGGCCGAACTTCTCGAACCCGAACATCCAGGTGTTCGCTCAACTCTACCCATGATCCGTCACTGCTTCTTGCTTGTGGGCCAATGAGAAGGCTGCAATATCTTTGACTTTAGGAGTAGTGTTGATCGCGAATTTTCGTATCGCAAATTTTTTATTGCCGATTTTTGCAATCAAGAAAATAATGACTGGCGATCACAAATACTTGAATTCACAAATATATGACGACTATTCGCCCAAATATTCGCAAAATATTGCGAATTCGAATATTGCCCCTGCCGCTCATCACTGCTGGTCAATTGTCTGTATAGGGCCGAGGAACTTCTGATGGCTGGACTGATGGAATTTATATAAGAAAATGCGTAATTGTTTCAAAATCTAGAAAAATGGTTTTGTGACAAAAAAATAACCATAAACCTCAATATATTTTAAATTACAAAACATCCCCAATTTTATTCCCGATCAACTAAGGCCACCTATTTTTCTACAAACTTTCTTCATATCTGTGTCTTTTAATGTGTTTTTTAATTGCACTCCCTGTAATCTATAAAAAAATAAAAAATAAATGGTTATGTGTTTTTCGCTTCTTCTCACATTATCTCAATTACACTCATAAAACTGTTGCCTCTTTAGTGAAGGTCGCAATTAAAAATTAAGTCGGCTCCTTGCACGCTTTTCAGAATATTAAAAACCCTCAATAGGAATTCAGAAATAAACTCATTCTTTTTCAAGAACGTCATTGCCAGAAGCATCTTTATTTAAAAAAATAATAATTTTTTGCCTTTTTTTTTTTTTAAGTATTCTGGAAATGAAATAATTTGTTAAAATAGGATTATTAAAGAGCACAGATTTAAAGCCTATTGGAGAATTAATAAATAGCCAAGTCGTTTTCTAAATGAACAATTTGAATTACCCATTAAAGGATAGAGATTGAGATTGTGTTTCAATAATAACTTATCCTCTTCAACCTGTAACCCGCATCCTTCTTCGTAATTTTAAATCCCAAAAGTGCGAGGATATCGACTGCAACAAACGCTCCCCCAACTTGACCGTCTGTATTCTTGATTAGATCATGTAGCTACGGATATTAAAACTAATATCATAGCTAAAATACAGACGACAATTGTGTATGCATATTTTTAATTGCATTCCCTACTTCAGACTGCCAGCCATTTAAAAAACAATATTTTAATGTACGCTGCCTAACACAAGCGCCATTCAAAAGAGGCCGTAATAATTCAGGCTGCGATTGTTAGAAAAAAATGCATTTTCAGCCTTCAGTTTGATCATATTATTCAAAGTTAATTGCATTTGCCCTAAAGAGACTTGCAACCTGATATTATATTATTTTTGTCATTTTCATTTTTTTCATCAGTCAATCTTATGTTCTTTTTTTTCCCCCAAGTTATAGTGTAAGCTTTTAGGGATATTTTTTTTAGAGAATTAAAGGGGATTTTTATTTTAATTTCTGGAATGATTTAATGATTTCATTTCATCAGGTATTGTTTAAAGGGTTTATATTGAATTTAGCTTACCAAAAACTGTTCTGATTCATTTCTCAAGTGTTTGAAGCTCTGTTTTTCTCATACAGAGCTCCAAATCCTTGACATATTCAAACACTGAACAGCCATAACACTAAAACCACTGCCTAATATTGGGTAGGTATGCCTCATTCTATAAGGACACCTCTTACCCATGGAGACATGTATCCCACAAGACTGCTAAAGGTGCCGAGCAGCAAATCTAAGAAGTCCTGTAGATTGAGACGTGCAGCCTCCTTGGATTAGAATTGTTTTTCCAGCACCTCCCAACAAATGCTCAAGTGGGTTGAGATTTGGAGAATTTGAAGGCCAAGTCATAATCTTCAGCTTTTTGTCATGTCCTTCAAACCATTGCTATACTTTGTAGGCCAGGGTGCCGAAAATGACCACTGCCATTATAAAGCACCAAAGACATGAAGGGGGTAGTTGGCCCAGAACAATGCTTAAATAGGTGGTTCATGTTAAAGTAACATCCACATGGACCAAGGAGATGCTAATCAAAAACGGGCCTATGTAGTAAAAATATGAAAGTTGAAGTCACATCCACTTGTACCAATCACTTCTACAAATAAGTAATGAAGCTTCACATATATAAATATATTGCAAGTGCTCCAACTTTATTAGAAATCAATAAACCATAAAAAAAAATATGGAATGAACATAAATGACAGGGAGCACTTGGGACCAGACAGCGAGCACTTATTCAATGACATGGGGATAGTGATATCATTACATAATTTGATCCAGTGAAATAAAAACCATATTAGTACCTATTATCCCGTATAACCAATTATCAATAGGTAGAGTCTGGGAGAGCAGGACAAACATACCTTTTATGGAGCTGTTCTCATCAGGAGTAGTGTGAATATGAAGTTTTATTCTGTCATGTTCTGCTCCCAGGAAATAGACCCCCACATTGAGCTTCTTCACAGCCCCTCTGCTCTGAGTGACAGCTGTAACATCCAACCAGGAGACCACTACAGTTGTCACTCAGAGCAGAGGGGAGGAGATGTGAAGCAGCTCAATGTGGAGAGCACTTCCCAGTGAAGCTCTGTCTCTTGGGCACATGCAGAATAAGGCAGAATAAGGCTACTTACACATTAGCATTTTTGCTGAATCTGTCATGGATCAGCTTCCTTTAGGATAATACAACCGTCTGCATCTATTATGAACGGATCGGGTTGTATTATCTCTAAAATAGACATGACGGATCCAGCATTAAAACCATTGTAAGTCAATAGGGGACAGATCCGTTTCTTTTGTGTACGAGAAAATGGATCCAGAGGAAAACGTTTCAGTTTTGTCCCCATTCATTTTCAGTAGAGACTAAACTGAACTGAACTGAATGGACAGATAAACGCTGCAGCATTTTTGAGTGCGTCATGGGAGGCAAATCAAGACTGATCCGGCATGAAACAAGAAGTAAGTCAATGGTGCCGGATCCGTTTTCCTCCGCGTCCCATGACGTACTCAAAATTGCTGCTTGCAGCGTTTATCTGTTCGGCATGGGAACGCAACCAAACGGAAAAGAATGAAGCGTTTTCTTCCAGTATTGAGATCCTATGACGGATCTTAATACCAGAAAGGGAAAAACACTGATGTGAAAGTAGCCTTAAACTTCATACTCACACTACTCCTGATGAGAAAGATCCACAAAAAGTATTTCTGTACTGCTCTCCCAAGCCTCTAGCTAATACTGTCAGCAGTTTAGCATGGTCAAAGCTGCTGACTGACTCCCTGTAATCCAACAGGCTAAAGTCCAGTTAAAGCTTTTTTGATAGTTATAAGACAATGGAGACCAAAATATGGATTCCTGCTTTAACATTTTTAACCTTTCTTTATTATTATTTTTTATTATTTTGTACTATACCTGGTTTTCTCATAGACAATCCACCAAAGTAAATTTTCCAAGTTTTGCTCATCTTTACTTCTATTGATACTATAGGACAGACCAAGGATCCTGTCCCATTAGAAAAAGTAAAGCACAATTGGGCACATCTACTAAGGTTTTTGTGCCTTTATTCTGTCATACTTTTCACCAAAATTCTAGCGCAAAGGTTTTTAGGTTTTTATTTTTGTGCTGTTGATGTAAAAAGTGGTGGTGTAATTTGTGTGGTGGTGTAATTTGTACCACATTAATTATTGGCATGAGTCAGTTTTTGATGCAAAATAACTGAGCAAGCACTCTATGGGGTAGATGTGGGGGAGGGTGGTAGTGAGAAGGCTCAGGATAGTGAGGTAGCTAGCTGGGTAACAGTTAGAAAGCGGGGTAGAGGGAAGAGTGCCAGGGAGGCTAGTCCTGATCTGACACCCCAACAAGTTTGCACGGTTGGCAGAAGAGGGGGATGTCGGTTCAGGGACAGTACTGCTGCAGCCGGACAGTTCCTCTGCCAGTCATGGGAATGTCAGCTCCAGTAAGCAGGGGACCAGGAGAGCAGGGCAGGCCAGACAGGTGCTGGTAGTGGGAGACTCAATTATTAGGGGTACAAATAGGGCAATCTGTCACAAAGACCGCGATTGTCGAACGGTGTGTTGTCTTCCTGGCGCTCGAGTTCGACACATCGCGGATTGGGTTGACAGATTACTGGGAGGGGCTGGAGAAGATCCAGCGGTCATGGTCCATATCGGAACCAATGACAAAGCTAGAGGCAGGTGGAGCGTCCCTAAAAATGATTTTAAGGATTTAGGTCAATGGTAGTATTTTCCAAAATACTACCGGTACCACGAGCCACACAAGAAAGGCAGCGGGAGATTAGGGAGGATAACAAGTGGCTCAAGAACTGGTGTATGAAGGAGGGGTTTGGGTTCCTGGAGAACTGGGCCGACTTCTCTGTTGGCTACAGGTTCTATCGTAGGGATAGGCTGCACCTCAATGGGGAAGGGTCAGCTGTTTTGGGGGAGAAGATGGCTAGAAGGTTGGAGGAGTGTTTAAACTAGGGACTGGGGAAGAGGGTAATTACGTTATAGGATGGGAAGATAGAGACAGGGGGAAAGGTAATGGGACTGGGGGAGGAATGAATGGAGGGACTAAAACAGTTCAGAAGGAAAAGTGTAGGGTAAAAAATAGACACAAACCTCTTAATTGTATGTATACTAATGCCAGAAGCTTGACTAATAAAACTGGGGAACTGGAATTAGTGATGTGTGAGGAGGACTATGACATAGTGGGAATAACTGAGACATGGCTGGATGATAGCTATGACTGGGCAGTTAAAATACAGGGTTACAGTCTGTTTAGAAAGGATCGCCAAAACCAGAGAGGGGGAGGGGTCTGCCTTTATGTAAAGTCCTGTCTAACGCCCACAGTCCGAGAAGATATAAATGAGAGACATGTGGAGTCACTGGGTAGAAATACATGAAGGCAAAAACAATAATAAATTATTATAAACAACCTAATATACCAGAGTCCACAGAAAATCGAATACTAAACGAGATAGACGAGGCGGCAGATCACAATGAGGTGGTTATTATGGGGGACTTCCACTACCCAGATATAGACTGGGAAACTGAAACTTGTATATCTCATAAAGGAAACAGGTTCTTGGCAATAACCAAAGACAATTACCTTTCCCAACTGGTTCAGGAGCCAACTAGAGGAACGGCCATACTGGACTTAGTATTAACCAATACACCTGACAGAACAACAAATGTGCAGGTTGGGGGACACCCGGGAAATTGTGACCATAAAGTAATAACCTTCCAATTATCATTCAAAATAGTGTTTCTTCAGGGAGGAATAAAAATACCAAACTTCAAAAAAGCTAAATATAGCCAACTAAGAGAGGCCATAGGCCTAACTAACTGGGACAAAGTCCTCAAAAATAAAAATACAGCCACAAAGTGGGATATTTTTAAAAGCATCCTGAAATCTGATTGAGAGAGGTACATACTGTACCTTATGGGAATAAAAGGTTAAGGAACAAGAAAAAACTAATGTAGATAAATAGAACTGTAAAGAAAGCAATAAATTACAAAAAAGCATTTAAATCACTAAAACAGGAGGGTAGCGAGGAAGCACTGAAAAACTGTAAGGAAAAAAAATAGAATATGTAAAAAACAAATAAAAGCAGCCAAACTAGAGATCGAGAGATTAATTGCCAAGGAGAGCAAAACTAACCCTAAAATGTTCTTCAATTATATAAATACATCTACAGAGTAATGAGGGGAGAATTGCAGAGAGCGATGAGGAGAAAGCAAAGCTATTAAATATTTTTTCTCCACTGTATTCACTGAGGAAAATAAAGTGTCAGGTGAAATGCAAATTATAAAAGTTAATTCCCCATTAAAAGTGCCCTGTCTGACCCAGGAAGAAGGACAGCGGATTCTTAAAAAGAATAAAATAGACAAATCGCCAGGACCAGATGGCATACACCCCCGTATCCTAAGATAATTAAATAATATCATAGCCAAACCCTTATTTCTGATAATTAAGGACTCTATACTGACAGGGAGTGTTCCACAGGATTGGAGCATAGCAAATGTGGTGTCAATATTCAAAAAGGGTCCAAAAACAGAGCCCGGAAACTATAGGCCGGTAAGTTTAACATCTGTCGTGGGTAAACTGTTTGAAGGTTTTCTAAGGAGTGGAGTACGTCAATGAAATCTTGTAGTACGTCAATGAAAATAAGCAAATAACGCCATATCAGCATGGCCTAATAAGGGATCGGTCATGTCAAACTAATTTAATTAGTTTCTATGAGGAGGTAAGTTCTAGACTTGACAGCGGCGAATCAATGAATGTTGTATATCTGGACTTCCCCAAAGCATTTGACACTGTACCACATAAAAGGTTAATATATAAAATGAGAATGCTAGGACTGGGAGAAAACGTCTGTATGTGGGTAAGTAACTGGCTCAGTGATAGAAAACAGAGGGTGGTTATTAATGGTACACACTTAGATTGGGTCATTGACAGTGGGGTACCTCAGGGGTCAGTATTGGAGGGGTCACTGTCACTAGTGGAGTACCTGAGGGGTCAGTATTGGGCTCTATTATCTTCAATACATTTATTAATGATCTTGTAGAAGGCTTGCACAGTAAAATATCAATTTTTGCAGGTGACACTAAACAGTGTAAAGTAATTGAAACAGAAGAGGGCAGTATACTGCTACAGAGGGATCTGGATAGAGAAGTGGCAGATGAGGTTTAACACTGACAAATGTAAGGTTATGCACATAGGAAGGAATAATGCAAGTCACCCGTGCATACTAAATAGTAAAACACTGGGTAACACTGACATGGAAAAGGACCTAGGAATTTTAGTGAACAGCAAACTAAGTCTACTTTCACACTTGCGTTTTGGCTTTCCGTTTGTGAGATCCGTTCAGGACTCTCACAAGCGGTCCAAAACGGACCAGTTTGCATATAATGCATTCTAAATAGAAAAGGATCCGCTTAGAATGCATCAGTTTGCATCAGTTAAGTCTCCATTCCGCTTTGGAGATGGACACCAAAACGCTGCTTGCAGCGTTTTGGTTTCCGTCTCATGAAACTGAGCCAAACAGATGAGTCCTGGCACACAGTGTAAGTCAATGGGGATGGATCCGTATTCACTGACACAATCTGGCACAATTAGAAAACGGATCCGTCCTCCATTGACTTTCAATGGTGTTCAAGACGGATCCGTCTTGGCTATGTTAAAGATAATACAAACGGTTCCGTTCTGAACGGATGCAGACGGTTGTATTATCTGAACGGATCCATCCATGACGGATCTGCGCAAAACAGCAGTGTGAAAGTAGCCTAGGCTGTAAAAACCAGTGTCAGGCAGCTGCTGCCAAGGCCAGTAAGATAATGGGTTGCATCAAAAGTGGCATAGATGCCCGTGATGAAAACATAGTCCTACCACTTTACAAATCATTAGTCAGATCACACATTGAGTACTGTGTACAGTTTTGGGCTCCTGTAAACAAGGCAGACATAGCAGAGCTGGAGAGGGTTCAGAGGAGGGCAACTAAAGTAATAACTGGAATGGGTGGACTACAGTACCCAGAAAAATTTGGGTTATTCACTTTAGAAAAAAGACGACTGAGGAGAGATCTAATTACTATGTATAAATATATCAGGGGTCAGTACAGAGATCACTCCCATCATCTATTTATCCCCAGGACTGTGACTGTGACGAGGGGACATCCTCTGCGTCTGGAGGAAAGAAGGTTTGTACACAAACATAGAAGAGGATTCTTTACGGTAAGAGCAGTGAGACTATGGAACTATCTGCCTGAGGAGGTGGTGATGGTGAGTTCACTAAAAGAGTTCAAGAGGGGCCTGGATGTATTTCTGGAGTGTAATAATATTACAGGCTATAGCTACTAGAGGGGGTCGTTGATCCAGGGAGTTATTCTGATTGCCTGATTGGAGTCGGGAAGGAATTTTTTTCCCCTTTAGTGGGGAAAATTGGCTTCTACCTCACAGTTTTTTTTTTTGCCTTCCTCTGGATCAACTTGCAGGATAACAGGCCGAACTGGATGGACAAATGTCTTTTTTCGGCCTTATATACTATGTAACAGTAAACCAATCAAGAGTTGGCCTAAGAGAAAGAAGCCATCTGAAATCTATCACACAACATGCGCCACTGTGATAAATTTGGTGCATCACTAAACTTCTCGAACAAGGTAAGTGTTATCTAATGTTTTACAGTATCAGCTCAGCTGCAGGCCCTCGCATATAATTTTTTAGAGGGTTAGCTCACCAGCAGGCCCCTGCATATAATGTTTTACAGGGTCAGCTCACCAGCAGGCCCTCGCATATAATTTCTTAGAGGGTCAGCTCACCAGCAGGCCCTCGCATATAATTTTTTAGAGGGTCAGCTCACGAGCAGGCCCTCGCATATAATGTTTTACAGGGTGAGCTCACGAGCAGGCCCCCGCATATCATGTTTTAGAGGGTCAGCTTACCAGCAGGCCCGCACCTAAAATCTTTTATAGGGTCAGCTCACCTGCAGGCTCTCACCTAATTATACCTAATAGGTAATTTGCGCGCATGCTGCCTTCCTTGGATGTTGTATCTAGAATCACCAAAGCGGCAGCAGGCCCTCACCCATAATGTTTTAGACGGTCAGATCAGCAGGCCCTTGCTCCAAATGTTTTTGAGGGTCACCAGCAGGCCAGCAATCATAATTTTTCAAGGCTGTGTATGATGCCGTCCTTTATGTGTAACAAAGGGCGTATTGTAGTGTCGGTTCCTTGTAATTTTTGGCAGCCATTTCACTTAGTGCATAGGCTTTATGAGTGTATGAGTCCCACTACATGAACAATTGTATCACAATGTGAATGAGGCCCTCCTTTATGTGATATACAGGTTGTATTGGAGTGCCTCTTCCTTGGAACCATTTCGGTGGTGTTTCCATCAATTTCTGACCTTCTCCTATGAACCAGGCACCCTCCCCTCTTCAGAGCAGGTTACCTCCAGTGGACGTGAATATAGAAAGGATTTTGCAGTGTCCATTTGCAATATTTTGCCCCCTGGAAGCTAAAAGGTTGTCCTTGACTTGTCAGGCTGGTATAATCATAGCACTGTACCTTTTTCACAACAGATTGCACTATACTATACAAAGCCATCTAGTAAAAAAAACTTTATACTGGTATATATATATTTGTTTTTTTACAAAGGATGTCTCTTAGCGACGGATTGTCCTATACAGTGGCATCTGACATGTATATTTGATGGTCACTGCGAAATCTAATATGAAATTAGTTTAATTTGACCACAAAATACTATCAAGGAGACAGGGGCCTAACTGTTGAGGTGCAGAGGTGGTAATCACCCAACCCTGGAGCATAAAGGGGCACAAAAAAACATTGTGTGATCTTTGGGGACAAATTTTGCATTGCAGTCCGAGCGCCTGAAGTCACGTCTCTGTAAGAAGAACCACCAGCGAATGTGTTGGACGGTTATCAATGTACAGTACATTACCATTAAGATAATTGTAGAGCAGGGATGCCCAACCTGCGGCCCTCCAGCTGTTGCAAAACTACAGCTCCCAGCATTAGTGATGGACAAACATCGGCCGGGACGGTTCAAGAACGTGATCAAATGTTCGTGAACCGCAAGTGCGGGCCCCATTCACTTTAATGGCAGGCGAACCTGAAAAACCTTGAGCTCATATTTGCAGCCACCAAATACTTAGTATTCAGAAAGTATTCTATGTCAGAAAGTATATTATAAGTATATCGCACCCCTCAGTAAGTCACACCTATCGATAGCACACCTATACCAGTTCTTAAAAGGACTTTTGTGGCCCTATTAGCTAGCGTTTGGTGTCCCTAACAGCCTGTCCCTGCTCCACATAGCAACCTCTCCCTACACTGGCAAAAGACTGAATGTAAAATGGCGGCCAGATCAGGTTAATTTATAATTTAGGGGGTGTGTCCATGTGCTTAAACATCCCAATTGGCTGTCCTGTACCACCTGATGGATGGGTCAAAGTTCTTCACAATGTAAAAGAATATGGCACCGGCGGACATGGCCATATTCGGCAAAGCAAATTTCGCTGCGAAACGACCGCCGGGCGAACCTCAAGGCCATCACTACCTAGCATGCTCCAACAGCCTACAGCAGGGCATGGTGGGAGTTGTAGTTTTACAACAGCTGGAAGGCCGCAGGTTGGGCATCCGTGTTGCAGAGGATGCAGAACTTGATACAAAACTCTGGTCTCTTCTATTGTTGCCTTCTGGAACTGGACCCCACGCATCAACGGTTATTACCTGCTACTAGAGTATCCATAGCCTTTAAAGGGTTAAAGAGTGGCACTTGCCTCCCTTCAGAGGAAGGGAATTATAGGCTGCCTGAGCCTACGGTTCATTACTATAATGACACTTTCCTTTGAAAAAAAAAGACTTTGCATCGAAACTTACATTTTTACCCCCCGAACATATTGTGTTCCACGTACCTTCAGGTATATTGGATTTACTTTTCTCAGGTCAAATGTAGGTTAGTCTTTACTTGTGAAGCTTTCAGAAATTATTCATTACCGTTAACAAGTCATTCACAACAAACCTTTGTAATTGTTCTTTAAAGGTCTGTCAGCTTGCTCAGCTAAAGCTAGTATCATGTAATTTAGTGTGAAGCTTTTTTGAAAGCTTTCACTCTCTGGGGGTGTCTTAGCTCGAAATGAAAAGAAAGCCTAGTTGCATTGACAGTTTGATCCCAAAGAGAGGAGGTGGCTGTCTGACAGCCCGGTCCTGGGAGCCCGCGTGAGACACAGACAAAGGAACATCCAGACTAATTGATGCTCTACAAGCTATCACTCACTGCTGTTAGTGTCAATAAAGCTTTAAAAGCTGGGGGCCAACCTCGCAGATTTGTTAATAACAGGAAATACATTCTCGAGCCACAGGTACTGTGCGATACCCTAAGTAGTAATAGAGCATACTCAGATAACCAACCCATGTGGTCCCTTAACCGTGACTACCAAGAAGCATCAAACAGATGTGGCTCAGGTTCCTAGTTGTCAGAGCCAGCAGACACCCCCAGCCGAAAGTGGAAGCTGTATTTTACAGTTTCTGCCTTTCGCGATTGCTGTATAGATAGAGCTCATATGAGTACTGTGTGTTCAATGAAGTCAAAGGCACTAACAAGTCCAAGTGTAGCATTGGCAGTTGTCGTACAAAAAATAATAATAATGCAAAAATCATAAAAGAGAAAGCAGAAAAATAGTAAAATAAAAATATAATTGCTTTCCTTCTTTCACACAACAATATAAAATAAATTAAGCACTAAGCAAAATATAGCATTACCGGTATATACATAACTCAAAATTGTAATATAAAAATAATAATAATTTCCATTTCCTATGGGTATGCCATTTAACCCCCACCCCCAATCATAAAACATTAAGCAAAGGCAAAAAATAAACAATTAAAAAGAGTAAAAATTGAAAAATAAAAACCATGGATTTCCTCCACAATCAAAAGCAAACCATACAGATTTATTTTGAATATTAACTGTGAGCCCCAAAGGGACCTATGTGAGTGATGATTATTTGGGAACAGGGCTGAAGATTTTTTTTAAACAATATAAATAAACTAAATTAAAACGCCAACATTTATAAGTGAAAAATGTCAATGTCAAATTATCTGTTGGCCAATGATGGCAAAAGTGTGATTTTTATTTAATGACTCTTACAGTAAATGTAATTTAATTTGGAAAAAAAAGTATGGTTTTAAAAACAGAAAGTCATATTAATAAAGTAAAATTTTTAAAAATATTGCAGTTTGAACAGTACTTGCAAAGAATCGGCAACATTGTTGGTCATGGAGACCTAAAATAGTTTGTGTATTGAAGGGTTAAATGTAAATATATATGTGGAAAGCATTGGGCTACTGTATAGCATATTGACCTATACGCGACTACAGTCTCATTAATAACAGGAAATTGAGGGTCACTTGAAAAAGTAAAATCTATTTTATTTTACCTATCAAATTGCCTAAATGTGTTGACAAATATTTTCCTTCTGAAATAATTGTCCCAGTGCAGCACCAATACAGATCTCTGCATCTCCATAGTGACAGAGTCCACAAATAAATAATGAATAACCTGATCCTGTTGTCAATCTTTTTTTCTGCTACCTTGTCTATTATTTGTAGATTTTTTAGACAGAAGAGGGTAACATTGCAAGATCAGACTACACACAGGGTTTGTAGTCTGTTGCCATGGAGACACAAAGGTGTGCATAGAAGTTGTATACACAAAAGAAGGTTTTGCTTTTTAAATCTAGTATAGTTGCAAAGTTATTTAACTTTTTGAAAAAATGTTATAACATTGGAGCTATAATTTTAGGGTACATGCCCTTTATAAAAAAAAACATAATCAGTAACAAACACATACATTTTAAATATTAAAGGCTATGGACACCTTCTGTGCAATTTTTTTATGATTGGATTTTACTTATTTTGAGCTAAAAATCTTTTATTTCAATTAGACTGAGCTAAAAATTTAAGCAGTTTTTGCTATACATGTGGCTAAAAATCTTTTTATTTGCAGACTAATCATCCTGTATAGACTGATTTTTAACCACATGTATCACAAAAACTACTTAGGGCTCTTTCACACCTGCGTTCTTTTCTTCCGGCATAGAGTTCCGTCGTCGGGGCTCTATGCCGGAAGAATCCTGATCAGTTTTATCCTAATGCATTCTGAATGGAGTGAAATCCGTTCAGGATGCATCAGGATGTCTTCAGTTCCGGAACGGAACGTTTTTTGGCCGGAGAAAATACCGCAGCATGCTGCGCTTTTTGCTCCGGCCAAAAATCCTGAAGACTTGCCGCAAGGCCGGATCCGGAATTAATGCCCATTGAAAGGCATTGATCCAGATCCGGCCTTAAGCTAAACGTCGTTTCGGCGCATTGCTGGATCCGACGTTTAGCTTTTTCTGAATGGTTACCATGGCTGCCGGGACGCTAAAGTCCTGGCAGCCATGGTAAAGTGTAGCGGGGAGCAGGGGAGCAGCATACTTACCGTTCGTGCGGCTCCCGGGGTGCTCCAGAGTGACGTCAGGGCGCCCCAAGCGCATGGTTCACGTGATCGCATGGCACGTCATCCATGCGCATGGGGCGCTCTGACGTCATTCTGGAGCGCCCCGGGAGCCGCACGGACTGTAAGTATACCGCTCCCCCGCTCCCCGCTCCTACTATGGCAACCAGGACGCCATAGTAACACTGAAAGCATTTTGAAGACGGATCCGTCTTCAAATGCTTTCAGTACACTTGCGTTTTTCCAGATCCGGCGTGTAATTTCGGCAAGTGGAGTACACGCCGGATCCGGACAACGCAAGTGTGAAAGAGGCCTTAAAATTATTAATAAAGACCAACTGAAAAACACTAATTTCAGCCATATTCTGATAAACACTAATTTCAGCCATATTAAGTTTGATAAGAGTTTAGCTATTATGAGGTCAGGAGATCAGAGAAAAGGCTTCAAGTAAGCATCAGCTGGTGGGAACTTAGTATAGACTGATTTTTAACCATATCTATCACAAAAACTGCTGCAAATTAAATGATTATTAGCCCAAAATGAGTAAAATGCAATCATAAAAAATTGCCCTGAATGTGTCCATAGCCTCATGAACAGTAAAAATTAAAACATTTTCAGCATAACATATTTAGTAAGATTAAGCTTTATTATCATCATATTGTGTCCTAGTATCACAGTACAGTACTTATGTACCCTTGAAAATAAATGTCTGTATTTATTTATTTTTTACAATTTTTTAACTGCATTTTGCTGAAATGACTTTAAGTTTCTCAAATATAACAAAGTAACTGAGATGTTGATTATCTGAAAGTGAGGTGAATTTTTTTAATAAAATATGTTCCCCCTTCTAAAAATCTCTGATAAAACTGTATTGAATGTCACCGTTTAAAATTCCTTAAGCATCTTAACATTGCACCTCAAGTAAAAAAAAAAAAAAACACAATATTTGACGAATGTATACTTAGAAGATCTATTATCAGAAGCCCATAGACTGACATTTTCAAATGAAGTGCTCTACTTTTTGAAATTCATTGCAAAAAAACTCTTGCATTTAGTCAAAATTAATGAACCCCATGTGGCTGGCAAATGTTATCATCATGTAAAAAAGATGCAATCTAAAGATTTTATTTGACATTCATTCCCTGCCATCTTCGTCTTTTGTGTCATGAAGGCAGAGTGATTCCCAGACAAAACTAAGTGTGTCAGCTTGAGTTGATCATTTTGAAAAGAACATGGAATTAGCACAAAAAATTTAACACCTACGCTGCTGTACAAGACCGGAGCAAATTGTATTACAAGGGGATAAATAGGCTGTAGAATATAATATATCCTATGATACATTTAGCATTACCCCACCATTGTTCAGGGCATTTATGGGTCAGAGGTAAATATAACCCCCAATTTTCTATATTCTCTTTGAAATAGCCATAGTTTTGTCTAATCTATCACATTCACACCATTAGTGTCTGCCATTCTGGACTATTCAATAAGGTTGAGTCCTAGCCAGAAATGTGGTAATTAAGCCCAACATTCTTGACAATGCCCACTGTTGTGTCTAACCTACCATATTTTCACCATTCGTGACCACCATTTAGGCTCATTCAATAAGACACAGTAGAGTCATAACCAGCAAGGTGGTAATGACTCACAGCCCAACACCCTTCAAAATGTCCATTGTTGTGTATAACCTACCATATTCCCACCATTCGTGACCACCATTTAGGCTCATTCAATAAGGCAGAGTCATAACCAGAAAACTGGTGATGGCTCACAACCCAACATTCTTTGAAATGTTGTACAAAACCTACCACATTCCCACCATTTGTGATCACCATTGAAGCCCATTCAATAAGGTTCTGTCCTAACCAGCTAGGTATTGATGGCTCACAACCCAACACTCCTAATTTATGCAGGATTGTTTCCATTCTTGGACAATTAAGGACTATTGGCAGTCATCCTTACGGGTCTATGAATGGCAATGACCTTGTACAAATCAGGAGTAATGAGCTGTGAGCCATTAAGGCTATGTTGGATTGTCCTCAGTCCTATCAGGTATACTCCCAAGGTGGTCATGAAATACTGTAGGCATCAGCTTTGCATGGACAGTTAGACATGCACCTCTTAGAAGGTGATCAAAGATGACCCAATGACAGTATGAGCTATAGTATGATTTCCATTAATATGTCCTAAAAATGTGTAAAAAAAAAGTTGTGTAATATGTAATGGTAGTTTCATAACACTCTGGTGTTGAATAGTGTAGATCCTTGGTTCTCATTGGGTTATATGTATAGTGTAAAGGGCTCATGTGTAGTGTAAAGGGCACATACACGTTTTAGGTTTTTAGGGGAGGTAAACACACTTTCCTCATGCTGTGCTTTTAGTAGGCAGCACAGTGTATGATCATGGCCTTGGAGCAGTTTTCTGTCATTTCAGGAAGGGAGTACTTGGTCTACGTGAGTGTTCTCCAACCTGTGGGGGTGCATACTATGTCTTCAACACATGCTTACAGCATGCCAATTGTGTGCCTGTGATCACACTTGGCTCATAGCTTTTGGGGCTCTTTGATGTATTTTATTTCAGTAGAGGACATTTAGGCTTAGAAACATTGTGAAAAACTGCTTTACACCATTTGTGATGTAGACCCCTTTACTGACCTAGACCACCATATATCACATTGCTACACTATTGTTTATGAAGCTTTGATGGCACTAGTAGTGAGGACTGCTGTGCTATTAGTATAGTGTTTAGCGACATTATATGATGGTTTGACGTGGCAGTACTATTTATGTATACAGTGTGTAGCCTTAGTTATGAGGACAGTAAGGAAGCATAATCTACATGCACTGTATAGTAAATTAGTTATTCACTTTGTAATGTGGGAACGGACGATATGTCAATGTGCACCTATTTGTATATGTGCCTGCTTATGAAAAACCATGATACCCATGACACCCCTCACCATTATTAAATTGTGCATATATTTCTTATGAATGCATTGATATTTTCTGATAATTTGCACATAAAGTGTACATTTTGGATTACTTTAATGTCTCTAAAAGGCAAAAAAAAAAAGTATAAAATCATTAGCCAAACGGAGTCTAATGCTGAGCTTGCATGCAATATTCCTGTTCAGACCCATTAAAAATTATTACAAACATCCCTATCAGTATTAGGGTAATATGTCTTTTTTTTTCTTTCTTTTTTTTTTGTCACCGCTGTAGTTGAATAGAAATGTGCTGCCATTAGGCACTTACTAGTACACGGTTCCATGCATCTATCACGCCTATAAAACATTTTATAGTTGCATTGTATCAGTTGAATCACTACCCCAGAGATCACCAGAACTATTAAACTCATCTCCTACAGTAATGGAAGGTCATTATTAGTCATAAAAACTCCAACTTCTTGCTTGGCTTTAGGTTTACACTGGCTGGAGAAATTAATGACCTTGCACTCATAATTTCAGGAAGCATTTAGAGCTGTGCTTATTGCATTGTGTTAATAATTAGATGAAGAATTAGAAATTTTTAAATGAAAAAAATAAGAGTCTTGAAGAATAAAATAATGAGGTGGAAGAGCTGACAGCCCAGGTGAAGAAAAACATTTTATCTGGAGATTATTTGAGGAACTATTTGGCGAGTGTTATTTTTGGTCAATGTTGGTGAACCGCATAATCAGACTCAGATGATGATGGATAGGCACTGAGGTTTATGACAGATTATGCTGTCGATACTGAGGAAGCAAATCATCCAATTAGTAAAATATATCATCCAAAAAGTAGCTGTCATGATCAGTGTGGGGGAAAAACTCCACACTAAACACAGGAGGGAAAGGGAACAGTAACTGGGCCTGGAAACTAGGGAAGGAACAGGTCACCTCCTAAACAACCCTAATCCGGGCCCTAACTACCTATCAATAAGAATAGACCTTGAAGGTAGGAATATTCATATGCTGGATACCTAAGCCCTTATATCCCTATAAGGCCCTGGAATGATGTTAAGACCAAAGACAACCCATTCCTCCCCAGATGGACGAACGGAAGTCTCTGTCTCAGGCCCAGATACAAACAACAGGAAATATAACAAACACAAAACAATAAGAAAAGACAAGACTTATCTGAAAGTAGAAAACTGGCAACTCCAGAAGCACCACAGAGTACAACCGACCAGCTAGTTAGAAGGCAGGAAGAAAATCTATAAACCGCATCTCCAAGAGTGAGAAGAAGCTACTTATGGGAAAAGTAAATTACCAAAGAGCAACACCTGGAGCATGGGTGTGGGATTCACCAAAACACTGACACATTAAGATCCACAGTGAACATGTCAATTTAACCCATGAGTTGCCAGTCTCTCCGATCTCCTGGTACCTGCCACAGGAACGTCCGTGACAGTACCCCCCCTTCTACGGGTGACCTCCGGGCACCCAGGACCGACCTTATCCGGGTGAGATCTATGAAAGGCATTCACTAAACGATTGGCATTAACATCGGATGCCGGCACCCGCATCCTCTCCTCCGGGCCATTACCTTTCCAGTTGACCAGATATTGAAGGGATCCACTGAGAACTCGAGAGTCAACTATTTTCACAATCTCAAATTCCAAATTACCATACACCATGACCGCAGCGGGTGGCAAGGAAGATGGCTGTAAAGGTTCCACATATTTTTTCAACAAAGACCTATGGAACACATTATGAATTTTCAGAGCCTGAGGAAGTTCAAGACGAAAAGCTACAGGATTAATAATGGCCGTGATCCTATATGGGCCAATGAACCTTGGACCCAACTTCCAGGAAGGTACCTTCAACTTAATGTTTCTTGTGGACAGCCACACAGAATCACCCACACTTACTGTAGGTCCGGACCATTCATACGTTTCCTGTCAGCCACACGTTTATATTTGTTGCCCATATTATTTAGAATTTTATGCCATATCGATGACAATGATGACGAAAAACGTTCCAGAAGTATTAGAACCAGAAAATGTGCCAAACTGCGGGTGAAATTCATAGGCCCCAAAAAATGGCGACATCATTAGTGGGCTCCTGACTACGATTGTTTATTGCAATTTCTGCCAAAGACAAAAAGGAAGACCACTCCTCCTGGTTCTCAGATACAAAACATCTTAAGTAAGTCTCCAGACTCTGATTAGTGCACTCCGTCTGTCCGTTCGACTGAGGATGAAAAGCCGAAGAAAAGGACAGTTAAATTCCCAGAAGAGTACAGAACGCCTTCCAGAATCTGGAAACAGAGTTTTAGCATTAAGTGGGCCTGGTAATGCAATAAAATGTACCATTTTACTAAAGCGATCAACTACCACCAGAATAATTGTCTTTCCTGAAGAATTAGGTAGATCAATAATAAAGTCCATGGACTTTACATATTCATATATTCTTGTAGTACGCCTGATGAAGGGACTGGTGATGTCTCAAAAGCTCGCTATGTAACATCATTACTTCTATTTTTGTTAGCCATTAAAATGTATCAAACCTGCAATATTCTTATTTTGTTTCTCTTAATGAGAGCACTAAATTAGTTGTCTATTGGCTAACACGGTACCAGACTTTTTCCTCTTTCTAAAGTCCATGGTTACATGAGGCCATGGTCTGGATGGAATGGGTAATGGAAGTAAAGATCCAGAAGGTCGAGTATGTGTCACCTTGGCACGTGCACAGGTAGTACAGGCTGACACATAGTCCTTCACACACTTACACCACCCCGGCCACCAGAATCTACAAGATATGAGGTTGGCAGTGGACCTACTCCCAGAATGTCCTATAAGAACCGTACAATGATGTTCCTCCAACACCTTGTGACGCAATTCCGGTGGTACAAATAGTTTCCCAGAGGGGCACAAGTCCCGTACTTCTTCCTAAGCCTCTAACACTTTCACCTCAACGTCAGGGTAGAAGGCGGATATCACCACCCCTTTAGACAGTATGGGCAGTGGCGTGCCTAGGGTGTTTGGCACCTGGGGCGGGTCCTTTCTCTGGCACTCCGCACCAAAACTTTAAAAAAATTGTACCCCCTTACAGTAGTATTACCCCCATTGTACAACCTTCACAGTAGTTTTGTCCAGCTGTGCGCCCTCTCATGGTAGTTCTGCCCATATTGGGCCCCTTCAAGGTAGTTATGCCTCCACTGTATAACTTTCAGAGTAGTTATGCCCACATTGTGCCCGTTTAAAGTACTTATCCCTTCATTGTGCCCACTTCACAGTTGTAATGCCCTCTTTGTGCCTCCCTCACAGTAGTTATGCCCTCTCGGTGCCCATTTCAAAGTAGTAATGCCCTATCTGTGCTGCCTTCACAGTTGTAATGCCCTCTCTGTGCACCTTCAGAGTAGTTATGCCCTCACTGTGCCCCCATAAGAGTAATAATACCCACTCAGTTCCCCATAACAGTTATGCCCACCCACTTTACAAGAGTAATGCTCTTTGTGCCCCCTTCACATTAGTAATGCCATCTGTTCTCCATTCATAGTTGTAATGCCCATTGTGCCCCTTCATAATAATAATGCCCACTGTGCCTCCTTCACAGTAGTAATGCCCATTGTGCCCACTTCATAGTTATAATGCTCATTGTATCCCATTTATAGTAGTAATTCCCATTGTGCCCCCCTAATATTAGTAAGGCCCTTTGTAGTAGTATTGCCCTCTGTGCCCCCTTTGTAGTAGTATTGCCCTCTGTGCCACCTTTGTAGTAGTAATGCCCTCTGTGCCCCCTTTGTAGTAGTAATGCCCTCTGTGCCCCTTCCATGGTAGCAATGCCGTCTGTTAAATAAAAAAAAAAAAACACAGTACCTACTCACCTTGTCCCGTTCCTGAAGCTCGCAGTCCTCTCTCCCTTATAGACACAAATCGTTCTGCAGCACTGTGTGGGCGGAGCTTATGCAGATTTCCGGGCTGCAGACCCAGCTCACATAGGCCGGCAGCGCAATCTGTGCCTGCAGGCTGAATGGTGGAGCGGGGATAAATCTTCCTGCTTCACCATTCAGTACAGGAGAGACAGAGCGCAGGGAGCTGATTGAGAGGACCGCAGCTCCCTGTGCTCCTGCAATGAACGCTTCCATCTATATTGATGGAAGCTCTCATTGCTTCTAGGCTCTGGCACCCCCTGAGATCCGGCACCTGGGGGCGGAGCGCCTCCCCCCCCCCTCCCTGGGAACACCACTGAGTATGGGACTTAGGTTTTCAAAATCACCACCTCCAGGGAAACTACGTGACAAGGCGTCCGCCTTGACATTCTTAATCCCAGGACAATAGGTGACAGTGAAATAGAATCTGGTGAAAAATAGGGCCAATCTGGCTTGTCTTGGGTTCAGTAGTTTCGCCGACTCCATATAAGCCAGATTTTTGTGATCAGTGAATACCGTGATCGGAGGACTCGCCCCTTCCAACCAATGACGCCATTCCTCAAAAGCCAATTTAATGGCCAGCAACTCTCTGTTACCCACATCCTAATTTTTCTCAGCGGGGGATAGTTTTTTCGAGAAAAATGCACATGGTCGCCATTAACCAAGTGATGGGCCCTGTGACAAAACTGTTCCTACCCCCACCTTAGATGCGTCCACTTCCACAATAAACGGTTGTGACACATCTGGCTGCACCAATATGGGAGCAGAAGTGAAGCATTCCGTAATCGCAGAAAAGGCTTGCAATGCTGAATCAGACCATACAGAGAAATCCGTCCCTTTCTTAGTCATGTCCGTTAAAGGGAGTCTGTCACCACATTTGAGCCTATTAGATAGATCCAATAGCGTTAATAGTGCCACCCAGAAGTTTAAAACGGTACCTTTGTTGCATATACCGGAGTCTTGTTTGAGCCAAAAATGAACTTTGTAGGTTCTGTAAATGCGCCGTCTCAAGTGCCCAGGGCGGCGTCTCAATCTTCCGAGCCCAAGACCGGACCTCCCCAACGGCTCATAACCCCGCCCTCCTTGTGCCTCTGCCCGCCCGTTTACACTCCTCCTCTCTCCTTTTCCACTGCGCCGCAGGAGAGAGGAGGAGTGTAAACGGGCGGGCAGAGGCACAAGGAGGGCGGGGTTATGAGCTGTTGGGGAGGTCCGGTCTTGGGCTCGGAAGATTGAGACGCCGCCCTGGGCACTTGAGACGGCGCATTTACAGAACCTACAAAGTTCATTTTTGGCTCAAACAAGACTCCGGTATATGCAACAAAGGTACCGTTTTAAACTTCTGGGTGGCACTATTAACGCTATTGGATCTGTCTAATAGGCTCAAATGTGGTGACAGACTCCCTTTAACCACCTCCGGACCGCTGTACGCACAGACGCGTCCTGGAGGTGGTTGATTCATTCCTCCTGGACGCGCCGGCGCGTCATCTCGCGAGACGCGAGATTTCGGTCACAGCCGGCCCGCGCATGCGCATCGCGGGCCGGCAAAAGTTAGAGGAGTATTTCATCAGCAACCTGCCAGCCAATGATCGTCGCTGGCAGGTTGCTGATTTTTAAAAAATCGAATCACAAGCCAGATAACAGATCATATTAGTAAATATGATCTGTTATATGGCTTCTCTGCTTCTCTGCTGGTCCTTTTCGTCGGTTGGATCCAGCAGAGAAGCAGACATCACTGTGAGTACACACCAAACACTGCCCTTAGCCCCTGATCACCATCCATCACCCCCATCATCCAAATTAACCCCTTGATCGCCCCCTGTCAATCACTTAGTGAAAGACAAAAAGTGATCAGTGTAAACTGACACTTTTTTTTTTCACTAGTATTGGCTGTTAGGTTTTAGGGATAGTTTAGGCCCCTTGGTTAGGTAGTTAGCGTCAGTTAGCGCCCACCCCACCGCACCGCAGTCACTTTTATTCGCTGTTTAGCGTATCGCTAATCAGCATTTGTACTTTTATAGTATCTGTAAGTGATCAAAACTGATCACGGTCAGATCTATAATAGTATTAGTGTCACTTTAGTTCGCCCTCCACCCAAAACGCAGTGTTTGCCCGATCAGGCCTGATCGGTCGCCCACACGTGCGTTCACCCACGCCCGCCCCACCGCAGTGACAAAAAAATTTTTTTTTTTGATCACTGCACATTCACTTTACACGCTCTGCGGCGATAAAAAAATCAGTTTTGATATTTTTTATCAACCGCAGCGGCCTCCGGTACTTCGCTAGCCTCCCCTTTGTAAGACAGGCTTGCTTTTTTTCTTGGGTAGTCTCAGGGAATACCCCTAAATTTAGTAGTCCAAATGTCAAACAGGGGGTATTCTTCTGAAGAGGCCTACAGGATTCTGACCCAGTCGGATGAGGAGTGGGAACCCTCATCTGATGAATCTAGCGGGTCAGAATATGAACCTGTAGAAAGCAGTGGCTCTCTGACCCAAAGTTCGGACGAGGAGGTTGAGGTCCCTGGCAGCACCAGGCGTACCCGGCCCCGTGTCGCTAGACCACAGGTTATGCAGGATCCGCTTCAAGAGCAGCAGAGTGGGGCTGTCGCTGCCGGATCACGTGGTGAGGCATACACCAGCAGCGCAGCCCTTCCTGGACCTAGTACCAGCACTGCCGTACAACATGGTGAAGTAGCGAGCACCAGAAGGGCAGTTGAAGCTGGTACGGTGGCACGTGCACTAGTTACCCCGTCGCAGCCACCGCACAGACAGGCCCGTAGAGCCCCTAGAATCCCTGAGGTGCTGGCAAACCCTGATTGGCAGTCACCAACTTCAGCCGCACCAGTAGTTCCCCCTTTCACCGCCCAGTCTGGAGTTCGGGTTGAGACGGCTCAGATCAGTACGGCCCTGGGATTTTTTGAGCTGTTCTTGACTGCGGAGCTCTTGGACTTAGTCGTGGCAGAGACCAACCAATATGCCACACAATTTATAACCGCAAACCCGGGAAGCTTTTATGCCCAGCCTTTCCGGTGGAAACCAGTCCAAGTTTCCGAACTTAAAATTTTTCTGGGCCTTCTCCTCAACATGGGCCTGACAAAAAAGCATGAATTGCGGTCATATTGGTCAACGCACCCAATTCATCACATGCCCATGTTCTCTGCTGCTATGTCCAGGACACGATTTGAGGCCATCCTGCGTTTCCTGCACTTTAGCGACAACACCACCTCCCGTCCCAGAGGCCACCCAGCTTTTGACCGGCTCCACAAAATTCGGCCCCTCATAGACCATTTCAACCAGAAATTTGCAGATTTGTATACCCCTGAGCAAAACATCTGCGTAGACGAGTCCCTAATACATTTTACCGGGCGCCTTGGCTTCAAACAGTACATCCCAAGCAAGCGTGCCCGGTATGGGGTCAAATTGTATAAGCTCTGTGAAAGGGCCACAGGCTATACCCACAAATTTCGGATCTATGAGGGAAAAGATCAGACCCTGGAGCCGGTCGGTTGCCCTGACTACCTGGGGAGCAGTGGGAAGACAGTCTGGGACTTGGTGTCACCCTTATTCGGCAAGGGGTACCATCTTTATGTGGACAATTTTTACACAAGTGTGGCCCTCTTTAGGCATTTGTTTCTAGAACGGATTTGCGCCTGTGGCACCGCGCGAACTAGTCGCGTGGGCTTCCCCCAACGGCTTGTAACCACCCGTCTTGCAAGGGGGGAGAGGGCTGCCTTGTGTAACGAAGAACTGCTCGCGGTGAAATGGAGAGACAAGCGTGACGTTTACATGCTCTCCTCCATTCACGCAGACACGACAATACAAATTCAAAGGGCAACCCGTGTCATTGAAAAGCCCCTCTCAGTCCACGACTATAATGCGCTCATGGGAGGGGTGGACTTCAATGACCAGATGTTGGCTCCCTATTTAGTTTCCCGCAGAACCAGACGCTGGTATAAGAAGGTGTCTGTATATTTAATTCAATTGGCGCTCTACAATAGTTTTGTTCTCTACAGTAAGGCTGGGAGAACACGATCCTTCCTCAAATTCCAGGAAGAGATCATCGAGAACCTCCTTTACCCAGGAGGTTCCGTGGCCCCATCCACCAGTGTAGTTAGCCGTCTACACGAGCGACATTTCCCCAGTGTCGTTGCTGGTACCTCAACCCAACCGCCACCCCGAAAAAAATGTCGTGTCTGTAGCAGGAGTGGAATAAGGCGTGACACCCGCTATTTCTGTCCTGACTGTCCGGACCACCCTGCCCTATGCTTAGGAGAGTGTTTCCGGAAGTACCACACACAGGTACACCTAGCATAGGGATCACATCTCACCAGGACAGGCACACAGGGCTATTAGGGCCCTTTCTCTCACAGCTGCTGCAAACCTCTCCTTTCACCTGGGATAAAGTGCATAACGTACTTCGCCACATCTTTGGGCGATTTGCGCTTTGCACATTGTCCCATGGGGAAGGAGAGGTTTGTTCTATAAAGGTAAAAAAAACAAAACAAAAAAAAAATTACCGGTAAGTAAAAAAGTTAAAAAAGTTTAAAAAAGTTAATATGTTCTGTTCTAAAGTTAATAAAGTTATTGCTTTGCGGCCTGGTTTTTTCTTTTTTGTTTTGTTTTTTTTACCTTCCAGGTGGACCATCCGATCGACCAGCTGCAGCACTGATGTGCATTCGGACAGAAGCATTGCGCTGCTGTCAGATTACACGCAAGTCGGTGTATGCGGCGCTGCAAGACGAGATTTCTCCTCTGCAGTAAAAGATATGTTTGCCAAGGCATATGAGCTGAGGAGGTGGCGGTGTTCATATACTTTGGCAAACACTTTGTATATATAAAAAAAAAAATCCCGGCAATGATTTATTCATCCACATCGATTGATGTGAATGGAGAAATCTGGTTTGCCAGGGCATACGAGCTGAAGTGGGTATGGATGTTGGGCGGAGCTCCTATGTCCTGGCAGACGCCTTTCCCCTCCTTTTTTCTTTTTTTGGCCGAGATTTTTTCATCCACATTGATCGATGCGAATGAAGAAATCTGTGCCGTTCATTTTTTTCTTTCAGCCCAGAGGCTGAACGGAAAAAAAAAATCTCATTACCCGTATGCTCAATATAAGGAGAATAGCAGAAACTCCTAATGCTGGGCATACATGTAATGATTGCGGAGACCCTCAAATGCCAGGGCAGTACAAACACCCCACAAATAACACCATTTTGGAAAGAAGACACCCCAAGGTATTCGCTGAGGGGCATATTGAGTCCATGAAAGATTGAAATTTTTGTCCCAAGTTAGCGGAAAGGGAGACTTTGTGAGAACAAAATCAAAAAAATCAATTTCCGCTAACTTGTGCCAAAATTTTTTTTTTTCAATGAACTCGCCATGCCCCTCATTGAATACCTTGGGGTGTCTTCTTTCCAAAATGGGGTCACATGTGGGGTATTTATACTGCCCTGGCATTTTAGGGGCCCCAAAGCGTGAGAAGAAGTCTGGTATCCAAATGTCTAAAAATGCCCTGCTAAAAGGAATTTGGGCCCCTTTGCCCACCTAGGCTGCAAAAAAGTGTCACACATCTGGTATCTCCGTACTCAGGAGAAGTTGAGGAATGTGTTTTGGGGTGTCTTTTTACATATACCCATGCTGGGTGAGATAAATATCTTGGTCAAATGCAAACTTTGTATAAAAAAAATGGGAAAAGTTGTCTTTGCCAAGATATTTCTCTCACCCAGCATGGGTATATGTAAAATGACACCCCAAAACACATTCCCCACCTTCTCCTGAGTACGGAGATACCAGATGTGTGACACTTTTTTGCAGCCTAGGTGGGCAAAGGGGCCCACATTCCAAAGAGCACCTTTCGGATTTCACAGGTCATTTACCTACTTACCACACATTAGGGCCCCTGTAAAATGCCAGGGCAGTATAACTACCCCACAAGTGACCCCATTTTGGAAAGAAGACACCCCAAGGTATTCCGTGAGGGGCATGGCAAGTTCCTAGAATTTTTAATTTTTAGTCACAAGTTAGTGGAAAATGATGATTTTTTTTTTTTTTTTTTTTTTCATACAAAGTCTCATATTCCACTAACTTGTGACAAAAAATAAAAACTTCCATGAACTCACTATGCCCATCAGCGAATACCTTGGGGTCTCTTCTTTCCAAAATGGGGTCACTTGTGGGGTAGTTATACTGCCCTGGCATTCTAGGGGCCCAAATGTGTGGTAAGGAGTTTGAAATCAAATTCAGTAAAAAATGACCTGTGAAATCCGAAAGGTGCTCTTTGGAATGTGGGCCCCTTTGCCCACCTAGGCTGCAAAAAAGTGTCACACATCTGGTATCTCCGTACTCAGGAGAAGTTGAGGAATGTGTTTTGGGGTGTCTTTTTACATATACCCATGCTGGGTGAGATAAATATCTTGGTCAAATGCCAACTTTGTATAAAAAAATGGGAAAAGTTGTCTTTTGCCAAGATATTTCTCTCACCCAGCATGGGTATATATAAAATGACACCCCAAAACACATTCCCCACCTTCTCCTGAGTACGGAGATACCAGATGTGTGACACTTTTTTGCAGCCTAGGTGGGCAAAGGGGCCCATATTCCAAAGAGCACCTTTCGGATTTCACAGGTCAATTTTTACAGAATTTGATTTCAAACTCCTTACCACACATTTGGGCCCCTAGAATGCCAGGGCAGTATAACTACCCCACAAGTGACCCCATTTTGGAAAGAAGACACCCCAAGGTATTCCGTGAGGGGCATGGCGAGTTCCTAGAATTTTTTATTTTTTGTCACAAGTTAGTGGAAAATGATGATTTTTTTTTTTTTTTTTTTTTTCATACAAAGTCTCATATTCCACTAACTTGTGACAAAAAATAAAAACTTCCATGAACTCACTATGCCCATCAGCGAATACCTTGGGGTCTCTTCTTTCCAAAATGGGGTCACTTGTGGGGTAGTTATACTGCCCTGGCATTCTAGGGGCCCAAATGTGTGGTAAGGAGTTTGAAATCAAATTCTGTAAAAATTGACCTGTGAAATCCGAAAGGTGCTCTTTGGAATATGGGCCCCTTTGCCCACCTAGGCTGCAAAAAAGTGTCACACATCTGGTATCTCCGTACTCAGGAGAAGGTGGGGAATGTGTTTTGGGGTGTCATTTTATATATACCCATGCTGGGTGAGAGAAATATCTTGGCAAAAGACAACTTTTCCCATTTTTTTATACAAAGTTGGCATTTGACCAAGATATTTATCTCACCCAGCATGGGTATATGTAAAAAGACACCCCAAAACACATTCCTCAACTTCTCCTGAGTACGGAGATACCAGATGTGTGACACTTTTTTGCAGCCTAGGTGGGCAAAGGGGCCCACATTCCAAAGAGCACCTTTCGGATTTCACAGGTCATTTTTTACTGAATTTGATTTCAAACTCCTTACCACACATTTGGGCCCCTAGAATGCCAGGGCAGTATAACTACCCCACAAGTGACCCCATTTTGGAAAGAAGACACCCCAAGGTATTCCGTGAGGGGCATGGTTAGTTCCTAGAATTTTTTATTTTTTGTCACAAGTTAGTGGAAAATGATGATTTTTTTTTTTTTTTTTTTTTTCATACAAAGTCTCATATTCCACTAACTTGTGACAAAAAATAAAAACTTCCATGAACTCACTATGCCCATCAGCGAATACCTTGGGGTCTCTTCTTTCCAAAATGGGGTCACTTGTGGGGTAGTTATACTGCCCTGGCATTCTAGGGGCCCAAATGTGTGGTAAGGAGTTTGAAATCAAATTCTGTAAAAATTGACCTGTGAAATCCGAAAGGTGCTCTTTGGAATATGGGCCCCTTTGCCCACCTAGGCTGCAAAAAAGTGTCACACATCTGGTATCTCCGTACTCAGGAGAAGTTGAGGAATGTGTTTTGGGGTGTCTTTTTACATATACCCATGCTGGGTGAGATAAATATCTTGGTCAAATGCCAACTTTGTATAAAAAAATGGGAAAAGTTGTCTTTTGCCAAGATATTTCTCTCACCCAGCATGGGTATATATAAAATGACACCCCAAAACACATTCCCCACCTTCTCCTGAGTACGGAGATACCAGATGTGTGACACTTTTTTGCAGCCTAGGTGGGCAAAGGGGCCCATATTCCAAAGAGCACCTTTCGGATTTCACAGGTCAATTTTTACAGAATTTGATTTCAAACTCCTTACCACACATTTGGGCCCCTAGAATGCCAGGGCAGTATAACTACCCCACAAGTGACCCCATTTTGGAAAGAAGAGACCCCAAGGTATTCGCTGATGGGCATAGTGAGTTCATAGAACTTTTTATTTTTTGTCACAAGTTAGTGGAATATGAGACTTTGTAAGAAAAAAAAAAAAAAAAAAAAAAATCATCATTTTCCGCTAACTTGTGACAAAAAATAAAAAGTTCTATGAACTCACTATGCCCATCAGTGAATACCTTAGGGTGTCTACTTTCAGAAATGGGGTCATTTGTGGGGTGTTTGTACTGTCTGGGCATTGTAGAACCTCAGGAAACATGACAGGTGCTCAGAAAGTCAGAGCTGCTTCAAAAAGCGGAAATTCACATTTTTGTACCATAGTTTGTAAACGCTATAACTTTTACCCAAACCATTTTTTTTTTACCCAAACATTTTTTTTTTATCAAAGACATGTAGAACTATAAATTTAGAGCAAAATTTCTATATGGATCTCGTTTTTTTTTGCAAAATTTTACACCTGAAAGTAAAAAATGTCATTTTTTTGCAAAAAAAATCGTTAAATTTCGATTAATAACAAAAAAAGTAAAAATGTCAGCAGCAAAGAAATACCACCAAATGAAAGCTCTATTAGTGAGAAGAAAAGGAGGTAAAATTCATTTGGGTGGTAAGTTGCATGACCGAGCAATAAACGGTGAAAGTAGTGTAGGTCAGAAGTGTAAAAAGTGGCCTGGTCTTTCAGGGTGTTTAAGCACTGGGGGCTGAGGTGGTTAAGGGTTTTACTATTGTCAAATAATTCTTAATACATTTTCGGTAATAGTTGGTGAATCCTAAAAACCGCATAAGAGCCTTCAGATTTTCGGGTCGATCCCAGTCCAATACGGCACAGAATTTTTCAGGATCGATTAGAAAACCCGAAGATGACAGCAGGTAGCCCAAAAACTGCACCTCGTGTACCGCAAAAACACATTTCTCTAATTTTGCAAACAATTTATTATCCCTTAGAATCTGTAACACCTGTCTCACATGATTCTGGTGTGTTTCCATGTCAGGAGAATAAATAAGAATGTCACCCAACTACACGATCACAAACCTCCCCACCAGATGATGAAAGATGTCATTCACAAAATGTTGGAAGACCGCCGGGGCATTGGTCAACCCGAAAGGCATGACCAGGTTCTCAAAGTGCCCCTCAGGAGTATTAAAAGCCGTCTTCCATTCATCCCCTTCCTTGATCCTAATCAGATTATATGCCCCTCTTAAGTCTAACTTGGAGAACACCTTGGCACCAATAATCTGGTTAAACAAATCGGGAATCAAAGAAAGAGGATAAGGCTCACGGACAGTAATTGAGTTCACGAAAATCCAGGCATGGCCGAAGACCACCATCCTCTTTTTTTTTTTACAAAAAAGAACTCTGCAGCCACTGGAGACTTGGAAGGCAATATATTCTCTCATGGCTTGTCTTTCAGGTTCAGAAAGATTATACAACCTAGATTTAGGCAATTTAGCCCCGGGAATAAGATTGACAGGACAATCATATTCCCGATGGGGAGGTAAATCCTGGCATCCACTCTCAGAAAACACATTGGCAAACTCGGAGATAAAAGAGGGTACAGCCTTAGTAGTAACCACAGAAAAGGATGTATTGAGACATTTATCAATGCAATAGTCCCCCCCCAATCCAGAATCTGCCTAGCTTGCCAATCGATAGTTGGATTATGCTTGGTAAGCCACGGTAAACCCAGAACCGTAGGTGCAGGGAGACCTTCCAAGACAAAACACGAGATAACTTCTTGATGAAAGTCACCCACTCTTAATCTGATATCATGCAAAACTTGCGACAAGCACATCTGAGTAAGAGGGGCAGAATCAATAGCAAATACAGGAATGTCTTTTTTCAATGTACTTGGTGATAACCCGTGGACAAACTGAGCATCAGTCAGGTTCACCCCGGCCCCGCTGTCGATAAATACTTCAATTCCCACAGCTTTTGACTCTGGCGCCACCTCGGCAGTCAGGAAAAATCGGGTACTACAGCAAAGGACAAATACACATTCTCTGACTCCCCACTCACCCCTACAATAGTCAGATGGGATTTAGACGCCCCTTTTTGTTTCTCTTTTTTGCCGCTGAATGCTTGGACATATATTGACAAAATGTCACCTTTGACTGCAGAAAAAGCAAACTCCCTGCTTGCGACTCTTACTTTTGCAACCAGATCCCAGAGTCGCTCCCCCTAATTGCATGGGTTCATCCCCAGGTATAAGCTCAGGAGTCTCTTCACCCAAAGAGTCAAAGGAATATGGTACGTTATGTAATAGAAAGTCCTGAGAGAGCGGGCCCTTAGAGCTTCCTCTCAGGCGTCTATCAATACGTACAGCCAAAGACATAGCGGCTTCCAAAGACTCAGGATTCTCATGAAAGGCCAAAGCGTCCTTCAGCCTCTCAGATAATCCCTGACAAAACTGGTTACAGAGAGCTGGATCGTTCCACTTAGAATCCGTAGCCCACCTCCTAAATTCTGAACAATAGATCTCCGCCAAACGCTCTCCCTGACGCAGGCCGCATAATTTAGTCTAAGCCAGGGAGGTTCGGTCCGGATCATCATAGATTAGACCTAAAGCCCCATGCATCTACTGATCGGAGAGACTGTGATACGGTTGGCAGAGAAAAAGCCCAAGTTTGGGCGTCCCCTTTAAAGGGAATCTGTCACTAGCATATTAGCAAAAAAAATTTTTTTTCCAGAGTCCATGTGTAATAAAGTACCTTATTTCCATATGTCTTGTTCTTTTTATTCTGTGTCTTGTCATTTCTTCAAAAAAACGCTTTTTATGATATTCAAATGAAGCTGTAAGGAGCCCAGAGGGGCGTTATTCTTTGTCCACGGTGCCCAGGAACGCCCCTCTGAAGTGCCGTGCCTGCCTAAATTTGAAAACGAATAACTCCTCCAAGATCGCCTAAATCGCCTCCCAGAGGCGAGGCTAAGTGCTCCCCCCCAGCGCCGCGCTCTGCGGCAAACACCCCCGATCCTCCTCTCTCCTGCATCCGAAATCCCACGCAGGTGCAGTGCCGGCGATTGCCTGCGCAATGATAAGACGACTGAGGGCAACAGCTTCAAAAGCGTCACTGGGCATGCGCCGATCCCAGCTGGCTGAGGAAACAGCGAACACGTCACTGGGATCGGCACATGCCCAGTGACGCTGTTGAAGCTGTTGCCCTCAGTCGCCGGCACTGCAACTGCGCGGGATTTCGGATGCAGGCGAGAGGAGGATCAGGGGTGTTTGCCGCAGAGTGCGGCGCTGGGGGGGTGGGGGGAGCACTTAGCCTCGCCTCTGGGAGGCGATTTAGGCGATCTTGGAGGAGTTATTTGTTTTTAAATTTAGGCAGGCACGGCACTTCAGAAGGGCGTTCCTGGGCACCGTGGACAAAGAATAACTCCCCTCTGGGCTCCTTACAGCTTCATTTGAATATCATAAAAAGCGTTTTTTTGAAGAAATGACAAGACACAGAATAAAAAGAACAAGACATATGGAAATAAGGTACTTTATTTCACATGGATTCATTAAAACATTTTTTTGCTAATATGCTAGTGACAGATTACCTTTAAGCAAATAAATAATCACCCCCATTCTCTGGCTCTCGTTCCCAGATGAGTGTGGACGCAACTTAAAGTACCATTTGCATGCTTCCCTGAACCGAAGAAAATTATCACTCCCCCCCACCCCACCCCCGAGAATCTATCCGGGAGTGCAACTTTAGGTTCAGGACAGGTCAGGTAACCACTACTAGGATCAGCCAACAGTGATCTCTGCATCTGTGAGACGGTCGTGCGGAGGTCATCCACCTCCAGAGACAGCCCCTGTAGCTGTCCGGTCAGTGCAGCGATAACATCCATGGCTGAACTGATACAGACAACAAAATGACGGTTATTTGCGGGTTTATAATGTCACGATCAGTGTGGGGGAAAAACTCCACACTGAACACAGGAGGGAAGGGGAACAGTAACTGGGCCTGGAAACCAGGGAAGGAACAGGTCACACAACCCTAATCCGGGCCCTGACTACCTATTAATATGAATAGACCTTGAAGGTAGGAATATTCATATGCAGTATACCTAGCCCCTTATATCCCTATAAGGCCCTGGAATGAGGTTAGGACCAGAGACAACCCATTCCTCCCCAGATGGACGAACGGAAGTCTCTGTCTCAGGCTCAGATACAAACAACAGGGAATATAACAAACACAAAACAATAAGAACAGACAAGACTTATCTGAAAGTAGAAAACTGGCAACTCCAGAAGCTCCACAGAGTACAACCGACCAGCAAGTAAGAAGACAGGAAGAAAATCTATAAACCGCACCTTCAAGAGTGAGAAGAAGCTACTTATGGGAAAAGCAAGCAACACCTAAAGCAAGGAGTGTGGCATTCACCAAAACACAGACACAGTAAGATCCACAGTGAACTTGTCAATTTAACCCACGAGTTGCCAGTCTCTCCGATCTCCTGGTACCTGCCACGAGAACGTCTGTGACAGTAGCAGAATCTCGGACCACAGTTCTGTGATTTGCTACCCTCCTCTTTATCATTTTCCTGTGTCTGGCAGTAAGACAACTGTCAGCAGCAGCCGCAGCCTCCTCCCTCTGCCCTGTGTGTTCTCTGAAGGATTTCTACAGAATTGTTTGCTTCAGGAAAATGCAAATAAAAGTCCTGCAGACCGACAAACTGTGAGGGCAAAATTGTCTCCTGTTTATTTCTTTCACTCATATATAGGTTTAGTATTCCTTTACATTGCCCACAGCCGTAAAGATTTGGCCATATTGGGCATGGTGCTTCCATTAGTCAATCTGTCTGTCTGCCTGTTTATCTATATCTACACTGCGTGCAGAATTATTAGGCAAATGAGTATTTTGACCACATCATCCTCCTTATGCATGTTGTCTTACTCCAAGCTGTATAGGCTCGAAAGCCTACTACCAATTAAGCATATTAGGTGATGTGCATCTCTGTAATGAGAAGGGGTGTGGTCTAATGACATCAACACCCTATATTAGGTGTGCATAATTATTAGGCAACTTCCTTTCCTTTGGCAAAATGGGTCAAAAGAAGGACTTGACAGGCTCAGAAAAGTCAAAAATAGTGAGATATCTTGCAGAGGGATGCAGCACTCTTAAAATTGCAAAGCTTCTGAAGCGTGATCATCGAACAATCAAGCGTTTCATTCAAAATAGTCAACAGGGTCGCAAGAAGCGTGTGGAAAAACCAAGGCGCAAAAAAACTGCCCATGAACTGAGAAAAGTCAAGCGTGCAGCTGCCAAGATGCCACTTGCCACCAGTTTGGCCATATTTCAGAGCTGCAACATCACTGGAGTGCCCAAAAGCACAAGGTGTGCAATACTCAGAGACATGGCCAAGGTAAGAAAGGCTGAAAGACGACCACCACTGAACAAGACACACAAGCTGAAACGTCAAGACTGGGCCAAGAAATATCTCGGCAGAGAGCTCCAGTCCGACTCAGACGCCAGCAAGGTGGAGGTGGAGTACTGGTTTGGGCTGGTATCATCAAAGATGAGCTTGTGGGGCCTTTTCGGGTTGAGGATGGAGTCAAGCTCAACTCCCAGTCCTACTGCCAGTTTCTGGAAGACACCTTCTTCAAGCAGCGGTACAGGAAGAAGTCTGCATCCTTCAAGAAAAACATGATTTTCATGCAGGACAATGCTCCATCACACGCGTCCAAGTACTCCACAGCGTGGCTGGCAAGAAAGGGTATAAAAGAAGAAAATCTAATGACATGGCCTCCTTGTTCACCTGATCTGAACCCCATTGAGAACCTGTGGTCCATCATCAAATGTGAGATTTACAAGGAGGGAAAACAGTACACCTCTCTGAACAGTGTCTGGGAGGCTGTGGTTGCTGCTGCACGCAATGTTGATGGTGAACAGATCAAAACACTGACAGAATCCATGGATGGCAGGCTTTTGAGTGTCCTTGCAAAGAAAGGTGGCTATATTGGTCACTGATTTGTTTTTGTTTTGTTTTTGAATGTCAGAAATGTATATTTGTGAATGTTGAGATGTTATATTGGTTTCACTGGTAAAAATAAATAATTGAAATGGGTATATATTTGTTTTTTGTTAAGTTGCCTAATAATTATGCACAGTAATAGTCACCTGCACACACAGATATCCCCCTAAAATAGCTAAAACTAAAAACAAACTAAAAACTACTTCCAAAAATATTCAGCTTTGATATTAATGAGTTTTTTGGGTTCATTGAGAACATGGTTGTTGTTCAATAATAAAATTAATCCTCAAAAATACAACTTGCCTAATAATTCTGCACTCCCTGTATTTATCTATTCATCTATCCACGTTTGTCTGCATGTTTGTATCTATTATCTATCTATCTATCTATCTATCCATCTATCTCTTAGTCTGTCTCCTATCTGTCTATCTATCTTTCTATCTCTCTAATGATCTGTTTATCTATCTATTATCTATTTATCTATCTCTTAATCTGTCTACTATCTATCTATCTATCTATCTATCTATCTATCTATCTATCTATCTATGTATCTATCTCTATCGTCTATCCACCGTGTTTATTGAGTACATGCTCAGAAAACATAAAATTATTACAAATGTAACAATCATTTCTTTCTATATTGCACATAATTTTTTTCTTCTCCTAGGTGACACATTTACCAAACGCCACAGCTTTTCATGTGACACTTTGCTTTGGTATCTTCCTGATATTTTAACAAGAATGTTATTTGCTCTTGCATGTACAGGATAAAAGGCTGCTAATCTCACACAACAGAAAGATTCTTGTCAGGGGTTCACACGAGGAAGACAAAACACTCAGTGTGCACAGCGGTGATGATGAGGTGGGGAACAGGTGGAGCTCGCTTTCAACATGTCAAATAATACGGGCTGGAAAACAGGATACACAAAGGGTGCAAACAGCTATGTCATTTTATTCACAAAGCTGATAAAAAGATTTTCATATTTAGGAAAAGTGGGACTGAAATGATCCCCACGGTGCTTTAATAGAGCTGACAGAAGAGCGGAGGTGATAATTCCTTTGATTCTGGAATCAAATAGTCACAAACCTTATTTTGCAAGTTTAATTTTAATTTGCCGGCTGCACATAAGACAAATTCATGCAATCAGCAAACAAATGCGGAACCAAAAAGGAAATATAATCAGAACAGTTATAAATTAAGGGGAGTTGGTGGGTTCATGTGTTCCTGGTAGTTGAGAGAGAGGGGTCACTGATGGCATCACGAGCATACGACATACACTGACGAGCAAAAGGGTAACAATGTTTTGAACTTTTTTTGTCTGCATTCATTCCGCAATTTTGCGGAATGGATGCGAACTCATTCATTTCAATCTGTGCTTCCATTCTGCAAAAAAGATAGAACAAGTCCTATTCTTATCTGTAATTGTGGACCAAAATCGGCATTTCTACACAGGAGAAGGACATTCTGATCTGCAAAATGCAGAACACACATGGGCAGTATCCGTGTTTTGCGGATCTGCAATTTGTGGACCGCAAACAGATATGGTCGTCTAAATGAGCCCTAAGGGTGTTATTCCGGTGCTCCCCAGGTATTCAACCTTTAACCCCTACACAGGGATCTGGACTTAACTGCTGGAGAGCAACCAGATTAACACCTCTTGGGATTGTGCCAGTATTGCAATATTGTAATATTCACCCTCTACGATCCGATCTTTGACATGCAAAAAATGGCACCAAGGCATGTTCAGTCACTGGTCATAGAGATAGTGCACCTCAACCAGTGAAAGAGCACATTTTGGAGGGAAAAAGTCAGGCTGGTTCACCACCAAAACCAGACAGACTGACCTGTTTAATGTCTGGTTTTAGCTCTGTTGTTATGTCTGGAAACCTGTTTTTGTCTGGAAAAATGGCATTGCCATTCAGTATCACTGAAGCCCTCCTGTTTTATTTTGTACCTGAATACCTCCAGTAAAGAAGCACCCTGGTTTACTGCAGACCCTGACACTCTGGACTTATATCCCATTGATGTCTACCACGCCTGACCATCCCTTCCAGAAGGCAGCAACACGCGGTGACAACTCGACGGTGTCCAGGGGACCCAGCGTAGCTATGAGGAAGCAGAGGAAGTGGCTGCTTTGGGGCCCAAACTCAGAAGGGGCCAACCCAGGATTAGGACCAAAAGATTTTATTGTCAGGGTCCCCCAACAGTATTATACAATGACATGATATACAATAACACTGTAGAAATTGGACTGAGCGGCTTCCAGGTCTGGTCTGAGAGAGCAATCTTGACTAGCCATAGGAATTGCACAAGAGGGGGGGGGGGGGTTGCAAAGAAGGTGGGAGAGGTTACCGTTCAAAAATTTGCTGTTGGGCCCAGTCATTTCTAGTTACGCCACTGGACCCTGCGTAGAATTGGGGGCCACCTGAAACTGAAACACTAGTCGTGAGGGCCCTGCTCGCAAGAGCTTATTCCAGAGAGTAGGTGCAGATTGAGAAAAGTCTTGAAGATGAGAGTGAGAGGTATGGAGGATGTTATTCTTAGATCATTAGCAAAAAAGAGAGCACAAGTAGGGTGGTAGATGGTAATGATGGAGGTGATCTACAGAGGTGCAACACTGTGGAGAGCTTTGTGGGTGAGAAGTTTGAACTGTATTCTGTGGTGGATGGGCAACCGGTAAAGTGACTGGCACAGGCTACGAGCATCAGTATATCGGGTGAACAGATAGATGAGCCTGGCTGCAGCATTTAGGACAGACGGAAGGGGAGAGTTTAGTGAGAGGGAGACCAATTAGTAATGAATTATAGTAGACAAGATGAGAATGGTTGAACTTGATGGACTTTTCTATTTTTTCAATTGTATTAACTATGTAATGAATCAAGGCAACAAAAAGGGTTTTGGCTGTTTCCACTGTAAGAAAAGGGCGGATTCTGAAGAGGTTTTTGAGGTGCAGACAACAAGAGCGTGCAAGTGATTGGATATGAGGAACAAAGGAAAGATTCGAGTCAAACATGACCCCAAGATAGCGGGCGTGCTGCACAGGAGTTATGATAGTATCGCAGACCAAAATAAAAAAATATCAAGTTTACTGTAGGTTTGTAGAAGGGAAAAATACAAGAAGTTTATTTTTTGAGAGGTTCAGTTTTAGATACAGACAGGACATTATGTTAGAGAAAGCTGCCAGACAATTACTGGTGTTTTGGAGTAAATCAGGGGTGATGTCAGGGGATGAAGTGTATAGTTGGGTGTTGCCAGCATAGAGATGGTACTTAAAGCCAAATCTACTGATTGTATGATGGGGGACCTAGGACTGAACCCTGAGGAACCCCAACATTAAGAGAAAGAGGAGAAGAAGTAGAGCCAGTGAATGATACACTAAAAGAGCAGCCTGAGAAATAGGAAGAGAACCAGGAAAGAACAGTGTCCTTAAGGCCAATTGAGTGGAGCATGGTGAGTTTGTGGTCGACCATGAAAAACGCTGCAGCGAGATCCAGTAGAATCAGTAGAGAATAGTTGCCATTCCTTTTTGCTGTCAGTTAGACACTTTAGTAAGGGCAGTTTCTGTAGAGTGGAGAGTGCTAAAGGCAGATTGTAAGGGGTCAAGAAGAGAGTTTTCAGAAAGATAGCTTATTAAGTGAGAGTAGACAATAGGTTCAAGGAGTTTACAGATGAAGGGGAGGTTAGAAACGGGTCGGTAGTTAGCAGCATAGATCAGGTAAAGTGTTTTTTTTGGTTGTGGAGTTATAACAGAATATTTGAAAGAGGATGGGAAGATACCAGTAGAGAGAGACGGGTTAAATATTGTAGTAAGGTGAGTACTGACAGCCGGGGAGAGGGACTGGAGCAGTTGTGAGGGAATAGGATCACTGCCGCAGGTCGTGGGTCGAGGCGAAGAGAGAAGCCTAGAGACTTCTTCATCTGTTATAGGGTCAAAATTGGAGAGAGAGAGAGCATGGGGAAGTATGGGAAGGGGGAGGATTGAAATTGGTTGGGGAATGGGATATTATTTCCTGCCGGATGTTACCAATCTTGTCTCTTAAGTAAGTGGCCATGTCATCAGCAAAGAGGTCAGTGACGAGTTCTTGAACTTTAGGGCTTAGAAGGGAATGAAAAGTGTCAAAGAGTCATTTTGGGTTATTTGAGAGTGAGGAGCTGAAAGAAATGAAGTACTTCTGTTGCAATAATATGAAATTTGTGCTGCTAGTGTCAGTCTGTGAAGAGACACACTCCCAACTGATAAGCCCACTTGGCAATTCATTCATAAACTTCTATTAGGAATAATAGAGTTGTATGAAAATATGCTGCAGAATTATTATTACATGGAGAATGCAAGTAGTTACTAGTGATGAGCGGCAGGGGCTATATTCCAATTTGCGATATTTCACGAATAATTTGTAGAATATTTGTCATATATTCGAGAATTCGAGATTATTTTATTGAATGCGAAAAATCGGCAATGTATAAAATTGCGGAATGTGAATTTGTAACGCGAAATACAGGCGGGGGTCACTTTGGGTACATTTTTCAAGCTGCTAGAAGTTTCATGAGTTTCTCCTGAGACTGGAGAAAATGGTTGGCACGGCAGAACATTACAATAGCTTTATATGCAGATAGACTCAAGTGCTCCAATATATTCGCGATTGCGCTAATCGGCAGTGATTAGAATATTTTTTCGCACTACGTGGAACTTCACCTTTTAGCAGGTCTGACTACAGATTACTGATTGGTGCACTAAGTATTGTTGTGAACTTGATATTGCTTCCTTCTCATTGGCCCACAAGCAAGAAAAAGGAAGGAATCATGTGTTCAGATGAAAAAAAAAAGCAGAATATTCGATATAAGGAATATATAGCACTATATTAAAAATATTTGCGAATTCTAGAAGTGGCGATATTCGCGATAAAAATTCGCTATTCGAATATTTGTGCTCAACACTAGTAGTTACCAAAGGAAAGGTGACAGGTCCTCTTTATGGAGAGATGAGACTGGGGCTGCCAGTCAGTTCTCTTAAAAGGGATTTCTCAGCAAACATATTTATCACTTATTTACAGAACAGGTGATCGGTTTAATTGGTGGAGCCTCTACTGATTACTGGAATAGGGGTCTTTACTATAAATTGAGCATCAAAGCACAGTGCTTATAAATCTCAAAGAGTGTGGGTTAGGGTGAATAGAGAACAGAAGATCTGTTGTATCAATTGGTGATGGTTCATGCAGTGGGACTTTAATTAAACATATCCTTTGACTAGGGGATACATGCATTTGGTAGGAAAAACCCCTTTAAAGTGGTTGTCCCATGAAAAATATTTTTCCGTTTTCAAACCAGTACCTGGATCTAAATACTTTTGTATTTGCATGTAATAAAAAAATTAGTTTAGCCACTGAATTATTCAATATAATCTATCAGAATAGCGCCACCTGCTGTTTGTTACTTTTCTTACATCTCTGGACTCTGTCCACCAAGATGAGATGGACGCACATGCTCAGTTTCATCCCTCGACTGCCTGCAGAGCTGTGAAAGGAAGAAAGCTGAAGCAGAAAGCACATGCCCCCTGAACTGTGTTGGGGATAGAGCTGCAGCATAAAGGACATGGCCCCTGAGCTGCAGCAGACATTACAAGACTCTTGAGCAACCATTTTGATACAAATCTAGCAGAGCTATTAGATCAATGAATGGGGAGATATCTGGATCCATGTGAGGTACAGGGCTGGTTCTAGCTGTCATGTACTATATGATGTCTGATTTTAATTTTTTACATTACGCATGGGATATACCCTTTAAGTCCAAGAGACTCTTTCCATGGTGCAAAATGCAAATGTCTATGCTGGTGTTAAATTCAAAGGCAATGTACACAAAATCCAGAAAGGTGACGGGCGGGCTATTCCAATGCAAAAATAATCAACCTTTTATCCTAAATGACCAGTTTCCGATAAGGCATTAAACAGAAAGCGGGCTCATATATAAAATCCTACAAAACGCCTCTGGACGCTGTACATGCCTGAGCTTGTGCCATGTAGCAATGGGTTAAATTGCTGCCATCATGTCTGTATGAGGCAGAGAGATTAAAATATTCTTAATTGGTGACACGTCGGTAGCTCTCTCCCGACGACCATTGATACTGTTTGTAGCTGCTGTAAGGACACATTCAGCCTCCCTTGTAATTACGCTGTTATTTTTCAGCTTCATATATAACACTGACACTAAATGTTTTCAATTTGTACATAATGCTTCGTTAAAAGCCTATTTGGCTTCATTTGTGTTTCCAAGCACTCGGGCCATTATTAATCCATGGAGTGCGGCCTGAAATAAAATCAAGAATGTTAACCACTCATTATACGGGACAAGCTGAAGCTCTCCACCTCTCCAGACAATCACGTCCAGCTTTAAATTCAGAGGAGATGGCAGACATACCCAAAAACTGATCTTGAAATACTGTAAGTGCACAGATAAGAAGTGGAAAAAATATCAAAGGCCGGGAGTAAGTTGGACTTTTGGTTGATGAGATTTTTAATGTAGGTCTATCGTGCTCAATATGGAACACCAACACCCACTGGATGAGGAGCCAAAAATATCTGAACCCTACTTACCAACATTGCATTGGTAAATTTGGGGCATTAGGCCCTAGACATGCCCAGTACAGGCCACTTCTGGACGGTGTTTACATAAGCCCCATACATTTTCGGCCCAGGACGACCTAAATTTTTATTCAATGGACCCCAAAATTCGAATTGCTATGGTTCACGATATAAGACTGACCATTGAGATCTCAGTAAGACCTCCAGAGTTGCCCTGGATAATACTTGTTAAAAAAATAGTGGGTTTTAAGGATGCACCACCTCATTTGTAATACTCGACATCACAGCATCGTTTATTAAATTACCTCCTGTTAAGTTCAGAAAAATGACGACTGAGGGGAGATCTAGTAACCATGTAGAAATATATCAGGGGTCAGTACAGAGATCTCTCCCAACATCTATTTATCCCCAGGACTGTGACGAGGGGACATCCTCTGCGTCTGGAGGAAAGAAGGTTTTACACAAACGTAGAAGAGGATTCTTTACGATAAGAGCAGTGAGACTATGGAGCTCTCTGCCTGCGGAGGTGGTGATGGTGAGATCACTAAAAGAGTTCAAGAGGGGCCTGGATGTAATAATATTACAGGTTATGGTTACTAGACTTCTGGAGAGGTTGTTGATCCAGGGAGTTATTCTGATTGCCTGATTGGAGTTGGGAATTAAATTTTTTACCTAAAATGAGGAAAATTGGCTTCCACCTCATGTTTTTTTTTTTGCCTTCTTCTGGATCAACTTGCAGGATAACACGCTGAACTGGATGGCCAAATGTCTTTTTTCAGCCTTACAAACAATGTTACTACTTAAAAAAAAATCTAAGCATTCTGAGTCTTTTTAACAAAGTACAAAAACATTTTTACTGACCAGACAACCCGTTTAAGAGGTCAGTAGATTTATCTTTAGTCCTAAAAAAAAACACAGCTGGAATTACCATGAGATAATCAGCTCTGCTAAATCTGCATATTACATTCATTTCTGGATGATATTCAGTTTTAGATTAGAAGGTTCTGAGTAAACTTTGTTTTTTTTCCGTCTCAGCGTTACAGTTGCGCCTTTGTCTTCCACACTTTCCATTCTGCACAAGTTCTTCGGGAGAGGGGGCTGAAATGACACGCAGTCTGGCTCCGTGTGATAATTTGGATTGATTGTTAATTAACTCTGCAAGTAAATAGCTCTGCAATCTCCATAATCATCAAAGATTTTCTATCTGTCAACCCGTGCTGCCCATCTACTTAATATATGGGCCTAAGAAGACGAGGCGACACATGCAGAGCCATCACCAGGAGTTGCCTTTGTCTCAGCAGCTCTAACATTTGAAAATTTTACTAATATCACCAGGAAAGACACATTAGAGAATCTCACTGAAAGGAGAATTTTATTTAGAAAATGTATATGGATATTTGACACAATATCTCAGCATATTGCAGGAAAACAATAATGGGGGTTTCTTTGATGACTCTAAGACCCCTGAATGGTGAAAGTCAATCTACAAGATGTTGTAAAAAATACTGTTGAGATCTTCTGATCATTTCTTTACACTCACTCTTGGCTTTAGCATAATATTGGCTATAGGGTGCACGGAGCTGACATGGGCCATGATGCCCAAGGAGGCTCAGAGGCTCCTTTGCCACAGAAGATACTACAGTAGCACTATTAATGGCACATACTGTAGTAGGTGATGGCCCTTTTACAGATTTTGCTCCGGAACCCAGAAACTTCATGTTATACTCCAGTTTAAAGCAATATTCAAAAGATTTACTTGATCATTATGAAAGCAGAGCATCCCATAAACCAACCCATAGCCAGCACCTTACCTACCCTAGGTCACACACAGGGGTGTAGCTATAGGTGTGCAGAAGTAGCCCACATCGACTTGAGTACTATGAATGGCACATGGATTGGGTATGAAGCCATTACAATATGGCACTTGCACTTAGATGTTTACATAGTTTGCATACCACAGTTAGTAAAACAATGCATAATGCGCAGATGCCAAGTGTTAGCTCTTTTATTATTTTTGTATTCTAACCAATGGAACAATGCAACGAGCCTCAGGGGGATGCCCCCTCTGATGTACTTATAAAAACTGCTTAACTTCCTGTAATAAAAGAGAACTGCTTTGACCCTTTCCTGTCAGTGTGGGTTCTTCCATACATGTAAAATCCTAGGATCAAACCAATTTGTAGCAGTAGAGCAAATGTAATTAGCCCTGATTGAGGGCATCTTTAACAGTTTGGCGCCCAACGTGGGGCCTCGGGAGAAGGTTGCTTCGGTAGCTGAAGGTCTGGGTTCCCAGAGCACGGTGGATGTCACTTGCGGATGGGGACTGCAGCCCCAGAGACAATTGATTATCTTACCTGCCTCTTGTACCCCTCTGGGGACTCCACAATTTATGGGTTTCTGCCACCCCCCCATGGCCGATCGTCTACTAGGTTTATAGGAATGCAGAGTGGTGTGGTGCAGACTTAATAGTTTCTGGGTGTGCCATGGTGCTCCTACCTGGATACCGTCTATCCCCAGGGTTAGGCTCCGTAGCAATAAAGGGGAGAGTTGTAGGAGGTGGAGAATAAGTCGAGTCCAGACTTGATGAAAGTTCAACCACTTTACTTGAATAAACTTGCATCCAGACAATATTTGGTCTTGGTTCCAGCTGTTTTTTTCGATAAACTGGCAGGCAAACTTGAATATTCTGCTTTATACTCCTGCTGTGATAAACTCAGACTTCAGTCTGATTACTGGAATTGCTATTTGTTCTGGTACCCTTGGAGTGGGGTCCCAGTGGCTGTTGACCCCCTCGTGATACTGTCTCTTAATCTGTAAGGAGTCATAGTGCTCTATGAGCTGCTTCCCTTGGGAGACTCCTGCTGCAGGAAGGTGGCCATTCCCCTCACTGCTCCATCTTTCATGTCTTCTCAGCTCCACTATCAAATATAAACTCAACTGTAGCTTCCTGTGATCCCACCCTTGGTAGGAAGCAGACTAGCCCACTTCTGACCAAAAGGGGGAGAATGGAATGGTAAGTTCCATTCTATCTAAAGACTGCTCTGCCAGATACACTGCCACCTGCTGGTGAACCAGGCACATTGCATGAACATAGCAGTATTAGGAATGCACAGTGTAAAATGACCTGGAATAAATGCACAGATGGTATTAGTGTTAGCCATAAGAGACAGTAGCAGGGTGTAGGACTGGTAGTTTCAATCTGGCGTACTACAACTGTGCCAAGAAAAAGTCAAAGAAACATTGGAACCTTTGTTCATATGATCAATATGGTCCCAAGCAGTGGGAACTTCAACTTCATAGCAATATATCATGACAGTGGAATATTCCTTTAAAGAGGTTGTGCCACTCTATAAACCTATCCGCTGTCCACAGGATAGACTAGGATAAGTATCGGATTAATGGAACCCTTATGAACCACGAGATTGGGGATCCAGTATGAAACAAGCGTCATGCTGCCACTCCATTTATTCCCAATGGGCCTGCCAGAGATAGTCAAATACAGCACCCAGTTATTTCCATCAATCCCATTGAGATGAATGGAGGGTCAGTGCATATGCTTGAGCTGCTGTTGCGTTCCTATGGGGGCACAGGCCCCCCATTCTTGTGATTAGTGGTGATCTCAACACTTGGACTCAAATGCTTATCCCCTATGCTGTGAACAAATTCCTAATCTGGCCGAACCCCCTTTATAAGTTTTTGTCTTCAAACCCATTGTACTGTTTTAATCCTACATTAGCTGACAATTCCCTTTAAAAACACCCCCCCCCCACTCCATATCATGTGCCAATCGACATAGTCATGTCCTCGTGTCGTAACGCAGAAGCGTTGGGAAGACGCTTCCATTAACTGTTCCTAAATGTTAACGCGATGATTAGAAATGTATATATTTATATGCACATATAATTATCTTCGGAATAAAACTGGACGGAGACAGAGCGGTAACTTCTAAATTATGTACATTTTTAATGTCTTCATCTTGTGTACATTAAGAAATGCATTTTTTTTTCATTACGGGGATAACAGCAGACCATTGATTTTCAAGTATTTGAGTCAATTTAAATTCTTGGGAAAGCTATAATTTGCACATATCGATGGAAGAAGGAAGCTTATTTTGCATAGTGCTTTATCCGAGGTCGCGCAGCTATATCACTTTGCGGTGGAAGAAAAAACATTTATGTTCCGTGTCTAACATGACCTTTGCCCTTGTATGTCAGAAAACTGAAATATGCAATTTTCGGGACGGCGATGGACATCGCCTGCGTGCGGTCTTTAATCCTTTTTATTTACTTTAAGGTTTCCGTAATTGGAGGCTGCTTATCCTACATGAGATAGCACTAATCTTGGGCGCCCTTGAACACATGGCATTATTCCGGCTTTATATAATTTATTATCAGTCATACACTCGTAGTGTCAGAGGCGATTGTCCAATATGGAGAAAGGAAGAGGAAAATATTCATGAGAAATGCGCTTATTGTTTGCAAACACTGAAGTGTGAAGGGATGTAGGACAGAAATATATATTAATTAGTTCCAGGGCGTAGCGATAGGGGTGTAGTAGGCAGTAGAGGTAGTGGTTCCACCAAGTCCCCTCTGCTGGGTGAGACTATATTATGAATAGGGGGGTCCTATTATGCTGTATATTTTGCATTGGGGACCTTGAGACTCAGGTTACACTTCTGAACTAGTTACAAAGCAGCTTTATAAAGATACTACATACAGACGGTACGGCACTAAGTAACATCTTATGTTGTACTTCCTACTAGTCTGTGCGATTATGATTATGGCAAATAACGATGGAGCAGTGTCTTTGGAGTCTTTAGATTGTAGATTTGGGATGGTACATCCTAGAGTGCCTATAGGAAATGCTAGAACTTGAAATTATGGAGCATGCATTGGAGCGGTATGGTGGCTCAGTGGTTAGCATTGGTGCCTTGCAGCGCAGAGGTTCAAACCCGACCAAGGACAGCATCTGCATGGAGTTTATACATTCTCCCCGTGCTTGCATGGGGTTCTTCCCACAATCCAAAGGCTTACTGATAGGGAATTTAGATTTTAGCGATGTTAAGGTCTGTAAAGCGCTGCAGAATATGTAAAAGAAATAATAAAATAAACGCATTGCCAATTCTCCATAGGGAAAGATTCGTCTTTGATCCATTATTTTTAGGATTTTAAAAAATTTGTGTGAACCCTTCTCCCCCCCACAGGTACCTCAACGTTGAGCTGATCATGTTCCATCCCTGCAACGCACTGCATTTAGGTTGTAATTGTAATGTGGCCAGTTTCCAAATTTCAGAATCGTTGTGCTCCACTGGGTTGAGCGAATCAATTCTGAAATTTGACCAAAATTTTTCTAAAAATTCAAATTCTAATGAACCTGAATTTTGTGTGATTTGATTCAGGAGAATCAAGAAGGGGAGAGGACACAGGGAGAGAGAAAGAAGGATAGACTTTTCCAGGCAATCAGAGCACTTTCTATTGGCCTAGAACTTAACTAAATTTAAAAAAATGTGCTCATCTTTAGTTGTTACCCTGTGAGTTGTCTCAGAAGTTGCCATTAGTGTTGAGCAAATCGAAGCCAAACATGTTGACTTTAATCCGAATTTCAGGAAAAATATGATTAGCTGCAAAGCCGAATTTCCTTACGCATCATGGTAACAAATCCAAAACATACTCACTTCATCCATTTGCTCGCAGAGAGGCCGTCACAGCTATCTTGATTGAAGATCTCCCACAGGGTGACATGTGACGCCACCACATCACGGCACCTGGCCAGTGTGATGACGTTATGACATCACATCATCATGTGAGATTTCACCTGGTGTCTTCAATCAAGATGGCCACGAAGGGCTCTCTGTGAGCAAATGGATAAGGTCGGTATGTTTTTTTTAAACCCCTGAAAGACCTGAAAGACACAACCCGATCTGCACTCATTCATCATGAATGAGTGGGGCATCAGAGCTTTTGACGCTCAGATGCTCCCCCTTGTCCTGTGCTGAATCAAGCAGGGCAAGGGAATTTTCTTGAGATCCGGTGATGTACTGGGCTCTCTATGGGTAAGCTAGGCAGCACTAAAAACAGCCCATCAGTGGATCTCAAGAAAATTCTCTTGCCCTGTGGGGGCATAAAAGGGGGAGCATAGAAGTGTGAAAAGCTCTGATGCTCCTCTCATTCATGGTGAATGAGTACAGATTGGGTTGTTTCCGGGTTCAGAGCTGAACTCGGACAACTCCTTTCATTTTAATTTCAAATAACGAGATCATTGATGAACGCAGCATCTGAGGGGTTCAATGATGGGGAAGCTGCAATTGCCGTTCCCCGTCATTGCATCCGCTACATATAAAGGAATGCGCTTTGTGACGTAATTCATCACAAATCGCTAATCACTAATTAGTGTCACCATGCTGGAGTGTAAAGTCAGCAGGAAGGAATTGCTTTACCTTATATTTTCGGATCTTGTGTCTGCTATTTTGGTATTCATGCACACCGGTGTATTGAGGCAAGCGCACCTTTGCTATAGATTCTCCATGCTCCTGGTATTATATCCTTTGGGATAATTGATTATTTATATATCACATATATGGAGATCCATTTACGTCCGTCCAATTATTGGGGCAGGTAGCAGTGTGATGCAGGATTGTGGTTGTCCCTGCTCATTTATTGTCTTATAATATGTATCATGTATGTCTTTTATGGATATTGAATAAAATTGATTTGTATTTTCTCATACCGGTGTGTTTAGCACTCTTTTTCTTTATTGTGGTATCAGGAAGGAATTGCAGTCAGATGGTGCACAGGTCGAAGCAGGTGGAGTTTGGTTGCGTGTGGTGGACAGGCAGGGGTCATGGCAGACGAAATTGATGTGCTGACACATTCTTTCCCAATTTTTCTATACTCAGTGGTGGATTGAAGGCACACCACCTGAGTACTGGCAGCAAAAGGTGAGACAAGAAACTGAGGGAGTGCTGCCCAAACTAACATTTGTAGGCAACAGACAGGAAGTTGTGATCAAGAGCAAAATAAAAGCAGATGCCAACTACTAGCAACATGATGTGTGGCCAGATCTAGAGTTTAGTCAAGCAACACGGCATGCCTGCCAAATCTGAGGCCAGGTTACTGTTTGATCTCACTGGTTAGCGGCTGAGAGGTCTTTAAAAAGAAAAGGAACGCGGGTACTATGCTGAGAATTATAAAGCTTAATTTATTGTTCTTTACCATCATTGTAACTTCCATCATCCAACACTCCTCACCATTGGTCCACCATAGACATGAGCCACAATGGTTGAAAATTCTATAAACACATGATATTCAGAACAGGAGGGGAATGGATCACCAGACCATGTACTAGTATAATGATAGAATACCAAGTGTAGGTTCTCTGTGCCTAGAGGCTCAATGTGCAGGAAGGAACATGAACCACCACCCACGTCAGGGGATCGGGCTAAATTGGGTACAAAGTTTATTATTTTATAAGGGCCACAAGGGGCATTTTATATAGTGTGGACATAATGAACATTATTTATAGCAAGGGACACAATGGGACATTTTGATATATTAAGAAAGCACAAAGGGGCATGTCTGTAGTAGGATACTCCCATTACTAAGCCCCATACCCGCCTCAGCCAATCTCTATTGATATTAGCATTTGTTTCTAGGTTTAGTTTTCTTTTAAGAAGCCTGTTCTGCCTCCAGCAGAGGGAGATTCATTTCAGTTCACGTCTATTTCATTTCTAATTCATTCTGCTGCAATTTCTGTATTCCTATAGTTATTAGTTAGGTAACAGCACCATCTAGTGGTGGTAAAAATATATTGGCCTTGTTTTCTTGTTAATAAAGAGTATTGCTTTGTGGGAAGTGCTGGGCATTGTGGGTAGTGCAAGGCATTCTGGGAAGGAGAAGCCCAGTCTTCCCATACAGACCACAGGACATCAGCACCATCTTTGTGCAAGTATATCTGGGGAGTTAGATCTACCTTGTTTCATGGACATTAAGTTATGCAGAGATGTTTAGCAAGGTATAAGTGTCACTCAGCGAGTTATTTCTGTTAGCTAGACATGCAGTTCTATGTATAGGCAGCCATTTTGGACATCTGCTTTCTCTGTCAATGTATTACTGTACAAGCTATTCTATATGTTTTACTTACAAAAGCCATTTGTATTCTTGTAGTTTTACCAATTCACAATCCTGTTGACCAATAAACAAGTTAGACTACAGAAAACAGTCCCCTTATTTGGAAGACAGAAATGGTTTATACTGAATGTCAGACTGTGTTAACGTGTATGAAGACAGAACAGTAAAACAGATGCTAGTCACCAGCGATAGTGGATGTGACTATACGGAGCCGCCGTCAGCCACGCAGTCTCGCATACACGATTGCAGCAGGCGGCCATCCAGTCACTAGAAGTGAGAGTGCTGCCCCTAGCAAGTGCAGCGCAATCCAGACCACGCTGAAGTCCATTTCTACATAGACTGAGTCTGCACAGAGACATTAAGCAGCCAGAAAAAGGCACACAATGTCTGCTAGCCAGGCATCATCATACAGGACCAGGTCATGGGCAAGCTGCTCTAGCAAGTCCTCAATAAGAGAAAAGGCTGCTCTCGCCCGTGCAGAAGCTGAGGCTGCAAAAGTAAGGTCTTCCTTTGCTGCACAAAAGATGCAACTAAAGAAAGATAGAGCGTTAAGGGAAAAAGATTGCTCAGGCAGAAGGAGATGTGCCAGGGCTAGCATTCCTGGACACCGCCCGAGGTGTCAACCCGATTGTCCAAAAACTCCCTTATAACCTACAGAAGAAGTGGATCGCGCATGGTTTTCATTATAAGCAGGTTCATAATGTACCATTTCCCCCCCTTGTGGTGTTCGCAGACTTTGTTACTCAACCGGCAAGGATCAGAAACAATCCAAGTTTTGACTTTACATTGTCATGTCCCACTACCCCTGGTGTCAAACCTCATAAAACACCAGTGGCAGTCCACAAAACTAACGTTGCCTCCACAGGTTCTCCTTACAGGCCATTTAAGTCTTCTCAAGAAGAGAACAAACTCAAAGATCTTACCAAAGAATGCCCCCTGCACAAGAAACCACATTCTCTATTAAAATGCAGAGCCTTCAGGGAGAAGTCTTTAGAGGAGCGCAAAGAATTCCTCAGAGAAAACAACATCTGTTTCAGGTGCTGCGCTACAACATCACACTTCACCAGGAACTGTAAGGTCAGTGTGACATGCACAGAATGCAGTAGCACAGAACACAACACAGCTTTACACCCTGGACCACCCTTTCAGGTATCATCACAAGCAGAGGAGCATGACAGAAAGCAGATAGACACTGACAGAGACACCGCAGTAGTCACTTCTCACTGTACTGAGATCTGTAAAGGACTTGCAGAAGCGAAGTCCTGTTCAAAAATCAGCCTTATCAGAGTATACCCGGTTGGTCACCGGGATAAGGCAATCAAGGTATACTCATAGATGATCAAAGCATTAGTTCTTTAGCTAAATCCACCTTCGACACATTCAACATCGTAGGGCCCAGTTCTCCCTACTCCTTAAGGACATGTGCAGGTACCATTGAGACGGCTGGGAGGAAAGCAACTGGGTACAAGGTGGAGTCCATAGATGGTCAGACCTGCTTGCCATTGCCAACGATACTGGAGTGGAATCACATACCTGACAACCGTTCTGAGCTACCTACACCAGAGGTAGCAGCATACCGCCCCCCCCCCCCCCCCCCCCCCCCCCACCTGAGGAGTATAGCTCACCTGATACCGGAACAAAACCTAGAAGACCCTATATAATCTTACTCCTTAGAAGAGACATACTACGAGTTCATAAGGCTAGAGGACAGATTAACGGTCCCCAGAACGCTCCATACGCCCAGGGACTTGACATAGGATGGGTCTTGTCTGTCTAGGAGGAGCACACAAACCGACCTCAGTCAAAAGTATGCTCACCAACACATTTAAAAAATGGACGTCCTTCCCTATTCCAGCCATGTCACAGCAGTTTCCTGATAAAATAATTGCCACACAGAGCTCCTGTTCCTTGTCCTTTCGTGGATCCCTCCTGTGAAGACCATGCCTGCGATAGTGAGCAAGATCTCCAAGGGTGCACAGTTTTCCAAAGGACAAGAGAAGACAACAGGGTCGCAATGTCCATAGAAGACAGGCTGTTCTTGGAGATCATGGATCAAGGAATAGTAAAAGACAAATCGAAAAGCTGGGTCGCACCTTTACCGTTTAAACCCCGGAGACAAAGCTTACCTAACAACAAATAACATGTCTACAGTCGATTTATCTCCCTCAAACACAAACTTCAGAGTACACCAGAGATAAGAGAACATTTTTTTACCTTCATGGAAAGAATATTCCAGAACAACCATTCAGAAATGGCACCACCGCTCCAAGACTCCGAGGAGTGTTGGTACTTACCCATATTCGGTGTGTATCATCTTAAAAAAACAGGGTAGATACGAGTAGTATTCGACTCGAGCGCCAGGTGCAAAGGCGTTTCACTAAATTATGTCTTACTGTCTGGTTCAGACCTCAACAACAGACTTTTAGAGGTACTTCTACGCTTCCACAGAGAATCCGTAGCATTTATGGCTGACATACAACAAATGTTCCACTGCTTCCTCGTCAAGGAAGAACATAGAAACTACTTGAAGTTCTTCTGGTACCGCAACAACGACCACAATGAAGACATTCTAGAGTACCGAATGAGAGTGAACATCTTCGGAAACTGTCCTTCCCCTGCCGTCGCTATCTACGGTCTCAGACATTCAGCCCAAGAGGGTGAAGCAAAGTATGGGTCAGATGTCAGATGCTTTGTGGAAAAAGATTTCTACATAGATGACTGCTTGAAATCCACACCCACGAACGAGACCGCAATCAGTCTCCTGAAAAGGGCTCAAGAAATGCTTGCGCTATGTAATCTGAGTTTGCACAAAATCGCCTCTAACAGCCGTGAGTCAATGGAAGCCTTCTCACCCCAAGACCTTTCAAGTGATCTAAAGGACTTGGATCTTAGCACCAACTCCCTTCCAATGCAGCTGAGCCTCGGTTTGCTCTGGGATTTAAAGGTAGACACATTCACCTTCCAAATTAGCAAGGAAGATAAGCCTTTCACACGCAGAGGAGTTCTGTCCACCATAAACAGCTTATATGATCTTTTGGGATTTGTAGCGCCTGTTATGCAAGGTACAATAATGTTAAGAGACTTCACCACAGAGACGTCTGATTGGGATGATCCGCTTCCCACTGAGAAAAAGGACCTGTGGACAGGTTGGAAGAAATTTGTCGAAGCTTTGACCAGCATTCACGTGGCACGACCCTATGCTTCCGTGCCATCTACTGAAGTCAAGATTAGGGTTGAGCGAACCCGAACTGTAAAGTTCGGGTTCGTGCCGAACTTTACGGTGTTCGGCACCCGAACATTTCAGTAAAAGTTCGGGTTCGGGTTCGGTGTTCGGGTAATATTAATATACCATCGGATCAGAGTTTTCTCCAATCCGATGGTATATTTTAACTTGAAGCGTCCCCATCACCATGGGAACGCCTCTATGTTAGAATATACCATCGGATTTGAGTTAGATCGCACTGGCCACCAATGATTTTAATACTGGGGAGGGAGGGGGATCTGTCCCCTGCTGCCTGGCAGCACCCGATCTCTTACAGGGGGCTGAGATCCGCACAATTAACCCCTCAGGTGCGGCACCTGAGGGGTTAATTGTGCGGATCACAGCCCCCTGTAAGAGATCGGGTGCTGCCAGGCAGCAGGGGGCAGTTATGTACACAGTTCTCAGTATATTCTAACTTGAAACGTCCCCATCACCATGGGAACGCCTCTGTGTTAGAATATACTGTCGGATCTGAGTTTTCACGATGAAAAAGCTAATACTATTATTTTCCGTTATAAAATAATAAAGTGAAGTTCGGATCCCTATTGACTTCAATGGGGTTTGGGTCCAAGTTCGGATCAAGTTCGGATCCCGAACCCAAACTTTTTTTTATAGTTCGGCCGAACTCCCCGAACCCGAACATCTAGGTGTTCGCTCAACTCTAGTCAAGATGCAAAGACTATATATCTTCCGTGATGCTTCAGTCAAGGCAATTGCTGCCGTAGCATACCTATAGACTATTGATGTCAAAGAACAATGCCATATAGGATTTGTCATGAACCGGACCAAACTGGCGCCACTCCGCGAACACATGATACCCAGACTGGAACTCTGCACTGCTGTGCTTGCAGTCGAGTTGGCTGAACTTATAACTTCTGGAATGAACCTGGAAATCAAAGAAGTGGAGTATTACATGGACAGCAAGGTAGTCCAAGGATATATTTGCAACGAAACCAAACGCTTTTACATCTATGTCTGCATTCGGGTGCTAAGGATCAGGAGATCCACTTGTCCTAAACAGTGGCACTACGTGCCCACACAGCATAATACTGAGGACCATGCGACTAGATCCGTAGCACCAAGCCACCTCAAGGACACAACATGGTTTACGGGTCCTGCGTTCCTGTACCGTTCAACGTGAGTGAGATCTACCTTGTTTCATGGACATTATGTTATGCAGAGATGTTTAGCTAGCTTTAAGTGTCACTCAGCAAGTTATTTCTGTTAGCTAGACATGCAGTTCTATGTATAGGCAGCCATTTTGGACATTTGCTTTTTCTGTCAATGTATTACTGTACATGCTATTCTATATGTTTTACTTACACAAACCATTTGTATTCTTGTAGTTTTACCAATTCACAATCCTGTTGAGCAATAAACAAGTTAGACTACAGAAAACAGTCCTCTTATTTGGAAGACATGAATGGTTTATACTGAATGTCAGACTGCACACTGTGTGAACGTGTATGAAGACAGAACAAAGCCACTGAAGGTCCACATTTGGTTGTCTGTGTAGTTAAAGAACCATGTTATATTCTTCCATAATTACAATTTTTGATTTGACCACCCACAGTTATCTGTTATAGAAAAGAACATTGCCAGCGGAAGCAGAGAAGACAAATCTAAAGCAAAAGGAAAACTGTCTCCAAAACACAAACCACCACCAAGCCCCGATATGGGAGATGAGTCCTTCCAAGAAAGCAACCATGAGAAGAACATGCGACTCGTTACATGTTCTTCTAATGAAGAATGCAGCAAAATTATTTCCTACAAAGAAGCAAAACAGATGGCGGCTCACCAAACAGACAATGAAGGTACTTATCCATACAATGTGACTACAGAAAAGTCTCAACTTCCTGTGGAGGGTTGTCCAAGAATACCAAAACACGGCTGCTTTCTTCAACACACAACACCATGCCTATGCATGGGTGATGTTTGATCTTGCTGCTCAGTTCCATTGGAGTAAATTGCGCAAAGCTGCAATGCCACAAGTGACCTGTGGACTGGAGTGATGCTGTTTGTGGAATAAAGCAGTCACGTTTTTCTAATTGTGGACCATCTCTCCATTTCCCTGATGCCCTCCTTTTTTTTTTTTTTACAAGATTACATTTTTTATCCATTTTTGACTGGATAGTCCAAAGGAGAGCAGGCTAAGCTTAAAGGGAACCTGTCACTGGGATTTTGGGTATAGTGCTGAGGACATGGGTTGCTAGATGACCGCTAGCACATCCCAATATCCTGTCCCCATAGCTCTGTGTGCTTTTATTGTGTTAAAAAAAACACGATTTGATACAGGACTCATCTCAGGTTAATTTGCATATGTATGTGAGATGAGTCAGGGACAGGACTCATCTCAGGTTAATTTGCATATGTATCAAATCGGTTTTTTTCACAATAAAAGCACACAGAGCTATGGGGACTGGGTATTGCGGATGTGCTAGCGGCCATCTAGCAGCCCATGTCCTCAGCTCTATACACAAAATCCCGGTGACAGGTCCCCTTTAAAGGCTATGTACACCTTCGGGGGCAATTATTTTTTTTCATGATTGCATTTTACCCATTAGAGGACAAAAATCATTTTTTTCAGTTGGTCACAAAGCCATTTTGTTACAAAGGGTTAACTGTTTTTCTAGCTGTGTGCATCCTACTTTCACTTTGTGCTGGTCATCCAGTAACCCTTATTTCTAAATCACTAAGAGGTCATAAACACTCATTTAAGCCACATTCTTATCAGTAAATAAGAATTGCGAATGTCAGACAGCAGAGATCAGGAGCCCCTCGGCTCTGTACAGAGAAAAGGATTCCATATTTTTTTTGCCTAATAATGAGTATAATGTACTAATAAAAAAATGCCCCCAAAGGTGTACATAGCCTTTAAAGGGCTATACTCATCTCAAAGGATATGCTACCAATGTCTGATCTGGTTGAGTCTCTTCTGAAAAGGGTCCCCAAAGTGAAGGTTAGCGCACTCTGATATGCTCTCCATTTACTTCTATGGGAATACCGGTAGTAGATGAGAGAGCCTGCTCAGCTGTTTTCAGAAGTCCCATAGAGGTGAATGTAGAGTGGAACGCACATCCATGGCCACCTCTGCATTTACCACTATAGGACTGCTGGAAATAGCTGAGTCCAGAGCTTGGCTCGCTTAATTTCAGGAATCCCATAGTGGTAAATAGAGGGCGCCATGCTTGCGCATCGTGCTCTCCATTACTTTGGGAGGACCTGCACCTATCTGACACTGGTGGAACATCTTAGCTATATGCCACCAACATCTGAGATGAGTCAACCCCTTTAATGAGGACCTGTCTCCTCTCCTAACATGTCTTTCATAGTAACTACTTGCATTCCCCATGTAATAACAGTTCTAGGGCATCAATTTTTATGACTCTGTGCTGTGCCATTCCTGTATTATTCCTGCTAGAAGTTTAAGGTAGGAGACGGTAATTTTAAGTGTCATCGGCAGCTAGTGCTGACTGACACTATTGGTTATTTAGTGTGTAAAGCCGATCCGGGCCGGCTCTTACTGGGAGCAGCCAAAGTGCAGGGTGGGTGGCTTCTCCCCATGTTCCAGGCTGGGTTTTGGTTAGGTATATAAAACCCAGCCAGCAGTCTCAGCTGGGTTTGGATGATGCTCCATCTGACACTGGAGCTTTGCCAGTCTCTGTGTTGGAGCCTGAGAGTTTGGGCCGGGATTAAGGCCTGCTATCTTGTTGGGATGAAAGCACGTGGACTTCTGTTTCACCCAAGGACTTACCGGTATGTGTTGCTGCCTGGTGTGAACAAACACCAGACTCAAGGTGACAGTTTTTTCCTTGAGATTGACTTTTTGTTGTCACTTTCCTTATGTGTGAATAAAACACTCAACTGTTTAAGTTAAAGACTTTGTTATTGCCTCTATACTGCGTCCGCAAGCCTGTCTACCGGAGCAAATCTCCACAATATATATATATAATAATAAATTGCCAGCAGTCTGCAGCAAAGGTACTCATGGGCGTTACCAATTGACGGTGTGTCTGACTCGGTCCAATCAGTGCTGCCAGTGTCAGGCTGTGCAGGGACACACACCCAACTGGTAACACCCATCTGTACCTTTACTGCAAGCTGCTGACCATCCATAAACTTCTAGTAGAAATAACAGGGGAATGGCACAATATAGAGTCATAAGAGAAGATGCTCCAGAATTGTTATTTTTATGGGGAATGCAAGTAGTTACTAAGACAGACATGTCAGGAGATGGGGACAGGTCCTCTTTAGGATGAAAGAGTGGGTTGTAGCAAGTTACCCTCCAGGCACTGACAAAGCAGCCTAGACTCTGTCTAAAAAAATTCTGATGTTTATATTACTAAATACAGATGTAAATCAAACTATATCAGTAGTTATTAAAAATTTCAATGCAATTTTAGTTTTGACAACCGCTGCTGCTATCTCTTCTTAGCTCATGGACCCTAATATAGTAAAGTACTTTTGAAAGAAGTATTTGAAATGCAAAATCTATAACAGGACCCTTCACCTACCATGTGCCATTTAGGCCTTATGCATATGACAGTATCCTTTTTGCAGACCAGATCCGTAAAGCACGCATGACATCCGTGTGATGTCCGTGTTGCGTCCTTTTTTTGCAGACCCATTGACATCAAGGGCTCCTTAGTCCAGCAATACAACATGTTCTATCTTTTTGTGGAAAGGACACATCCACGAGCGCTCTGTGTGCAATTTGCGAGTCTCTGTGCAATTTGCAAAAAAAATAGCAATTCAGACAAGGATACAAAATACGGTCATGTATATGAGGCCTTATTGTGTACCAGTCAGTGCCTTCCTATGGGGCAGAGGCCTGGGTGTGACTTCTCCCTCTGCTCTCCTTGTAGCGATGCCCTTGATTTTCTTATGCTATTTTCGAGAATCTGTTACATTATAAACGCAATCCAATCTGTAGGCAGCAGGTTATAGATCAGGAGGAGCTGAGCAGATTCTTATATATTGTTTTGTGGGGAAAAGTTCAGTAGAACCTGTAGAACCTGCTCCTGCTTTCTATGTTTAGGAGTCCAGTGAACAGTCCTACTCAGTGATTGACAGCCTTCCTTGTCTTAGTGGGCAGACACAGATAGTTATCAATTGATGTTGAAGACATTGGTAGCTCAGTGGTTAACAATGCGCTACTGCGCTAAGGTCCTAGGTTCAAATCCAACCGAGGATGGAAGCATGGAGTTTGTATGTTCTCCCTGTGTTCCTGTGGATTTCTTCCCAAAGACATACAGTACTGATAAGTAATTTATATTGTGAGCTCCAGTGGGGACAGTGATAAGCGCTGTGGAATATGTTGGACCTACATAAGCAAATAATATTAGACCGCCCACTGGACTCCTAAACGTAGGAGTCCAGTGGGTGATCTAATTTATTTCAATGAATAAGCTAAGTTTTATTGAATCTTTTCCCATATAACTATATATCAATCTGCTCAGCTCCTCCTACTCTATAACATGCTGGTCTGCATTTTCATGGTGACAGGTTCCCTTTAATAAAAATGTTTTCCAAAATATACCCCAAATCTGAATTTTTCAGCTATAAAAGTAAAAGGAAGGAGAAAGATCATGAGATTTAACAGGCTTTCATCGCTCATTGTGGTAAATTTATTTTCTCCCCAGATATGGAAATACGTAGATGCCTAATTGTCCTGATCAATTATTTATCATTGCTGCCACTCTAAAAAACAAGTGAAAGAGGCCCGCATATGCAGATTTCATAAAACGCGCTGCATCCATTAGCAAAGTTCATGCTGTATGGCTTGATGAGGTTTTAAAAGCATCTTTGCAGCCCATCAGAACTCTGCGTGCCGCAACGTTATTATTAAAACATTGAGCTTTGTTGGTGGGTTCAAGACAAAAATGTCAAATCTTAAGATGATCCATTCTGCTTGGATTCTCCAGGGAGTCGCCCCAGTGTGTCTGAGTTTAATGCAAGAATGTATACTAATCAAATAACCTTCAGTTATGTCACCTGCAAGAATGTATCAAATGTATCAAGATTAGGGATGAGCGAACTTCTGTTTTCAAGTTCGGCGTACAAGGTTCGGGTTATCTAAGAATTCCGTTATGGATTCCGCTACTACGTGACCATAACGTATGGTCCGTGGTAGCGGAATCCATAAAGGAATTCTTAGATATCCCGAACCCGAATCTTTTATACCGAGCTTGAAAACTGTTACCAGTTTGGGGTGTGTCCCTACACAATGTGTTACTTTCCAATCAGTGCTGACTGTGTTAGGGACACACCCCTTTGACAAGAGGTAACACCCAGCAGGAATAACATAGGAATGGCACAATACAGAATATAAAAAATAAAAAAAACATGATCCAGATTTCATTGGAAATACAATTATTTACTAAATTAGACATGTCAGGAGTGATGGCAGGTCCTCTTTAAGGTGGACAAAGATAAAGGAAATGTTCTGAGCGCCAAAAGAACAGTATTAATTGTGCTTCGGGCTACTGGGTAAAATGATTACATTTTCTGCATAGTGCGTTATATATTTTATGCAATTAAATGTGTCACTGTAAACCTACAAAAGCCATTTATTCTTAAAATGACTGTAGCTCAGTTTGCTCAAATGGCAAGATGCAGTTATATTAAGCATTTCAAATTTCCTTAAAGGTATATTCCCATATTGAGTATTTATAGCATATCCCTTTAAATGTCTGATAGCTATGTGTCCCATTTCTTGCTTTCTTGTCCTCACCTGCTCTGGCTCCCATAGACTTTAAAGGACAGAGTCAAGCAACCAAGCACAGCCACCACTGCATTAATTTCAAAGGGGAAAAGTAGATGGGACCCCTCTAAATAGGAGAGGTTCCTAGAGCCCATTTATGGGATACCCTCAGGCTTTTAGGTAATTACAGTCTTAATGTTTTTTACATATTCAGAGTTCAATTCACATTTCGTTTACCTTTTGATTTCAATATTAATATAGAAAAAATAGATTAAAAAGTATTGGGAAATGTATTTAAAATCAAGAAATTAAAACCTCCCACTAGGGGGAGCTCAGGTGCTTACTGCAGACTGTGTTGTTATTATTAAAGGGGTATTCCGATCATTTAAAGTAGAGGTCATGATTCTGGAAAATGATCAAATACGTCATGCTTCTCACTTTGGAGGGGGTAGAAGAATAGTTACCATCAAGTTATTAAAACTGAATTACTTTTTTTTTTTAAAGGGGTTGTCCCACAAAACCTATTCTACATTTTACAAACCAGCACCTGGATTTGAATACTTTTGTAATTGCATGTAATTTAAAATAACTGAGTTATTCAATTAAATGCATCTGTATAGCGCCACCTGCTGTTTATTTATTTTTTCTAATTTCTCTGCCTACCTCACTGAAGTGGACACACATGCTCAGTCACATCCTTCCACTGCAGCAGACAGGGCACACCCCCTGTTTAAAGGACATGCCCCCTGAGCTGCCAGCTGGAAATAAATCTAGAAATTGGAGCAATGAATGGGAACATCTCGGGATCCATGTGAGGTACAGAGCTGGTTCCAGCTATGTTAGAAAGAGGTGGTCATGTACTGTAGTATGTTTTGACATTAATCACGGGACAACCCCTTTAAGAAAAAGTGCCTTTGAATATGTATTCTCCAATGAGTAAGATTTCCTTTAATACATGGAGTTGTATGCTATTCCTTACAGGGGAATGTGTGTCTCTTGTCCTGGCCTGCTTGTTCTGCCACTTCTGTGATTTCCTGCTTATGTTACCTAATGTGTGCGCGAATATGGTGACCACCCTGTGCTGCCCGTCTCACAGGTATCACCACACCTCAGATGAAGAACAATCTAGTAACGACTGCAACTGCAACTGTGACTGTGATTGCGGAATATTCGACGTGTGCCAAGAATCAAGTGAATGTTTGGAACTTGCCATGGAGATTTCGGAAGTTTGCTATCACTGAGAGCCTGACTTTCTCACCATAAATCTGTTTTAAAATGACTTGATTATTAAAGAAGTTTCTTTTTTTTTTAATCCTCCTCAGTTCTGTTGTTAGACGTGTTTTGTATTCAGGGTTCAATTCACATTTTAGAAAATTCAGACTGAACACTATTGGAAAGTGTATTTAAAATCAAGAAACCTAAAACCGTCCACTAGGGGGAGTTCAAGAGCTTGCTGCATACTGTGTTATTAACTCTTTCAGCCCTGGATTTTATTTTTATTTTTTATTTTTTGTTGTTTTCATTTTTCACTCCCTGCCTTTCCGGGGGCCATAACTTTTTTATTTTTCCATTCACATATCCATATGAGGGCATGTTTTCGCGGGACAATTGGCATTTTCTAATACCACCCCATTTAATGTTGCATACAATCTAGTGGGGAGCTTGAAAAAAATTCGAAATGGGGTGAAATTGAAAAAAAAATTATAATAATTCTGCAACAGTTTTCATTCTCCAGGTAAGTACGATTATGCAATACCACATATGTATATATTTAAAACTGGAAAAAAAAAAGTAAAACTGAAAAAATAATTTGTTTTTTCTTTTTTGTCGCCATATTCTGACCCCTATAGGGTTTCTGGTATTAATGTCTACTGAGCTCTGTGAGGGCTCATTTATTTATAACATTTTGTGTATGCATTAGCATTGGAGTCTATGAGAATTATACTATTTTACTATGGAGTCCCTGTCTGTGGCAAGGCTCCATAGGAACATAGTATAATCCTCCTAAACTCCAATGCAGAGGCTGCTGCACACACACTCCGGCTCCCCGATTCTTTCCAGGTTGATTTGCTACACACCCGAAAGTGCGCTCTTCTGGGTTTTTGCGCTCCCAGATGCTGTGATCATGTTTGACCACGGCATCTGGGGGGTTAAAAGTATGCAATCAACGTTTTCATTATATACATTAGTCCCGCCGAGGTCTCAAGCAGGCGCCATCTTTAAAGGGTAGCTGTCATATTTTTATTTTATTTGCTAGTTTATTAGAGCTAGGCATGTATACTTGAGTTAGTCTGTCAATGATTGTCAAAAGATCTGTAATTACCTTATAATAACAGCTTTCATTTCAGTTGCTAGGGCTTGTCTGTCTTCCTTTTAGTATAAACAGCAGACAGGGGGGCGGTCCTTCACACTGCATGCCTGCATTAGGTTTCAGAGTGAGGAGGCGTGTCTCTGAGTAATCCCAATCTGATTGGCTGGCAGGGAGCTGCTGGCTACAGAAAGTGTGTATGGGAAGTGAGGGAAAGCAGTTTTGGCCTCAGAGAACTGGCAGAGGATCCATCTCGAGAAGGTCCTCATATTGTAAATGTTTAAACAGCTGTAACTAAGGGAAAAACTCAAGGAAAACAGTGGTATGTGAAGAAACTAAAGATTGTTTTATGCATAATGCTGCTGCAGCAGTAACATATCCTAAAAAAAAATATATATTTTTATGAAAACATGACAGTTGCCCTTTAAAGTCCAGCCCAGCACCAGCCCAGGGGCTATTATGATAATTTGAACTTATTCCCAATCCACTATAACCATTAGTTTAATGGGGGTCCTACAGCTAGGACCTCCACTGATCATGACAGAAGGGACCCTGTAACCTGCAGGGCCTCCAAAATGAATGGATTGGCAGGTTGAGCATGTGCACTGCCACTCAATTCATCTCTATGGGATCTGCTGGAAATAGCAGAGCGCTGTACTCACCTATTTCCAGCAGTCCCATATAGATGAAAAGAGCCGCAGTGAGCATGCACAACCTCTGTTCATTTTGTGGGACCTTGCAGGGTACAGGGTCCCTGTTCTTGTGATCAGTGGGGTCCAAGCAGTATAACCCCACTCAAATTTTTATCCCCTGGCCACAGGATAGGGGATAACGTCAATTTATCAGAATATTCCTTTAAGCTCAATGTGCAAACAGTATGCAGTAATCTCCAGAGCTCTCCCTAGTGGTGGCTATGAGAATTTTAGCATTTATCTCTGTCTCTGCTGGGGAGCTCTGTATCACTGTACAGTTATAATAATCAGTACAGAAATCGAAGCCTTTTTAGATTATGGAAGAAAAAAAAAATCTTGAGTCAAGTATATGAAACGACGCATGTTGTTTGTTAAATTTGCTGCATTTTTAAACCTAACACTTTTGTCTAAAGATGCTAATCCGGTTTTCTACACCACAACCTATTGGAGTGACCTTGAGACTTTTTTTGGTGACTTAAAAACCAAAAAGTCCCAGTGATTAATCTGGTGTGTAACTCATCAGAATACCTAGCCGTGCCCACTTCCCCACCCACTTTTCAAAACTGGAGTGAGTGGTTTAAAAATGCAAAAAGTCGCTACTTTTTGAAGTCAGAATTCTGGAGTGCAGGATTTAAGGGTGGTCTTTCACTATAAGCATCTATGAAGCATGTTAATACCTTTACATTTATAAAGAATGGACCTACCGAATGTTGGATAAACAAAATTGCTAATAAATATTTTGTCACTTATTACTATAATGTTCAATGTTCTCCTTTACTATGTGTCAGCTTTTACACCATCAGTATACTGGTACAAGAATAATGTCATGGGAGAACCCCTGCACCACTTCCCATCCCCTACAAAGAGTCAGTAAGACCACCACCTCAATAAGAACCCACCACTTTTCCTGATTCCCTTTGCACACTAAGAGCTTTTGTCTGTAGCCACCACAAGAGGGAGCTCTTTGCATTGTTTTTTAGTTTTCATTTCAATAGTCACTGTTTAAAGCCATCTGCAATTAGCTCCCTCTAATGGTGACTTTAGGTAGCAATTTTTTTTTATAACATCCAAGCTGTCAGTGGGGCATAGGGCTGATTATTATAACGGATGATGTTATGTGTGCTCCTGAATGTGTGCTCTACTTTAGCCTATGCAGTAGCCACAGCATTAAGTGTTATATAGGGCAGTCAGAGATATGATTCCTTGACTGTTGGCTAAGGGCAAATAGAAATGGTCACCTCAGTTCCGCCTAAGCAACAGGTCCCCTTTAATAAAGCAGTCAGCAACACTTCATAATAAAACATTTATACACGCTCTCTGCATACCTCCCCTTGACATCCAGTTCTGGCAAAGCAAATAAATGTAATGCATTAGAAATCATGTTATTGGAGTTTTCAGCAGATGTTCCTTAAAGCATCTCTTGTGGGTTTGGAGTCGCAGGCTGTTTAAATGGATGGCACTTGTAATTATTCTTGCTTAGATAATCAGATGGCTTCATCAAAAGCCCAGAGAAGCTTTGGATTCCTAATAAATATATTCAGAGAGTTTTACAAATAATAAACAGGAAAGAGAGAAGGGATGGAAACAACTAATTATCGCCCCTCCTGACTCGTATGTGGCCCTGTATTCAAATGCATCATATATTAGGCATAATAAACATAAGAAAGCTATAAAAAGTAATGGAGGAAAATGCAGGGTTTCTAAAAGGGGAGGTTCCAGGTGCGTTAGTACATATGACAGAGATGGCAAATGTCCCATGTGGTGATACTCCCTTTGTCAACTTTCCAAAATTTTTACCAAGTTTTTCTTTTGGGGGTTAGAGATAATATTCTGAGTGGTCTAGAGTAGCATTCTAGACCTGCCGGGATACTAGTCAAGCGTGGATAATGGATTAATCCCAGTCTGACCCACCGTCAAGACAAGGATAATGTGCCATTAAACCTCTTCTACATAATGGAATAATCCCTTCATCACCCTGGACCACCAGAGATATTAGCTGATGATATTTCTGAAATGCCAAGAACGGGTGTGTACTGGCATAGGAAATCCAAAAACATCTCATTCTTCATTGCAGGTTCCAAGTTAAAGCCCCCCTTCTGACAATTTGTACCATGCGTAAACACTAGACATGGCGGTTGTGGTGATCACAGGATATCCCCATGTGGCAACATCTGCTTCTGTGCAGCTGCCGAAAAATGTTCAGCACATGCACAGATACAGGCAGCAATCTCCTGTATCTGCACATGACGGTCCAAATAAATTCAACCCAAATTGAAACTGCTCTGATTGAGTGAAAAAAAAAGTCTTTCTCCTTCTGTCTTCTTGATGCTCCTGAATCGATTGACATAATATTCGGATTCAGTAAATTCACAATTTTTTAAAAAATGTCTGAATTTCACAATCATTTCGCTTTCACTCATCTCTTTTCCCACATGTTCAGGAATGTCAACAGAAAGTGTCCATCCCCTTAAAGGGGTTCTGCACTTTGTTTAAAATGATAGATCATCAGCATCTGATCGGCGGGTATCCGACACCCGGGACCCCCGCCGATCAGCTGTTTGAGAAGACAGCGGCGCTCGCCTTCTCACTGTTTACCGAAGGCCCAGTGACATCACGATTAGTATCACAGGCCTGGGCGGGGCTAAGCTCCGTTCCCTTGAATGGAGCTTAGCCTCGCCCAGGCCATTGATACTAGTCGTGACGTCACTGGGCCGGCCGTAAACAGTGAGAAGGCCGCGGCGCTGCTGGAATGCTGCTGCCTTCCCAAACAGCTGATCGGCAGGGATCCTGGGTGTCGGACCCCCGCCGATCAGAAGCTGATGATCTATCCAGAGGATAGATCATCAGTTTAAACAAAGTGCAGAACCCCTTTAAATAACTAATGTCACTGGTGGTCTAGGGTAAAGAAGGGATTAATCCGTTATCCATGGTGATCTAGGGTGGTAATGGGTTACTAATATCCCTGAAGGTCTAGGGTGGTTCTGCGGAGGTCTGACTCCCAGCGCCTTCTCCGATCAGCTGTTTACCTGGTGGTGAGCAGGTGTAATTACAAGTATAGCGTCCCCATTCCCCTCTATGCCACGGCTCTGTGGTATGAGCGCTGCCTTCTCTCGAAAAAGCTGATAGGTCATCAATAGTAAATAGTGGACAACCCCTTTAACACCTAATGTTTCTGGTGGTTTATGATTGTAAAGAGGTCATGGTCTAAGGCAGGGAAGTGTGCCCATAAATATAATCTCAATTTATTTCATTTTAGAAGGTCCATCGTTCTTTTAAATGCTTGAAAATGATACAATGTTTTCCTCCAACAAATATCACTTGAAATAACAAAATTCTGAGTGCCTGCCAGTGCCACTAGAGGGAGCTAGCTGTCTGCAGCTTCCATAGAACAGTCCTTCGGGCAGGTGGTCAATATTGAGTTGGTGGTAGTTCGACATGATGATCAGCGCTCACTGTGATTCCTTGAGTGTGGGGGTCCTCTTCATTGTGTTCATTGGTGGAGGTCCCAAGGGTTTCTCCCTCACTGATCAAATATTAAAGGTCAATACCTAAGAGTAGAATATCTATAGTTAAATGTCTTTCTCTCGTGAGGATCGCCTTCGTCCACATGCACTATTGGAGCATCTGGACATCCGTCATTGAGGGGCTCCTGTTTGGGACCTCCTCTATGAGCAAAGATGGCAAGCCGTTCTGTGTGAGCGACTCAGGCCGTCCTTACATTACATGGGAAACCATTTATTTGAACGGTTGACATTTCTACAATTCTACATTTCCCCTGCAGGTCGTGGGGGTTCTGGGAGTGGCACGTAGATCGCCCTGGTCGCCACTTATTTAAAATGGGTTATCTGATAAGACATTCATTTGTCCTGACAACCCCTTTAAGAATAACAATACAGTATAACAGTTTTTCAACACATTTTGGATTTTTTTTCTTAATATTTGCAAAATTTTGTGCTAAGGCAACACAAGGTATAATTAGCACAAAATAATATTCTCCAAGTTGCTCCTTTTTTATTTTTTTGCTGGGGGTGGGGGGTAATGGTATAAAAAAAACTTACGGTGGATGATTTCAGTCCATACAAAACTTCCCACCTAATAAATTAGTATTGTGCTCCAGCAGATATTCACTGGAGATTTTAACTCTGAGTTGTCCATTGCGCAAGTAGAGTTGACTTCATAACTCACCTAGGATTGATTGCCGGCCCGCTGGCTCTCTCCAGTTAGTAAAGCTTTACAGTAAGAAGGTGAAAGCAAGCCAGAAGCTTTGGAACTGGTGCAAAATACCTAGGAAAGTGCAGAAATGTGTGCTGCGGCTCTGTGTGCCAAGCGTTTTACAGTCACTCTGCGAGTACGTCGATGCAAGCTTATTTATAAGACTTAACTTTTGGCAACTGACATGTGCACAAACTATATAATTACCAGGTGTACTCCAACGGCCTCGGATTCTGCCTGGTAGAAGACGTGTTGCTTCAAATAAGCACGAGTGTTATTTAATACTTGATATAACCTGATATAACTGGGGCTTTTATGGTCTATTAATAACTTTTAAATACAAGTTAAGCATTAGCAACTATTTGCAGACAAAGTTACAAGTGTCTGAGTCTGACTATGTCTGGGAAGACATCCAAATCTACCTTATGTAATTAGAAAGCCCCTACCGAAATGGAACGGCAGAGGTTGTACGGATATTCCATTGCCTTCAAGGATGTTGAGAGTTGCTGTTAGGAAACTATTTTGACCTTATAATATAACGAGCAATGTGATTAGGAAGCCTCTACTGGCATGATTTAGAAAGAAAAAGGAAACCATTGTGGTCACCTTCACTATCGTGGTATGGAATCCTGCTTTAATTAAGAAAGGATTATTACTAGATGGCGATGCATTTGTGTGTATATATATATATATATATATATATAAACTTGTGTGCATGTATGGGTATATATATATACACTTGCAAGAAAAAGTATGTGAACCTTTGGAATGATATGGATTTCTGCACAAATTGGTCATAAAATGTGATCTGATCTTCATCTAAGTCACAACAATAGACAATCACAGTCGGCTTAAACTAATAACACACAAAGAGTTAAATGTTACCATGTTCTTATTGAACACACCATGTAAACATTCACAGTGCAGGTGGAAAAAGTATGTGAACCCCTAGACTAATGACATCTCCAAGAGCTAATTGGAGTGAGGTGTCATTAGTGTCATCATTCCAAAGGGTTCACATACTTTTTCTTGCCAACTGTATGTGTGCGTATGTGTGTGTATGTATGTGTATATGAATACTATATGTGGGTATGTATGTATTTGTATGTATGTATGTATATGTGTGTACATATTGTATGTGTGTATGTATATATTTATGTGTGTGTTTCTGTCATAGAGGGAAAGCTGTCAATCACTGATAGCCCCGCCTCCCTGACTTCAAAGCCCAGAACGAGCAGAGATTTAAATGAATCAAATACAAGTGTTAGCGAATCTTTTCCCACAAAATGATATATTAATCTGCTCAGCTCCTCCTGCTCTATAGCATGCTGTCTACAGATTATAATGTGTTTCCATAGTGACAGGTTCGCTTTAAGACCCTGTCACATACTTTTCAGCCCCTTCATAGAATCTTCATCGCCAAGAAAAAAAAGTTTGATTCTGTATGCGAATTAGGGTTCGCATCAGCGTTATTGAATTCCGTTATAGGTTCCATTATAACAGAGTTATAACGGAATATAACGGAATTCGAGGACGGAATACAAAACAGAAGCCTTTAAGAGGCATTCCGTTTTGTTCTGTCCTAATACATGTCTATGGGGACACATAACGGTTCCTATCGAAAGGACTGTTTTTTCTGTCATGTATAACGGATACAAACAGAACCGTTATGTGTCCCCATAGACTTGTATTAGGACGAAGCAAAACGGAATGCCTCTTAAAGGCTTCCGTTTTGCATTCCGTCCTAGAATTCCGTTATATTCCGTTATAACTCTCTTTTAACAGAACCTATAACGGAATTCAATACCGCCGATGCAAATCCGCCCTTAGCTTGCCAGTGCCCTGAGGGCAATCCAAAGTGCAGAAAACCAACCAAAGCAGTGATCAGTTATTACACTAAAACATAACTTTTAATTCAACAATATTAGGCCTCATGCACACGACCGTTTTTGTGGTCCGCATCCGAGACGCACTTTTTGCGGCTCGGGTGCGGACCCATTCACTTCAATGGGGCCGCAAAAGATGCGGACAGCACTCCGTGCACTGTTCCGTGACCCCGCAAAAAAAATATAGCATGTCCTATTCTTGTCCGTTTTGCGGACAAGAATAGGCATTTCTACAATGGGCCGCCCGTTCCGTTACTCAAATTGCGGAAGGCACACGGACGGCTTCCGTTTTTTGCGGATCCGCGGTTTGTGGACAGCAAAAAACGTCACGGTCGTGTGCATGTAGCCTTAAAAGGATAGGCCCTTAGGTGATATGATAGAACCAAGTAGCTACTCATAAAGAGTCACAAATGATAACAACTCAGGTAAGAAACTGAGTGCACGGCGGCACTTAATAAGGAAACCTTTGTTCCTACCGATCTGTCGCCAGTATCCAGGTAAGCAGGAATCAACTCCCTTGGAGGAGACTATGTGCTGCAATTACTCATGGGATTATGGGGTCTAATATGTCCCTATTATGGCCCTGTGGGTGTATAACCCTAGACACTAAATGTTAGAGCAACCTCACCACAGGGCACTCATCCTTAGAAGAGCCACCCCGTCTGCAACCTTTCCCTGTTTGCTGGCCCCCGATATGGCCCTTTCCTAATCCCAATGGATTGCGATCCATTGCCTGCGGCTGCCATCACGCCCCTAGGAAAGGCTAGGGAGTTATATCTAAGGCTCCCTTTCCCTCTTCTCCTTACAATTTTTGGATGGTCATATAGGTAGGTGTGTTATAACTGGTATCACCTTGCCATCCATAGAGGGAACAGTTTGTCACACTGTTGATTGTTAGTGGTTTGAGCTGGGATCATTAACATCCCCACCACAATCTTCCCTCAGTTTTTCTGCCTAAGTATCCTGATTAATTCCCCTGATGATTGTTCTTTTGGAATATGAAGCGTGCATGTAGGGATTGGGATTAGGATAGGGCCATATCAGGGCCAGCAAACAGGGAAAGGTTGCAGATGGGGTCGCCCTTCTAAGGACGAGTGCGGTTCCTCTAACATTTAGTGTCTAGGGTTATACCACCACAGGGCCATATTAGGGAAATATTAGACCCCATACTCCCATGAGTAATTGCAGCATATAGTCTGTAGCGGAGTGCAATATTAGAATCCACGATCTCCGCTGGTATAACAGGTAAATCCACAGTCAGCGCTGAACAGTAAGGCAATGTTCCCAATCCTCCCAATAACCGGACGAGACACAGTCTGGGAGTCAACTGACTTTACTAGGCATAGCACACATGTTTCAAACCCCTCAACAGCCTCATTTACATACAATAGGGTGAATAGATTACTATAATACAAGGAAAGGTGGGACACCACCCTGCTCTTGGGAAACAATGGGACAGGAAAATGAGAAAGCAAGGGGGGTGTATGGACAGCCGAACCTAAAATAATATAAAAGAGTCCATCTGTTACAGCCCAATATACATAGCAAAACACATATAGCATACAGCACAACCTACAGACAACCTTTCTTACATTATAGTCCAGAAGTGGCGATGTTTGCCACAATGCTCCCCCAGAACCAAGCCGGCATACACAGTCTGATCCCAACGGATTGGCTTGGGGATGTCCGGGAGAGTACTCACAGATCACTTTTCAAGTTCAGTTTGTCTGGATAACCCGTCGGCGTTACCGTTTTGTTTCCCTGGGCGGTAGTGGATGGTAAAGTCAAACGGCTGCAGCGCCAAACTCCAGCGCAGCAGCCTGGCATTGTCTCCAGCCACACGGTTTAGCCACACCAACGGGTTGCGATCTGTGAGTAAGGAAAAAGGTTGTCCATACAAATACGGCTGTAACTTTTTGAGGGCCCACACCACGGCCAGGCACTCCTTCTCAATGGCGGCGTAGCTTACTTCTCGTGGCAATAACTTTCGGCTCAAGTAAGCTACGGGGTGTTCTCCGCCATCGGCTCCAACTTGGCTCAGCACTGCTCCCAATCCAAACATTGAAGCGTCTGTGTGAACCAGAAATCTTTTAGTTGGATCAGGAGCAGCAAGTACGGGGCATTAGTTAGAGCAGTCTTTAGTTGTTGGAATGCCTGATCACACTCTGGGGCCCAGACAACCTGTCGAGGCAGATTCTTACGTGTCAAGTCAGTCAGGGGTTTGGCCAGGGCGCTATAATTGGGCACAAATTTTCTATAGTACCCTGCGGTACCCAGAAACGCTAGCACTTGGGTTTTTGTCCTAGGGGTGGGCCATTTAGCTACAGCTTCCACTTTAGCTGGTTCCGGTTTCTGTTGCCCGCTTCCCACCCGGTGGCCCAAGTACTGCACTTCGGCCATCCCTATATGACCCTTGCTGGGTTTCAGCGTTAACCCTGCCTCTCCAATACGATCTAGGATGGCCCCTATGTGTTGTAGGTGCTCTGCCCAGGTCTGGCTGAATATAGCGATGTCATCTAAGTAGGCACAGGCGTATTCCTGGAATCCGTCCAGTAACCGATCTACCATCCGCTGAAAAGTTGCCGGAGCGTTTTTCATCCCGAATGGCATGACCCGGAAATTGATACAGGCCAAACGGGGTGACAATCGCCGACTTGGGGATGGCATCCTCGGCTAGTGGAATCTGCCAGTATCCCTTACATAAATCTATGGTAGTGAGATACTTGCCCTGTGCCATCTTATCCAGCAGCTCGTCTATCCGAGGCATCGGATAGGCATCAGACACCGTTTTGTCATTTAGCCTCCGGTAGTCGACACAGAAACGTGTCGTGCCGTCCTTCTTGGGTACCAGCACTACCGGCGATGCCCACGGGCTATCAGAAGGTTCGATAACCCCTAGCTGCAACATCTCGTCAATTTCAGTTTTCATATGTGTCCTGACTGCTTCAGGGACGCGATATGGAGTCTGCCGCATAGGTAGCTGTCCCAGGGTTTCGACTCGGTGGGTGGCTAGCGGAGTGTACCCAGGCAAATTGGAGAAGGTAGCCCCTTTAGCTATAATCAGCTCTTGTACCTGGGGACGCTCCTGAGGGCTTAGCCGCTCCCCCAGCTGAACCCCCTTGGAGGGCTCTGTCTGTTCTTCCTGTTCTAATAGGTCAGGTAGGGGCAGATTCTCCTGATCCTCAGAGGCTGAGGCGCATATCGCCGCCACGTCCTCTATCCTCTCATGGTAGGGTTTGAGCATGTTTATATGGAGCATGCGTCTCTTCCCTACCCCTGAGCAGAGGCCAATCACATAGGTGGTGTCACATCTCTGCTCCACCACCTGATATGGGCCTTGCCAGATGGCCTGCAGCTTGTCTGTGCGGACGGGTTTTAAAATCAAAACCTTCTGCCCCACTTGAAAGCTGCGGTCTCTGGCTCCCCTATCGTACCAGCGGCGCTGGCGTTGCTGGGCCGCCCGGAGGTTGGTGCGCACAGTCTGAGTCAGCGCCTCCAGGCGGTCCCGGAACTCCAGTACGTAAGATACGATAGGGGTTTCATCTGGGCTACTCTCACCCTCCCAATGCTCCCTAATTAGGTCTAACGGCCCTCGTACCCTCCTTCCAAACAGTAATTCAAACGGAGAAAAACCTGTCGATTCTTGGGGTACCTCCCTGTATGCGAAGAGCAGGTGGGGTAAAAACCGCTCCCAGTCTTTGTGCGCTTCTCCAAACGTACGGAGCATTTGTTTCAGCGTACCGTTAAATCTTTCGCACAGCCCATTGGACTGGGGGTGGTAGGCCGAATTTATTATTGGCTTAATGCCACATATCCTCCACAGTTGTTGGGTGACCTCGGCAGTGAATTGGGTGCCCCTATCGGATATTATTTTTTGGGGAAATCCTACCCGGGAAAATATCTTCATTAAAGCCTCGGCCACAGTTTCAGCATGAATACTGTATTAGTGAGGGCTACGGCCTCAGGGTATCGTGTGGCATAGTCCACTACTGTTAAGATAAACCTTTTCCCAGAGGGACTGGGTTTGGGTAAGGGCCCCACTATGTCGACGGCCACCCTACTGAAAGGTTCTGAAATAATAGGGAGGGGACATAATTTAGCTTTGTGGCGGTCACCTCGCTTGCCTACTCGCTGGCATATATCACAGGAGGTGCAGTACTGCCTCACATCTTTAGAAATCCCTGGCCAGAAAAATGCATGGGTTAACCTATATCGGGTACGGGTCATCCCTAGATGCCCAGACAAGGGAATATCGTGCGCAATCCTAAGTAGCTCTTGCCGATATTTCTGGGGAACCACTAACTGTTTGGTGGTCACTGTGACTGACCCCCCCACTCCTCTTTCAGCAATCTGGTACAGTAACCCCTTCTCCCACGTGTACCGCTCCCCCTCTAACCCAGCCTGGTCGGTGTGTACTCTGTCCCTATATATCTGTAGTGTGGGGTCTGACTTTACCTCTGCCTCAAATGTAGTTGGGGTATTCCAGGACATACGTGTCGTGTGGGGGTCATGGTCTCGTACCTGAGCCTCAGAGTGTGCTAGTGGAGCCGTGATGCGAGCCTGCTGCCGTGTGGTCACTGGATGAGCTTCCTGGTGTGGAGCCTGGGGCACAAAAGCAGAGGTCATCTGGCCCAAGTCATTCCCCAGTACAACATCTGCTGGTAGATTTTGCATGAGGCTCACTTCCACAACCCCCTCTCCCACACCCCAATCCAAATGCACTTTAGCAGTGGGTAGTCGGTACACTGCTCCCCCTGCCACCCTTACGGCCACTGATGAGTGTGAGCGGAACCTGGAACCAGATGGGGTGCGATCAAGGTGAGCGTGGCTCCGGAATCTCGGAGCCCTTGTACTTCCTTCCCTTCCAGGGTCACCAGCTGGCGATGATGCTGTCTGTTGTCGGTGGCTCGAACGGACATCACCTCGTGTAATACCCCTTGAGGTTCCTCGGCTTGCACACTCCACATCTCTTGGGCAGCTGGCTCCCGCTGATAATGGTGGGCAGCAGCCCTTGGTGCCGGATTCGGTCGAGCTTGGTTCCAGGCGGGTCTGCCTCGATTTTGGGTGCACTCACGGGCCATATGCCCCCACTGTTTGCAGGTGTGGCACTGGATATTGGCACGTCCATTATACCTGGAGGGTGGTGGTAGGTTCCCTGGGGACCGGCGAAAAGGAGATGCAGTGGGAGCGTGGGGGGGTGGAATGCTGGGTGACCCTGCGGGTCGCGGGTAACTCTTGGGGAGGGTTACCTGATGCCTTCTCGCATCAAAATGCTGATCGGCTAAGCGTGCCGCTTCTGTTAGGGTGAGAGGCTTCCTGTCCCGCACCCATTCTTGTGTCTCTGGAGACAAACCGTTGAAGAATTGCTCCAACAGCATTAACTGTCGCAATTCTTCCATAGTAGTGGCTTGGCTGGCTTGTATCCACCCTTGTGATGCTTGGTCCAGCTTGTGTGCCCACTCAGCATGAGAATCTTTCTCTGGTTTTTGCAGGTTTCTAAATTTCCGCCGGTATGCTTCTGGGGTAATGGCATACCTCTCTAATATCGCTCGCTTTACTTTTTCATAATCTTTGCTGTCCTCGCTGGGTACAGCGCGATATGCTTCCGCTGCCCGCCCTGCTAGCTTGCCTGCCAGCAAGGGGACCCATACTGCCCGTTCCAAGTCATGTAAATCACACAGCCTTTCAAAATCCTGTAAAAGCCCATCAATCTCATCCTTCTCCTCGCAAAATACTTTAAAGGCATGATAGGGAATTTGGGGTTTTACCTGGCTGTAGAGTGACCCAGTGGTGGATTCCGCTCGGGACGGTGCATGCTGTGGGCTGTGTGCCATCACGTACTCCTGCACATTTGCCATTACCATTTGCATCATGGCCTCTGATATAGGCTGTGGCAGAAATTCCAGCCTGGTTCTCATTTCCCTCTGGTAGAGTGTCTCCTCCATGGCTGCTGGGGGTGTAGCGCTGCGGGCTCTGTCTCCCTCCCTCAGCTCGGCAATTAGTACGTCCTTGGGTTTGTTGCTGGCTACTTTACCCCTGGCTTCCAATAGCTCTTTCAATGTCTGCCGTTTCAAAGCAGCATAATCAATCTCCATTCACCTCGTTGTTCGTTCCTTTGTTCCATACGAATTGCCCTCCACTTTCCTTGTTCGGGAGCTTCAATTTACACGAACACCGCTTTTCGGCTGTAAGGTTGGATCCCACTGCTGCCACCAATTGTAGCGGAGTGCAATATTAGAATCCACGATCTCCGCTGGTATAACAGGTAAATCCACAGTCAGCGCTGAACAGTAAGGCAATGTTCCCAATCCTCCCAATAACCGGACGAGACACAGTCTGGGAGTCAACTGACTTTACTAGGCATAGCACACATGTTTCAAACCCCTCAACAGCCTCATTTACATACAATAGGGTGAATAGATTACTATAATACAAGGAAAGGTGGGGGCAGACAATAGCAAGGGCTGATGGGAGGTTGAGGGGGGACACGGCAGCTAGTTTAAACAGGTCTGGCAGTGTCCCTGGGACACCACCCTGCTCTTGGGAAACAATGGGACAGGAAAATGAGAAAGGAAGGGGGGTGTATGGACAGCCGAACCTAAAATAATATAAAAGAGTCCATCTGTTACAGCCCAATATACATAGCAAAACACATATAGCATACAGCACAACCTACAGACAACCTTTCTTACATTATAGTCCAGAGGTGGCGATGTTTGCCACATAGTCTCCTCCAAGGGAGTTGATTCCTGCTTACCTGGATACTGACGACAGAGCGGTAGGAACAAAGGTTTCCTTATGAAGTGCCGCCGTGCACTCAGTTTCTTACCTGAGTTGTTATCATTTGTGACTCTTTATATGTACTTGGTTCCATCATATCATCTAAGGGCCGATGATTTTAACATTGTTGAATTAAAAGTTATGCTTTTAGTATAATAATTGATCACTGCTTTGGTTGGTTTTCTGGATTTTTCAGTGATTTGATATATAGATATCGCATTACCTCTTTTCTTGTGTGATTTTTCAATCCAAAGTGCACCAAGATCTCACACAAAGCCTCCCCCCTGATTGATTGACATCACCATAGCAGGGAGTATTCTGAGCATCAGTGATGGTCAGTTTGCAGTGTTCGCCAGCAAACACATGCGGGCTGCCATCTTTAGTAAAGTAGACTCACCCGTCCGGCGATGCACAGGTAACCCCTTACCTGTGCCTGTGCCTGGAGCTGGTCTTAAATCAAATGCAGTCACGAGAACAGCCGCCGGGGGCCTTCATCGGGCTGTTCACGGAACTGCCTGCTCCCGGTGACTGCATTTTATTTCAGACCGGCTCCCGGCACAGGTAAGGGCTTACCTGTGCATCGCCAGACAGGTGAGTCTACCTTACTAAAGATGGCAGCCCGCACGTGTTCGCTGGTGAACACTGCAAACTGACCATCACTGCTGAGCATGTGCTGACAGAAACAGGCATCACATGCCCAGGATTGCATATAGGATGCAGGAGAGATCTGATGAGAACCAATCAGGTGGGAGACAGGTGGTCTCACCAGGTGAGACCCAGACCACTGCCTACAAAGACTATGAATGGGCTCAAAGGTACATGTCATAATGTTGCCATTTGCCTTTCCATGAATTGGGAATGGTTTCATAGTCATAAGTGTTTTGATACGTTCTCTTTAAACCTGGTTGATCAGCTCATACAGAAAGAATGGAATACCCATTTGCATTCTGTGTGTGACCCTCAGGCCATATGTTATGAATTTGGATGGATGTGACAACCTTGCTAACTAAATTTACATCTGACGTTGGTTGTTATGGGAATAGGAGCTGCTATGGATGATGCCTCCCTATATAAAAAGATATACAAAACATACACATAGAAGAAATATTGAAATCCCAGAGGTTATAGCAGAGCTGGTTAATGTGAGAGCCACTTATTTTAATAAATATGTTAGTAAATACCATGTATTGAATCCTTCGAGCTCTTTGGGTACAGAACCCATCATTCAAGATTTTCCTAGCAGCTCGCCCACACACTAACGGATTCTCAGCATCGCCTAATGGAAAAACACTTTTGACACAGGAAAGTTTGAGAGAATGGTTTAGCAAAGTGATTGTTTGTCAATACATGGAAGACGTCCAGATTAAGGTTATTGTTCTCAAGCAAAATTTCTTGAAGACTTGAAGACAAGAAAGAACATTTCATGGAGAGATTAAAATATAAGGGAAAAAGCAAAATGATATAAAATGCATTTACGGAACTAATATTAATTGACAGTCTTTCATTCAAATCTTTAGGCTTCTTCTTTTTTCCTCCACTATACTTTACATTGCTACTGTTTACATTGGGGATACAAACTCACAAGTACTGTATTTTGTGTATGGATAGCAAGAAAAACTGTCTTGATCCATTACTCCTAACAGGGGTGTAACTATAGGGTGTGCAGGAATTACAGCCCTAGTTGTGGTATCCAATAATTCTGTCACATTAGACGTAACAGAAAATAGAAGTTTTGTTTAAGCCTGTAGTTATAAAGCTACACTAATTCAAAGGCTATACAAAGTAAAGCAGAGTAATTTTACTGCCACTAGGCGGTTGTCACGGATGATATTGCAGATAGCTGGAAGTTATGGATAAACATCCGACTGGCTTGATCCCAAACTAAGGAGCATAAAGGTGACCCCTATAAAACCCTAAGAGCTCACCCTGACTGCTAAGCACATACAAGGGTCTCAGAGGTAGACGATTGCATGCCCTCATACCTAGACTGTGTGACAACTGAAAACCCTATAATAGTGAGGGGACACGACCACCGGCTCCCTGCACTAAATACGGAGGGAGTCAGGGTCACCTAGAATCAAGCCAGCAAGGAAACACAATACATGAAAGGACTTATCTGAACAAGCAGCAACAGAAGTCTCCAGCAGTGAACACTTCAATCCAGGAAGTAGTATAAACCGCAAAGTGAGGCAGTATGGGAGGGAATATAAAGGAAAGAGGATTAGTCTAAAAAGGTGACACCTGGGAGAAGGAAATGAGATGACAAAGTGAAACCAAAACAAAGAACATCATGCAAGAGGTAGAAAAGGACGTCTGTCAGACCTTCTCACAGAAGTGGCGGTGACAGCGGTAATGCGTTAGTGTAACATAGTGCCACCTGGTATTGATGCCAATAAAAAGGTATTCTAACTAATGCTGTCATCATTCCTATCATATGATTTGTTCTAGAGTTTCTATTAAAACCTTAATTATGACACTGCTCTTGTGACATTCAGGGCATTTCTCATAATCACATGAAATGATAGGTCACTGCTGCATACAAAATCAAAACATTCCTCTCCTGCTGCTGCTCATCAGTTTTTTTTTCTCCCCATCATTATTATAACACTGCCCCAATCACAAGAAGCTATGTCCTCATTAAAATTACTAATATGAGCAGGCAAGTCACTGCTTCCCACAAAATAAACACATTCAACTTCTGCTGCTAAAATCCTTCCTGTAATTCTTGTGTTGCAAGCTTTCGATCTCCACCCCCAACAAACGCACTGCTGTTGTAATATGCCCTAACCTTACTAACAATCCAATTTATGTCCAGGTCACTGCCTCACACAAGATTAGCACACTCGTTTTCTGCTGCCATCATCATTCCTATGATTGATTTAGAGCAAAGTTTCTATATTCACCCAACTTGTGATACCTGATACATGTAGTCTTGTTGTTCTCAATAATATTTGTTGACAGATCACTGCCTCCCAAAAAACTCAGCCCATTTTACCTGCTGCTGTTTCATCTTCTGATTGTCTGCAAAATCTAGATTCTTCCCAGTAAAATTACAGAAGTAGCAAGTGCTGCAGCTTTAAAGGGATTCTCTGGGAATAATGAGTTTTTAGAAAGTGTCTACAGCCTGCTTTTCTAAAAGTAGATTCATCCATATTTCATACTAAACTATCGAGTCTTCCTTTAAGGGGTTCTCCATGACTGCGTCTCTAAACAGGAGATTCATACTTGCTTGCTCCCCGCAGCCCTGGCCCTCTGCACTGCCTCCACTGTGTCCATTTTCTGGTCCCTGTCTTGTTGACATCCGCAGCAACATGAGCATGGCAACATGTTCTACTGCAGCAAATGACTGGCTTTAGTGGTGACATGGCCACAAGCAGCATGTCACAGCTGAAGCCAGTCATTGGCTTCCATGGAGCATGTGACCATGGCCACGCTGTACCAGGTGTCAACATTGTGGGGGCCGGAACATTGGCACAGCAGAGGCGGAACGGAGGACTGGAGTGGCGGGGAGCAGGTAAGTATGAATCTTCTGTTTAGAGAGGCAGGCTGTGGGAACTCATTATTCGCAGAGAACCTTTTTAAGGCTGTATCAGTCCAATTCATGGACTAGTCACTGCCTCATACAAGATCAACACACTCCTTTTCTGCTGCTGCCATCATTTCCATAATTGATGTGTTACAAAGTTTCTACACTTACCCAAATCATGATACTGCCTCTGATACGTGTAGCCTGTTCTCTTTGTAATATAAGGACGTAGGTCGATAGGTCACTGCCTCCAAAAAGATCAGCGCACTTTACCTACAGCTGTCCCATCATTCTTCCCAGCATGCCCAGAGGAGGAGAGTAGAGGAAAAGATAAGCGTGATAGGAGCAAGAATGGTGGTTGTGGTTATTACTCACTGTGACGCTATCCTGGGCCATACAGTGATGGGAAGGACACATCTTTCTTCCCTTTGGGGCTAACCCTGGTTCTGAGGATTCACTTGCCTGAGAGTGGTTTGGTGTGCCCTTGATAGTGATGAATTGTGAGTAGCAAGGCAGGGTCCCCTGCAGTAGTGGAGGCAATGATGAAGCAGTTTTGCAGTAGAACAGTTCTTTAATTAAGTATGTGTAGGTATATCAGTTATAGTTTTCATCATGCATAGACTGGCAATTCTTACACAATGTGCGATTTCCAATATTTTTCTTCCCACTGCAATTTTCTAGCTGACTTAAGCACAAGCATCCTGGAATAAGGGTGCAACACTTCACACGAGGCAACCACAGGGTGGACCCCAATGTCAGATTAAGTTCTGCACCTTTTGTACAGGTTGCCATACTCACAGACAAGCTTTCCACAATGACCTCAGAGCAATGTCGTATTTTTCTTACAACTGGCCAGGCTGTTTCTAATATATTTCGGGGCACCATAGGACTTAAGTCTCCCAAACAATTTTGCTATAGAGCCTGTAATGTCCTTTTAGACAGCTTATCTCCACAGATCTTCCACACACACCTCCTCTCAACACTAGAATGCCTTTCAAATATATATTCTGTTCTTTTCTTTTTACTTCTCTCTGGAAGACCTTATCCAGGGCTGTCTTTTCTGCATCTCCTCTCATCACTGTTTACACGCTGTCTTCTAAAACAGAATTCTAACACTCCCTATGGGGAAACTGACAAAAACACCACCTAGTGATGACAATGAACCGTCTATTAACACCTTATGCACCAAAAACACATTAAATACATATTTCTCACAAAAGCACATTTTTAACCCTTTTGAAGTGTACCACTACCATAGGAGGGAAGTTGCAAAATCGTGAAATATTGGGGCAGCATTCTTATTTTGGACTAAAAGTATTGCTAAGATATTCTAAATACCTCCTCAAGATGGTGTAAAGAACAAAAAGTTGCATTTATAATAAATATTCCATATGAAGCAGGTTCGGAGCCAACATTTTAATCTATTCTTTTTGCTCCTGTCTCACTCCTGACATGGATATTTGCATTATTTACAGGAGCAGGGAGATCCCCACACTACAAGAACTGAAGTGTTCTCTGTTTGTGTGCTGCCAGTGGGGGTGACCCATTTAATGTCAATGTGGTTAGATCCCAGTTCGCTCTTCATCTGAAAGGTTAGCAGGAATCTTGAAATGAATTTCACTTTTCCCTTTTGAAATATCAGCTGGGACCTGTTTGCCATCTGGCCCTGGCACCCTTCCACCCCTTTTAACATTTTAAACGGTAGCAACTTCATTCTCTTCTACTACAAATAGATCTTCACATATGGATGTTACAAGTTGCACATAGCTGGAGCCAAATATCTTCCCCCTATGAATTCAGCAGGTGCAAGAGGACGCATTGTTCAATGAGAAATTTAGTTTTCTCCTACAAGGCCGCTATCTTTGCCTGTAGGAAAAATGTACTAATATTTGTTCTAGTATTTCTTTAATTAGCCTATGAGGATACATTCAGAAAAGATAAATCACTGCAAAAGGTGCACTACAACAATATGCAAATGATAATATATAGCTAAACCCTCACGCTGGTGTTAAAAATGAGATTTTAGCCATACATTCAGCAAAATTCACATGCCAATGATTTACTTCCGTGTTCTCTACAGAGAGAACATGGATCCATTGAAATCTACACATGTATGTAGATGGCCGTGTTCTTCTGCAAACGGCTGGTCCGCAGGAAAAACACTGGGACGTGCATTTCTCTGGTCCATTTTGCGGACAGAACATGCTCATTCTGTTCAGGGGGTCCATGAGAAGCATAGACTGCACACAAATGCCATCCATGTGTGTTCGGTTTTTCGCGGCACAGGAAAGTGAAAAAAAAAAATGCAGTTGCAAAACGGTCCAAGATTTTGTGTCTGCAACACTGTGAATAAGCCCTTATTGATTAGACATTGGAGACATTTCTGGTGATGAATAACCATAGATAGATAGATAGTGGCCACCGCTGCTCTGCTTACTTATTCCGACCATCTAGACACATCTCCACTGTCTCCCTCTTCCCGGCGGGTCCAGCCTCCAGGCTTGCTCTGTCCCTCAATGCAGGTTGCGGCCTGCTTGCTATCAAGGCTCCTCCTTGTCTGCTTGGCAAGGCAACCAAATCTTTGCCAGCTATTGGCTGACTACCATGGAGTACTTAAGGCACCTTCCCCTGTGGGTTTCCCGAGATATAAGGTTCTTAGTCCGCTAGTTCCTGAAAATGTGTGCTTTATCTTGTTGTCCTGCCTGTGCACCAACATCTGCCTCCTTCTGACCCTCCGCTGCCTGGCCTCACCTCTGCCTGATTTCTGTATTGACCCTTCGCTGCCTGCCCTAACCACGGATTGTTTACGGTATAGCACATTCTCTGCCTGTTCCTGACTACAATTCTGTCTGTCCCCAGTTGGTCAGCTGTCAATCATACATAGAGAACTTCAAGAGGTAGCAACCTGGTGATTCCCCTGCAGCGAAGTTCAGGTCCTTGAACAGGGGTCAAAGGGTAAAAATTAGAGGACTGCCAGGAAAACGGCCTTAGGAGTAGACCAAAGTCAAATCTGTTCCTTACCCACTGCTGTAACAGAACCAAATAGACTATGGGTTGTGCACAATGGCTAAATTCTATTAATTGTAACCCCAAAAATATGCTGGAAAAAGATTAAATAACCCACAAGTGTTCATGAAATGTTAGCAATGGTGTTGGGATGAAGGGAGCTGAAAAGACCCTCGCTATTTGTCTCTATGTCTCACATTCTACAAAAGCAACCCTCAACCTTTTCTGAAATAAATCTTTCATAGTGACCTCATTTGAAAGCCCTTTATTGGAAGATCAGTCAGGAAAGGGGCCTCTAGCCCTTTTTAATTGCAGGAATAAACAAAATGAAAAATAAGCAACCATGTTTATCTATGAAGCGTCCTCAACACAAAGACTATAGGCTGTATTACATACAGCGATGTAGCAGGCAATTGTCGGGAGGGAAGCGTTCCTTGCCGGCAATCACCTGCTCTTTAGTGGAGGAGACCGCGGCTATTACATGCAGCGATCTTCTTCACAGTATTGGGAGGAGCGAACGCTTATACCATCGCTTGTCCCCATACTGAGTAGTTGTTTGCCGGCAGCAGATCGTGATCACACAGCACGAGCAAACAATGATTTTTAGGCCAGTTTAAAAATCTGGATTGCCCGATGGATAATCGGTGGCAGTATTACACTGCCAGATCATCGCTAACAAGTGTTACTATGAACACTCGTTAGCGATGATTTGACAGACTATCTGCCAGTCTAATACAGCCTTAAGTCTCAACTCTTTTTATATCTCACTTTGCATCTGCTCCACTCTGACACCTCGAAGAAGTAGTCATGACATCATGCAAACATCTGCACGTGCAATGAAATGAATACTCCCCGCTACCACACATTTGTAAGTGTTCATTCAAGCCAGCTGTGCACATAGTCGTACATAAACACACTTGTATTTTACTTTATAAGTGGCTTGCACCTTATTAGATGGGTCTCCAAATCAATTACTTCACATCGTAAATGTTTATACATATCCTACTTAGGTACGGTGAAGGGAATATATATATATATATATATATATATATATATATTGGCTGTCTATGATTCCAGCAGGAGCTCAGTCAGTGAAGAGATTCTACATTTCAAGTCTACATTTTAAAGTTCCAGAAACTTTTTGAATATGAGAAATGAGGAGATGGAAGATATTCTTCTTTGGTAGCAATTGTTTAATTTTTGGCCTCTTCGTATTCCAAAAAACATTTCTTTCCTTGAGCTTGTTAGTGTTGAGCACGAATATTTGAATAGCAATTTTTATCGCGCATATCGCCACTTCGAGAATTCACGAATATTTAGAATATAGTGCTATATATTCGTTATATCGAATATTCTGCATTTTTTTTCTCCATCTGAACACATGATTCCTCTCTGCTTCTTGCTTGTGGGCCAATGAGAAGGAATCAATGTCAAGTTCACAACAATACTTAGTGCACCAATCAGTAATCTGTAGTCAGACCGGCTAAAATATAAAGTTGCACATAGTGCAAAAAAATATTCTAATCACTGCCGATTAGCGCAATTGCGAATATATTGGAGCACCTGACTCTATCTGCATATAAATCTATTCTAATGTTCTGCCGTGCCAACCATTTTCTTCAGTCCCAGGAAACTTATACCAGCTTGAAAAATGTAGCCAAAGTGACCCACGCCTGTATTTCGCATTACGCGATTTTTACATTGCCGATTTTTCGCATTCAATAAAATAATCTCGAATTCTCGATATTCGCGAATATATGACGAATATTCTACTAAATATTCGTGAAATATCCCGAATTCGAATATAGCCCCTGCAGCTCATCACTAGAGCTTGTTGCGTGAGGTCTAGTTTTTGAGGCTTTCAGAATTTAGACGTATTTTTATGATATCATTTTGTGGTACATATGACAGAGTTTAATTGTAATATATTATCAATAATCAATTTCACCATGTTTTTGACCTCATTCACCATATGCTTTATCATCTCTCATTTTGTTTAGGGGGTGCAACGTGGTTTTATGTTAGGACTAAAAGTTTGTTTCAAGTCCAATTTTGTCAAATTGGCCGGGAGATCTGTTTCGGTCCAAATGGAAAGTGCCCCGATTGCCCTGAAAAGTAATTTATAATACTCTGAAGTCTCCGACAACTTTATCCAGCCCCTTTCAAGCTCTTTAGCCCCAAGACAGCCACCAAGCTTTCACAAAACATTTGATATCTCATAGTGACATATCAAAATTTTGATCAGGTGTGGGTCGAGTGCAGGAAATGGACTCAACAGAAAGTCTATGGGCTCATCTTGATTCCATCTTCTTCAGCAAGTAGAGAAAGCACAGCATGCAAACGCTTTTCTCTTCTTGTTCTGGTGATCATTGGAGGTCTCAGCACTTAAAACCCCACTGATCAAACCTTTGAATTGTTGCTATAACATGTCAAATATTGTGTGATCATTTTGCTTTCTTATATCCAAATCTAGAGTCTTCTGTAAGGGTGAGCGAATTTCTTAATATTTGTTTCATTCTGATCCGTCCAAATGAGCAAAGAAATTAGATTCAGGTACAAATAGATTCTACCTAAACCAAAAGTACTTTTAATGGCAGGAAAATTAGAGAAAGAGAGCGTTTTTCCTTTTGGTGGGTATGTGGAGTCTTATAGGCCAGGCAATGCTCCTCTGGGTTTCTGGGGGGAAAAAATCTATGCAAATTAGTTTTCACTCGAAAAATAAAAGAAAGTTAAGCCTTTGATGCTACAAGATGTAAGGTAGTTGTCCTAAAAGTCAATGTTTGACCCTTGAAGGGGTGAATTTTGATTCTTTGGAATTGATTTGCCCATCTCTAGTTTGCTGTTCCTAAAAGTATATTAAACTCTCACATAATGTAAATGTAAAAACCCTCACAGCATCCCACTAAATTTCTCTTCTGCAATAAATTATGAAATGTGATCTTTGCCCATGAGCCATTCAAGGCAGTTCTGGTGGGCATATCTGATTATTACACTGAACAAAAATATAAATGCAACACTTTCGGTTTTGCTCCCATTTTGCATTAGCTGAACTCAAAGATCTAAAACATTTTCTACATACACAAAAGACCCATTACTCTCAAAATTGTTCACAAATCTGTCTAAATCTAGTGAGCACTTCTTTGCAGAGATAATCCATCCCACCTCACAGGTGTGGCATATTAAGGTGCTGATTAGACAACATGAATATTGCACAGATGTGCCTTAGACTGCCCACAATAAAAGCCACTCTGAAATGTGCAGTTTGCTTACACAGCACAATGCCACAAATGTCCCAATGTTTGAGGGAGCGTGCAATTGGCATGCTGACTGCAGGAATGTCTATCAGAGCTGTTGCCCATGCAATAAATGTTCATTTCTCGACCACAATTACAGCGAATTTGACAGTACATCCAACTGAGCACAGACCACGTGTAACCACAGACCACGTGTAACCACACCAGCCCAGGACCTCCACATCCAGCATGTTCACCTCCATGATAATCTGAGACCAGCCACCCGGAAAGCTGCAGCAACAATCAGTTTGCATAACCAAAGAATTTCTGCACAAACTGTTAGAAACCGTCTCAGGGAAGCTCATCTGCATGCTCTTCGTCCTCATCAGGGTCTAGACCTGACTGCAGTTCGTCGTCGTAACCAACTTGAGTGGGCAAATGCTCCCATTTGATGGCGTCTGGCATGTTGGAGAGGCGTTCTGTTCACGGATGAGTCCCGGTTTTCACTGTTTGGGGCAGATTGCAGACAGTGTGTGTGGTGTTGTGTGGGTGAGTGGTTTGCTGATGTCAACGTTGTGGATCAAGTGGCCCATGGTGGAGGTGGGGTTATGATATGGGCAGGCGTATGTTATGGACAACGAACACAGGTGCATTTTATTGATGGCATTTAAAATGCACAGAAATACCGTGACGAGATCCTGAAGCCCATTGTTGCGCCATTCATCCACGACCATCACCTCATGTTGCAGCATTATAATGCACGGCCCCATATTTCAAGGATCTGTACACAATTCCTGGAAGCTGAAAACATCCCAGTTCTTGCATGGCTAGCATACTCACCGGACATGTCACCCATTGAGCATGTTTGGGATGCTCTGGATCGGCGTATACTACAGCGTGTTCCAGTTCCTGCCAATATTCTTCAACTTCGCACAGCTATTGAAGAGGAGTGGACCAACATTCCACCGGCCACAATCAACAACCTGATCAACTCTATGCGATGGAGATGTGTTGCACTGTGTGAGGCAAATGATGGCCACACCAGATACTGACTGGTTTCCCCCCTCCCCCCAGTATGGCAAAATTGTGCACATGTCAGAGTGTCCTTTTATTGTGGGCAGTCTAAGGCACACCTGTGCAATATTCATGCTGTCTAATCAGCACCTAATATATGCCACACCTGTAAGGTGGGATGGATTATCTCAGCAAAGGAGAAGTGCTCACTAATACAGATTTAGACTGATTTGTGAACAATATTTGAGAGTAATGGGTCTTTTGTGTATGTAGAAAATGTTTCAGATCTTTGAGTTCAGCTCATGCAAAATGGGAGCGTTTTGCTGGCACCATATTTATTCTAACCCTAGATTTCAAGATCCTGTCCAATTCATTTTTATATTTTTATTTTATTACTTTTTTTTTTTTGCAATCTGATATAAAGTACATAAATGTATATGAAATTAACATAGGACATATTTTTTTAAATAAATCTCATTACATTTCTAAGGAGTTAAAAAGGGTTCATGCAGGAAAAAAATGGTGGCAGTGGATTGGAGGGGGTTAAAAACTAAAATTAAAAATACAAAGAACCAATACTCAACTCACCAATTTCGCCCATGCTGCCCATGTCCCTACTGGTCTGTACTTCATGGTTTGGTCTTGTCACTCACGAAATGCCCATTCAGCCAATCACTGACTGCTATGACTGGTGATTGGCTATATTTTCCAGGCATTTCCTCTACTCACCTCCTCAGATCCCCTGTCACTGCCGTTCTGAAACTGCTCAGGTTCCCGTTGCTCTTCACTTCCTGTTCCAGCCCAACATTCAGGGGAAGGCCAACTCAGCCAATCACTGGCCATAGCAGTGACCCACCTTGACCAGTAACTGACTGAATGGGGTTTTCCTGGCATTTATAACCTGTAGAGATGAAACAGGAAGTGGAGAGCAGCAGAGACTAGAGCAGCATCAGAACGGCAGCCACAGGGAATCAGTGGCAGTGCTATTTCTGAATCATTTTTGTTACTATCTGCCCATATATCTCCTTTAATTGAGAATCAATGTCGACTTTTGTAAAAAAAAAAATAAGTGTACAAAAAACACATTTTATCAAATCTTATTGAATATGTAACTTTGATCACACATTTGCATCTTTTTTACTTAATTTTTTGCTACCAAATCTCATTCACCCACAAAGGAGTTAACTCTGTCCTGATTGAATATTGATCCCTGCCGCCTATGGAAAAGGTGTGCTGCAACACTGAAATGTTTTTTTTATCCCTGTGTATACGCAGGTGGAGTCATAAAATTATCAGACGCAGACTTGGCAGACTTACCACTCAAGTGAAAGTAACAAAGGAAACAAAAAAAATGTTATTTTATTCAATTAATGAAACCAATATGGTCCATATGGAATTATATGCAAAATATTTTACCTGGACCCCAGGCTCCAAGAAATAAAAATGGCTTTGGATATTGTCCTACACAAACAGTTTTCCGTCGTTCCTTTTTTACCCGCAGACAAAGATTTGTGATTCACTGGTACATATCGTTTGATTTAGGTTTGACATAACTATGGAATATTTTCCAGTAGAGAAAGTCATGTGACTGATGATAAAACGGCTTTCTTTAATTTGAGCAAACAGAGGTTCCTGTATGGGAGTTGGTGTGATTCTTGGAAGGTCATCAATTGTGCTGAGAACAAGCCTTCATAAATTATATTCTTGAGGTAGAAGAAGAAAATATAAAAAAAAATAGGTTTTGGCTGCAGCAGAAATTACCTTGTTGCCCTTAAAAAATTCAGACATAATGGAAAATGGGATTGAACATGAAAATAAAAAGTAATGACTTAAAAATAAAATATGAACAATTCTTCCGAGACGAGCAGCGGCAGGAATCAAGCAAACCAGGGAAAAGTAAACTGGATCCTTCACAGACTTTTACTGTATGACCAAAAGGGATTCATGTGAAATGGAAAAGTGAGAAAGATACAGTACATTTTTTTATTATTTTAAAAATTGTGACACATTTCAATGAGCTTTCTATCTGTCGGTCTGTCTATTTATTATCTATCTTTCTATCCGTCCTTCTATCTATCTATCGTATCTGGAAGGACTCCAAAATACAGTGGAAAAATATGGATGTCTTTACTCTACAAATATTTTCACTGTATTTTGGAGTGCTGCCTCTTTTTCTATTCTATCTATTATCTATCTATATATTTATCTATTCAAGCTAGCTATCCATTCATTTATATCTCTACCTTTCTATCTATCTATTACCTATCTATTTGTCAGTCCGTAGGTCCATCCATGTCTATCTATCCATCTTTCTATCTACTTAGTTATCTATATATCCATTCATTTAAATCTCTATCTATGTATCTTTCTATCTGCATATTTTGTCTATCTATCTATCTCAGATCTATCTATCTATCTATCTATCTATCTATCTCATATCTATCTCATATCTATCTATCTATCTATCTCATATCTATCTATCTATCTATCTATCTATCTATCTATCTATCTATCTATCTATCTATCTATCATCTATCTCATATCTATCTATCTATCTATCTATCTATCTCATATCTATCTATCTATCTATCTATCTATCTATCTATCTATCTATCTATCATCTATCTCATATCTATCTATCTATCTATCTATCTATCTCATATCTATCTATCTATCTCATATCTATCTATCTATCTATCTCATATCTATCTATCTATCTATCTATCTATCTATCTATCTATCTATCTCATATCTATCTATCTATCTATCATCTATCTCATATCTATCTATCTATCTATCTATCTATCTCATATCTATCTATCTATCTATCTCATATCTATCTATCTATCTATCTATCTCATATCTATCTATCTATCTATCTATCTATCTATCTATCTATCTATCTATCTATCTATCTATCTATCTATCTATCTATCCTTTATCTATATCCCTAGCATCATCTACCTCCCTGTCTATATGACACATCACCCAACCTATCACCTTTCATAACTTTAACATTTCTAGTTCGTTGCACCAGTGGCCGCTGCTCCAGCCTTTCCCCGAGGTGCACATATGTACTAGTTCCAGGCCACAATTAATAGAGTTGAGTTAATCCAGAACATATCTAGTAAATCTATAAGTCGGCTGCTCAGGAAATAACTTTCCTCCCAGGTCCCTGGTAAAGTGGTATTTACACATTTTTATTTTCTTTTTGTTACATATTTCCCCGGTAAGTGGCACATGAAACCTGATTACACTCATACACATGCTGTGCTCCCAGCTCCCTAAAGAAGCTTCTAGAACAATGGAGAATTTGTCCGTTACCAGTAACACATGACTTCCAGTGCATATTGCTGCCTAAAATTGCTGTGACCAAATTGGTCATTTCAATAAATTAAAGTGGTTGTTTCATCAGAGACAACCCCTTTCAAAATGCGTCGCCCCCCGTCCCCCCGAATGATCAGCATCCACCATTGTTGCAAACGGCTGATTTTTTTTGCCAGGGAAAAACATGGCCAGCAATATCCGGTGCAGTAGTACCTAGTGGTCAGATGAATGATGGCTTGAGCTTACCAGATTGGAGGGGGGGGGGGGGGGGGGGCACTGGCTATTTGTTACAAATTTATAATGGCCATATGTGTAAAAACTGACTTGTCTGCTCTTCTGATTTGTCTGTTTTCGTAAATAATTGTATTCCCCATGACTCTGGAGCCTCTTTTGCTAGAACTCTGCATTGGGCAGTTCCTCTTTAATGCCTCCTAGAAATGTATGAATAAATTGACAACTGGGTGTCACCTTTCAGCCTGTCAAAGGGATGCATTCTTACCCAGTTTGAAACTATCAGCATTAATTGGATAGTAGTGTTAGACTGTGCAGTCCCCCCTTCCCCCCTTAACACCCAGTAATCAACATATTCATACATTTCTAGGAGTAATAACAGAGGAACAACCCAATGCAATGATATAAGAATAGGTGATCTAGAATTCTTATTTCATGAGGAAATATAAAGCCTTTACTAAAATAGATATGTCAGGAAAGGTTACCGACCTTCCTTAAACGGCATCTGTCAGCAGTTTTGTGCCTATGACACTGGCTGACCTGTTACATGTGCACTTGGCAGCGGAAGGCATCTGTGTTGGTCCCATGTTCATATGTGCCCGCATTGCTGAGAAAAATGATGTTTTACTATATGCAAATGAGCCTCTAGGAGCAACAGGGGCTTTGTCGTTACACCTAGAGGCTCTGCTCTCTCTGCAACTGCTGCGCTTTGATTGACAGGACCAGGTAGCGATGATGTTTTCACTGCCTGGTCCTGTCAATCACAGTACAGAGAGCGTGGCAGTTGCAGAGAGAGCAGAGCTTCTAGGAGTAATGTCAACGCCCCCGTTGCTCCTAGAGGCTAATTTGCATATAGTATAGTATCTCAGCAATGTGGGCACATAGGAACATGGGACCAACACAAATGCCTTCAGCTGCCAAGCGCACATGCAACAGATTCTCATAGGAAGAACTCATTTTCCGTGGCGGAGAAGTAATGGTCACATTCACTTTTTTTTTATCTCCAGTTAATAAATATCCACAATGTGTGTGGATAGTCAAACAATACCCATAAATAATGCATCCCTTCCCCGTCTCAGTTGTACTGCCAATGTTAGAAGCTTTACCTAATCCTAGGTGGAAAACATAAAAAACAAACATGTTTAAGCCCCCAGGCCGTCGCTGGCGTTCGAAGAACTTCAAATCTATTAATTTCCAACTTCAAATTAATTAATTTAAGTTACAAACTGTTTTTAATTCACAATGGTTCACATAAAACGCTGACATGTTTTGTCCTGTAGGCATTGCCAGTCTGGACCCGTCAGAACAGTAGCATTTCTCGGGATGCCATAGCGTATCTGTTTAACTAACGACCAAAAGAAAATTTACAATGCGGACCACCCCTAGCGAGGGAGAAGGTTCTGCCCCACATCAAAGTACATAGAAGTATCACCTGTTAGTTTCCCATCAGAACGCAATGGGATAATTTTTTTATGTGATTAGCATACTGTTAAATGGAAGGTATGTTTGCGAATGTTTTTGACACTATGTTTCAAGTTTTAGGGGGAAAAAGTGTACTTATAGTTATCCAAGAATTTTAAAAATAAAAAATAAAAATAGTACATCGAGTAAAGGGAATCGTAAGACAAATTATCCACTGTCTCCTTTTAAATAGAAGCTACCCTGGGGATGAGCTGATCGCCCCTGGTCGGGTATCTCTAAATCTCAACGATCTGGGGGAATCCACTGTAGGGGAGACATAGTATTACATGGCTGACAAATTATAATGAACGGTCAACCGTTGAATTCATGGATGAAACAGATCTGTGAGAGGCTCTCTTACTTAGTGGACTGAGATGGGGGTACTGTGTAGTGGACCCCTCTCTACGACACCCACAGGAACTGAGTTTTTGTGATACACAGTACTAACATATGGTTTCAAATTGTCACTATGTTTTGTTAAAGGAGTGATCCGAAAAAACATACTTAGCAGCTAGGATAGGTGATAAATGTAAGATCCGTAGGGGTCCGACAAGTGGGACCACCATGATCATTTAAATGGGGGTTTTAAGCCCCCGTTCCCTTTTCCAGAGAAGTTTGAATTGAGCAGTGGTCATCCATGTCCATATCTCCATTTGCATGCCGAACCTGCATTCCCTGAATGTAATGGAGGCCAGTATGGCACCAGTTAATGTGGTATTTAGTGTTATGTTCCCGTCTTACTGAGATCGCCTTGACGTTTGGCAGACGGGCCCAAATAATTTTATACAAAATGTTTTGCCTAGCATCTCAAATTTATTAGCGTAGCATTAGCACCAGAATACTTTCTATTATTTTGGCATTATTGTACTTTATTTGGTTTGCTGAGTGCTGTTGCATTGTGTATTATTTTGCCTTTTTCCCATATATCCAGTCATTCATTGTCATTTTCCTCCAGGGTGGTACAGAAATGCCAGAGGATAACCGATGAAATGGCCAATAGATCCTGTAGTTTTCTATGGGATTGTTTCTGGCAGAAAAACAGTGTCTCAGATTTACTAATGTGTCTGTGGCAAATTTCAATCTAGAAAGTGGTGCCATTTAGTATATCTGGGGTTTCTACACTTTTTTATGGAATACTCAACAAGGGGTTTTGGCTTTGCATTAAGGGCAAGGCTTCATGGGACGAGGTGGAGTCTAATATGCACCATTTTGTGCCAGAATTGCCCTATAGTTCTCGAGCAAAAATTTGTTTCAAAGTAAACCGATCAATAGTTGGTATAGAGTCAGAGAAAAGTGTCTGTCCCCACACCCGATTTCTCACCCACCCTGAGCCACTGTGATACATCTGGTGCAGGTCTAGACAGCTGGTCTGAGCTCACACTAACTTCAGGATTAACAAATCTGGGCCGTAGCGTGTAACGTTTTTTTGGTCCAACTCTTTCATGTTATGGACTGGTATTTGTAGCGGTTGCAGCAGTCACAGTTGCGACAAGGCCTACAACCCAGGGGGGGCTGAAGGCCGCTAAAGAGTTAGTAACTCTTGTGCTAGACTCTAGCAGAAAACACAAGTGAAGATGCGTGCCCAGTATAGATGTAAGTATTTCCTAAAATTCATGTGAATCGGCAACAAAATTGTAATTAATTCTACCCGAATTGAAACTGCCTAAATGCTTTCTCCCGAATCGAATCCTAACGAATCAGAATTTTTTGAAAAAAATTTGGCTCGAATTTCAATTCTAGCACCCAGACGAAAGAAATATAGTCCCCAGCCGAATATATTGACGCCGAGTAAATTGAGATCTGACAGCCTATTGTGCAATCTTTTTTTCACTCATTTATCGTCGCTGGGCATGCTTGTGGAGGCTTCGTATAGGAATTTAACATGAAAGCCAGAAAGGAATTAAATTCAGCCATAAATGCCCTCTTCTGATATGCACTTTGGGCTTTGGAGATGGTGCGAGATAATGAAATGTAACAATGTAACTAATGTTATTGTCTGCATTCTGCAGCACAGCTATGCCAGATAGCGCTTTGATCTTTAAATAACCCTCATCTTGCTGCAGTGCAGGTTTGGGACGCTGTTTAATTAAGTCTACAGAGCAGTTTATACTTGATGGATATTACAGTGGCGGGTCAAGTTGATGCCCAGCAAAAAATATATATATATATATATATTAATAACGGCGCAGAGCTTTCAATTTCTTTTAAGACGGCGATAGAGAGCAAGGATATCCACCACAGGCCAATTTGACTGTTGCAAAACTAATTAAATGTGTCTTGTGTTTCCCATTCATATTATAAAATATATCATCCCCAGATAACGCCGTAATGTTTAATTCTTCATCCTATTAAAAGCTTACAGTAATGTCTTTTTAACATAAATTGTAACTAAGGACAGGTACTATTTAACGAGGTTGACAATAGGGATGACCTAGATTAGCCTGGCACGGCCACAAGATGTATTATCGGTGACTGTCTCATAGAGAAGAGGGATGGGAATCACATTTTACATTAAAGACTGTTGAGCCCAAATTAGACTCCTAGAAAACATTATCTCAAGCAAATGCATTGGTTTGCCATATTTTAATTGGCGTCTGCAACTTGAGGGGAAGGGATGATGTATGGGGAATTTCTCATCTTGTCTTATTATATTTTTTTACAACTTTTTTCTGCAGTTATCACACCGATAAAGAAGTTCCTCACTTTTCAGATCCTGTCCTAGAGTTTTGTTTTTGCACTATTTTACATCATTTGAATACAGAGGGGCACCTCAATGACAATAAAGTGTGCATTTTTAAAATACTTGGCTATAAAGAGGATCTCCAGGTTCTGACCACAGCTACTGTATGATGTCCCATATCCCACAACAGTGAAACCTGGTGTCTATTGCTAGTTTGGTGTAATTCACCAAAAACTCACCTTTTAACAGTATTGCTTGTGGATGAAAGGATGAACATGCATTGAAAAGGGGTGTACGATTCTCAAAAATGTTATCCTCTGGTGGACCAAGGAACTCTAGTCAAAGCCTGCTTGTCATCACAAGTAGAGATGAGTGAAGTTTTGGACAATTAGATTTGGCTGCTTCGCCGAATTTTGCAAATAAATTAGCTTTGTTATGAATTACTTTGTCACAAAGCAGATTTTTTTGTAAGTAGCGGGTGCAATGACAGGGAGTTGCGATAGCACTACTCTCCATCATTGTACCCCTCAGATGCCGCGTTCATACATGATTGCGGCATTTGAGTGTAATAATACAGTGTAAAATTAACATTTGAAAAAATTGAATCATACTTATCGCCTCCATTTGCTTGCCACAGGCCGGCTGCTGCTGTCCTTCTTGAAGATCTTGAGCGATCTCGAGATGACATCATCACACCGGCTGGTGTGGTGACATCATACGTCACCATGCACAAGATTTCGGCCGAGATCAAGATGGCGTCAGCAAATGGAGGAGGTAAGTATGATTTTCTTAATTTTTTACACTATTTCAGGTTAAATTGAGGTTCTGTTCACTACCACGAAGCACAAGAAAATTTGACTTCGCTGCGGATTGAACTTATCCTAAAAATTTGGATCGAATTTATTTTGTTGGATTCGATTCGCTCATCTCTAATCATAAGTTAAAGGGATTTTCTGGGATATTCATATTAACGGAATGTCTTCAGGATAGGACATCAATATGAGGTCAGCAGGGGTCTGATTCCAGGCACCCCTGCCGATCAGCTCTATGAAGAGGCTGTGGTGCTCACTGGAGCTCCTCTGGGCTTCAAAGACTCCTAGCAGATCACCAAGCACAGCACCGTTCATTGTACTGTATAATGGCTGGACTTGGCATCACAGCTCAGCCACATTCACTTGAATGAGACTAAGCTGCGCCTAGGTCACGTGACCAATTTATGTGAAGTCACATGGCCTAGGAAGAGGCCTAAGCACTCATGGAGAGCTACGGCCTCCTTATACAGCTGATTAGCGGGAGTCAGACCCCAGCCGATCTCATATAGATGGCTTATCCTAAAGATTGGTCCATCAATATGAAAATCCCGGAAAACCCATTTAGGCATCTACAGTCTATCTATCGTGGCAGCATCAACTTAATTTCCATATTAAAACATTTATCCCACGAAAAGCATTTATGAATTAAGATCTATGCATAGGATATGTGATCACTGGGGGTCCAAAGCCCCTATTCCAGAGGAGTTTAAATGGAGTGGTGGTCAAATAGGTGCATTGCCACTCCATTAATATCCCATGGGGCTGGCAGAGATAGCAGAGTACAGCAGTCAATAATCTCCACTAACCCCATTGAGATCAAATCAGTAGCCAACATGTGCCACTACAACTCCATTCATCCTCTATAATTGGGGCTTGGGACTTCACCCCTCTTCTGGCATTCTGTGGAGGATCCACTTGTTTTATCATTCACATAACTCCTTTAAATCAAGAGTAGCAAAGTAAACGAAAAAAGAAGTTGTCTGGTATCGAAAACAATTTATTGTCCACACTATTAGTAGAGAGTTTCACTTTTCATGACCATCAGAAGGGAAATATAAAGAGCATATCTTGCTCTGGGGAATCCAAGGTGTCCATTTCATAACATAGATAGACAATTCACGTCAATGAATGTCGAGTAATGCTTAATTTCTCCTGCGGGGGTGCTGTAGAAAACGTGAACACCTGCTGCCTGGCTCCCCAACACAATAAAGATGAATTCTAGGTCTCCCAGTAGTGGAAGATTATTGCTATCAGCTCATCCGCATGGCCCTTCTGACAAAAAAAGTGAACAACCTCTTTAAACATACTACTGTAATTTAAAGAAGGAATGTGAAATAAGGATTTTTGTCAACTGAAACAGAAAGCCCTGTCCATGTAAGAAGTTTATGGTGATGTAATAAAGAGGTCAATCTATAATCAGGAACTAGGCTTGATTGGTGACATGAATCACCATATACCTAACGCAACCCACCGCAACCACAATCACATATGCAGCAGACTGCGCCTTAAGAAAAGTTCTACACTTTCCAAAGTATTATGCTTCCAGAAATGGGCACCCCATGTAATTGCTACAATTTATTGAGAATCCCTCAAGCGAAGCAAAAGAAGTGAAATCTATCCCTATGAATTTCAAAATAGTCAAAACTTGCAACACTGGAAACCTATTTAAGCCCAAAAGCTCCTAAAAATTCTGCATTATAAATCTATTACCGTATTATCTAATGCTCTTTGTTGCAAACTTAAAGAACAAGGTAATTCCGCAGCCTCCATTAGTCCACAAAATGTAACATCTGTTCTGAGTTATTACATTTTTAAAGATCTACGCGTAAAAAAAGTTGTTTCGAACGGAGAAATTTTTATATATATATATTGTGAGCAATGAGCGAATAATCAGTCATTTATTCTCGCAGTTCATAGTCGTGTTAAATGTAATGTTAGTTAAACATGGTATTAAAAATCATGAACTATGTTTTAATGCTTTTTGACACCAGACACTAATAGGTAATACCGCGCCGTATTATTTGTTTAAGTTTAGCGCTGTGACATTTTTACGACCATATAAGGCTTCGTATTGTATCTCGTCTAAAGCCGCATTCTCTACAATTTAGAAGTTATTTTGTATCGGCCGCCACTGCCAGACCTGAAGATTACAAATGGAGAGACAAAGACTTTTACATATGTTCAGCGGGGGTGTTGGGAGACTCCAAAAATACATAACTGTGCAGCATCTTTAGGCAATGGAAGAAGGGAAAGATGCAAATACAATGTGGTGATAGTTGGTGACTCGAGTCTCGATGCACCCAGTAAATGATTTGCATGGTTGACAAAAAAAATTAAATCTTTAAACTCTGCCCAGAAGTGGGTGTGACATGGTGGGTTTAGGGCATGCCTAGTGGTGGGCATGCCCAAATTTGCCAAAGGAACTGTTGGTGAATTAGAGATAAGCGAACTTTTTGAGATTCAGTTCAGGTTCAGTAAGTTGCTCCAATTGCCCTGAAAATTGGTATATAACAGAGCGCCCAGTATCTATAGTAAGTGTGCAGTGTATTGTATGCGAGGCAATGCCCCTCTGGGTTTCTGGGAAAGATATTCAAATTAGCTTTCATAATCTGATGGCAGTAGATAAAGATGTGCTAATTTTTTCTCTCTCTCTCTCATTCACCAGAAATGAATCACAAAAAAATTGGGGTTCATTAGTATCCAAAGTTTTTTTGGGGGAAATTCAGTACGAATCATCTTTATGGTGAATACAAACTAAGTGCATGTTGTTTTATGTTGGACCTTTGAGGCCCCTTAATGTGTGAAAGTTTGGGACAACCAGAGGGTTATGTATACTTCCACTGGTTGATACTATTGTGTTGTCTTCTGCTGGACCTTTGAGGCCCATTAGTGTGTCAGAGTTTGTTACAACTATAGAATTACGTGTACTTCCCGTGGTTGATACTATTAGGTTGTCTTCTGCTCCACCTTCGTGGCCCATTTGTGTGTCAAAGTTTGCTCAGCCAGAGGATTTTTCGTGTACTTCCACTAGTTGATATTACTGTGTTGTCTTCTGCTGGACCTTTGAGGCCCATTAGTGTGTCAGAGTTTGTGTCAACCAGAGAATTACGTGTACTTCCCGTGGTTGATACTATTAGGTTGTCTTCTACTCCACCTTTGTGGCCCATTTGTTTGTCAAAGTTTGCTCAGCCAGAGGATTTTTCGTGTACTTCCACTAGTTGATATTACTGTGTTGTCTTCTGCTGGACCTTTGAGGCCCATTAGGCTACTTTCACACTCGCGTTTTGGCTTTCCGTTTGGGAGATCCGTTCAGGGCTCTCACAAGCGGTCCAAAACGGATCAGTTTTGCCCTTATGCATCCTGAATGGAAAAGGATCTGCTCAGAATGCATCAGTTTGCCTCTGATCAGTCCGCTTGACGAAACTGAGCCAAACGTCCCCATTGACTTACATTGTGTGCCAGGACGGATCCGTTTTCTCTGACACAATCTGGCACGATAGAAAACGGATCCGTCTCCCATTGACTTTCAATGGAGTCCATGACGGATCCGTCTTGGCTATGTTACAGATAATACAAACGGATCCGTTCATGACGGATGCATGCGGTTGTATTATTGTTACGGATCCATTTTTGAAGATCCATGACGCATCCGCCCAAAATGCGAGTGTGAAAGTAGCCTTATTGTGTCAGAGTTTAGGTCATCCGGAAGATTGCTCATGTATTTCTACTGGTTAATACTATACATTTTGTGGCTGGTACTTGGGGTATGTGGCTGATATAGAGACTGCAAATTGTACTGCATACTACATGTTCCTCGTTTACCATAGATGCCAACCAATAGTACCTGCCACCATGGTTTAGATTAAAAAAAAAAAAGGTTGAAAGCCACGGACATTAAGCATCTCGAAAGTGTCTTTCTCTCCAAGGCCATAAATCCATGAAAGTCTTACATAACTTCCATGTGTCAAAATGTTCTCTTGAGGAAAAAAAAAGTTTCCCCCGGAGAATGATTATAAAAAGATCTCCAAAATGCATTTAAAAAATAGTTTTTAAACTCTAATTACATATTACAAAGCCTCCACATGAAGCATAATCCATCATGCTGGTGTCAGTCACCTTTCAATATGTCAATCACATTACAAAGTGTGTGTCAGTTTTTTTTTAATATCAGTAATTCTCTTTTTTTTTGGAAAAAAAAAAAGAAAGAAAGAAATAATGGCACCCACTTTGTGACGACGGTTCTGGTTTCTAATCACAATCTGTTCTGTATAGGTATTCAGCACACACTGGCTTTATGCATAAACACAATAGACCATATAAGCTAAATTATGATCAAATGGAGACAATTTTCTGAAAAATGCAAAATCAAATTGCACTTATTATTTCGAGAAGGTTTTTTTTTTCTTCCTTTTTTTTCATCTTCATCGGGAGAAAACGGTCTCATTTCTGGTCTCTGGAATGATAAAAAATAAATACAGTTAGATTTTTTTTTTCTCCTAACAACTTTCTTTATACAACACCATATAAATCCCGCAGTGATACAATGTCAGGGGATATTAACGTAGAAGTGGGATATAATTGGGTTATTACTGATACCATGCTTATTATTGACAAATAAATTCATCCTTTCACAATATTGATGGTGATACCATGCTGGTTGATTGACAGAAAACGGCATAGAAACCTTCAGATGACTAACATTAGCATAAATGTATACTATGCTGTGATACCAGCTTGTAATGTATGGTTATACACAGTCCAGCCTCATTATTATGTGCACTAGCTAATATCCAGGGTAACAGCCGTGTGTAGCACGGACAGCAGCTAGACGGGCTGGGAGTGACTCGATAAGGTCCTTATAGGTTGTCACAGGTAGTTGGAGCCATGCTGACTGCAGTGCATCCCACAGCGGCAGGAGGGGGCACAGGGGAGGATCCACAGAGCGAACATGACAATCGAGGTGGTCCCACAGTTGCTAAATTGGATTTATGTCTGGGGAATTAGGTGGCCAGGAGAGTACTTGGAAGACTTGGTCATGCTCATCTAACCAATGTAGGACATTTCTAGCCATGTAACATGTCGCATTGCCTTGCTGGAAGATCTCATCCGCCCCAGGGAAGACATTCAGCATGTGTGGGTGTACCTGATCTGCAAGGATGGATTCATACCCAAATTGGTTGAGAGTGCCTTCCACATGGATGCCACAAAAACATTCCCCAGACCATAATGCTGCCCCCACCAGCTTGACTTCTTCCATCAATGGTTGCAGGGTGTTTTCTCCTGACACGCCAATGTCCTTCCTTTTGATGAAGCAGAAAAGGTATCTCATCAGAGAGGGGGTGACCCTTTGCCAATCAGCGGAGGTCCAATTCCAATACTGCCAAAGCCTTTTCTTCCAGTGCAACTTGGTTAGCAGAGGTGCAACGACCATCCGTCAGCTTTGGAGCCCCATACACAATAGGGTTCACTGAATTGTTGGTTTAGACACAACTGGAAGCCCCTGGTTCATTTTGCAGGTGAAATGCTCCATCGTAGCGTGTCGGTCCACCCTCAAACACCTTTGTAGCTGACTTTTACCTCTCACATCAGTGGCACGTGGTGCTCCACAGTTTCCAGGTCACTTATTCACGATGGTGCCATTTGTCCACTGACCAGACACTTTCACCACCGCAGCACGAGAACAGTTTATAAACTGCACAATTTTAAAAATTGTTTAAAACTAAAGTCAATAATCATCCCTTTTTGCAACTCTGACAAATCGCTCCTTTTACCAATGACAGTAATGAGAGGGATATTTATGCAGGCAGCCTATCGCACCCCTCATATACCCACCAAGCCAGCCCACCACATGTGACTTCCTTGATGAGCTAGGGATATCAAAAGTAGGCATGGTCATAATAATGTATATATACAGCACATAAAGGATTGTTGAACCATTAAGTTACAGATTATATTTTCAAAATTTACCAAAGGCCATTGATTACAGCACTCAATTTTCAGAACCCCCGTAGCAATGAATGGAGAGCAAGCCACACATGCGTGATGTGCTCTCCTTCACTTCATAGGTGGGACCTGCACCTATCTGATATTGATGGCATATCCTAGCGATATGCCATCAATTGTCCCAGAAGGGCCAACCGCCTTTAAAGGGGTTTTCCAGGAATTCTTTATTATTTACTCATGGATCATACTTACCTGCTCTTATACTGCGACCTGGCGGCATTACCACTGAAGCCAGTCATTGGCTGCAGCAGCACAGGAGACCATGAGCATATCCCGGCAGGATGTAAACCAACCGTGAACTGGAAGATGGCCAAATAGAGGCCAGGGCGCAGGATCGGAGTGGTGAGTGTCAGGTAGAAATACAGAAGCAAAAAAAGAAACGGAATTATAAATTTAATATCCAGCCATTTCTTAAAACGACTTTTTCCTGTTTCCTATCCCTTCCCCATCTCTAATACAGTAAATTACAACACAGTCAATCATGTTGATGTATTCACGTCCAAATTTTACATTTCGCATGTTGAATTCTTTCCGACCGCGCATCCAATTTGTGCACAATATGTATATTTCCCCTTTCAAGTCAAAGAGGTTAGGTTTTATGTGCCGACCCCGTAACTCATCTCGTCCCTTTCATTATATCCTCGGCATTCTTAGTAGTCATTTTTAATTGAAATGGCAGCAGAAATTAAACACAAAGGAAGGAATCCGAGTCGGTATTGGGCTGTTGAAAGCTGAAATCTTGCTTTCATAACCGAGTTTAATTGTCTAAGACTATGAAAAATTTAATGCAGGCTTTCTAATGGAGCGCAGGCCTTGAAAACATAAGTAGGCTTTGAGAACAGTAAAAAACTAAGAGATATGTCTTAAGGGGATAGAGTCCTTAAAAAGACAGAATTTAAACAATGAAATATGGATGGCTCAGCCCGGTACAATTACATGTAATACCTTCTAATAGAGGAACATAAAAAGGTGTTCATTTATGAAGGTATACGAGGCAGGAAGCCCACGGGTCTTCACTTTCGAGTGTATAAATGAAGGGAAGGATTGTGAAAGCTGTATTCTGAGGAGATGAGGAGACTCTCTGCAGAATTTGAATGTTAACCCATAATAAATACAAAGGAGACACTTCAACAAGACAGTTTTGTAAAGCCGAACAATGGGAATTGTAGTACTTTGAAGTCTGTCCAAATTTTTCAAGACACGTCCATGCCTGGCATATGCTTCAGGTTTCCTTTCATTTCTTCCAAGATTTTGGGCACAGTAAAATGTTACACACAGGAGTCCAAGGTGTAGCTGAACAATTATGGAAAAGTCTGAGTGGAGAAAGTGAACGGTCTATCCAGAGCCGATACTGGGGTAGATGACAGGGCTATGGTGGCTTGGGTAAACATGGACTACACTTGTCCAGCCGAAGGTGAGGTAGATCTACTGGGGCTTTACAGCTGGGACCAATGTTTGATGCACAAGGTAACAATACAGGACCATTGGAAAGTGGATCTAAAAGGTTCCTGATCTGAACTAAATGTCATTACACCAAGACTAAGATCTGGCCCACATGCCTATCATGTATCTTAAGTGGTCTGTATCCAGGTCACCCAATGTCATGTTGTTTGCACGAGATATCTACCCAAAATGGTCCTTCATGGGAGGTTTTGAGGGTTTTCCTTGATAAATTGAGAGTGGGGCTTAAAATATGGGGTGGGATAAATGGGATGTTGGTAGGTATGCTTTCTTTTATATGAATAAGGAAGGTGGCATCTTTTAGCCGTATTGCTCTACATGACTTATGATGTATTGCAGGTAATGACCATATGATGTCAGTTAATTGTGAGCAGCTGGGGAGAAAAAAACTGAAGGAATGGAGTGGAAATATCTGCATGGCGACCCATTTTTCCTAATGTTACCGGTAATTATTTATTGACAAGGTTAACGAAGGGGGTTGGAGGTGCCTGTGGGTGTACGTATTGTAGAATAGTAAGGGTGATGGTCACAATGTTTAACAGTGCGTATATGGAACTTTCTAGTCTGATGTTGCAGAAAGATCGGTATATAAAAATTTGATCTTATAGAGACATAGATCGATGGATAGATAGATAATAGTTAGATAGATAGATATTACATAGGGAGATAGATAGATAGATAGATAGATAGATAGATTGATAGATAGATAGATAGATAATGATATAGATAGATAGATAGATAGATAGATAGATAGATAGATAGATAGATAGATAGGAGATAGATAGATAGATAGATATTAGATAGATAGAATGATAGAGATAGATAGATAGATATGAGATAGATAGATAGATAGATAGATAGATAGATAGATAGATAGATAGATAGATGATAGATAGATAGATGGATAGATAGATAGATAGATAGATAGATAGGAGATAGATAGATAGATAGATAGATATTAGATAGATAGAATGATAGAGATAGATAGATAGATAGATAGATAGATAGATAGATAGATAGATAGATAGATAGATAGATAGACAGACAGATAGATAGATAGATAGATAGTGATATAGAAAGCACAAGATTCCTTCTTTTCTTATGAACTTTTCCTCACTTGATTCTCCTCTCGAGTGCCCACTTTTGTAACATCTATGGAAATGACATATTAAGGAGTTAAAGGCAAATCCCTCACCCCTTTGAACTGTTTTCTCAGCATTACATGTACACAGATACACTTTTGATGTGTTAACTAGAAAATCTGACTGATATAGAACAAAGGCATTGTCACTGAAGAGAAGACTCTGACGGAGAACCACACAGAGCTTATTGAAGAACTGTCAGAGGCGATTCTCCCATTTGTCTGTTGTATTTATCAAAGACCAACAAGTATTGCAGGAGACGATGGAAAACGCGCTGTTCTCTGCACACAGCTCCCAGATTCAGATGACGGAGCCACAAAAGTAACAGTATACATGGTTTGTGAGAAAAAATAAATAGAACAGTAGAAGCCATGTTATATCTCAGATAATTAGCGGTTTATGCACATCAGGCGCTTATAAACTGCGTTTAAATGGGGATGACTTACAGTATCTGACGCTGCCTATGGATAAGAAAGGTGCTGTTTCTAGAAAAACAAAGGCTGAAAATTGTTTTATAATCCTGCACAATTGCTTTAAAAACAATGTTTTGAGATGTCGTCCTCTGTCCATATACCCTATTAGCAAGCATGGTCAGCAAGGCTTGGGTGCATATGGGGCATCGCTTCCTGTGGCATCAACTGATGATTTTTAGGGGACATGCAGCGATCTGGTGCAGAGGATAGGAGTGGTAGTGGTCCTGATGAGATGCTGTGTCATGGTGCACTCCCTCAGGCTGTTGCTTCCTGGGGATCAGTCCAGTGGAAAGGTGGTTGAAGGATCAGGCCAGAGGTACAAGTATAACAAGTACAAAGTGCAGTTTCTGGCACCAGATGAGGAGGTATGGTGACAGGTTGTGTGGCTATTAAATGGCACTCACATGCACTTGCGGATATAGGTGTCCACTGTGTGATCCAGGCTTGATGGTTGTCGGCCTGATGGTTTGGGTGACGGGTGTCTAGGCTGTAGTCCCTCCCCTGCAGCAGTGTCTGTAAAGCTGTACTTTTATGGATAACTCTGCTGTCTTGTCGCACTGATGCTTTCGAACTTGCACAGAGGATTCCGGCAGGCAGTTCCATTGCCGGCAATCCGGACGCAAACTGCTGCATTTGTGAGACGGATCCGGATGCGGATCCGTCTCACAAATGCAATGCAATACCAGATCCGTCTTTCCAGTTGTCATCCGGAAAAACGGATCCGGTATGCCGGAACACTTGGGGCTGGATCTGGCATTAATGCATTTCAATGGAAATTAATGCCGGATCCGGCATTCCGGCAAGTGTTCAGAATTTTTGGCCGGAGAGAAAACTGAAGCATGCTGCGGTATTTTCTCCGGCCAAAAAACATAAGAGCGACTGAACTGATGATACTGAACGGAATGCTCCCCATTCAGAATGCATTAGGATAAAACTCAGTTTTTTTCCGGTATTGAGCCCCGAAGACGGAACTCAACACCGGAAAACTTTAACGCAAGTGTGAAAGTATCCTTAATTTATTCATACATTTCTAGGAGGAATAGCAGAGAAATTGCACACAGAATTCTAAGAAAAGATGCTTCAGAATGGTTATTTCATGGGGGATGCAATAATTTGCTAAGACAGACATATAAGGAGAGGTGACAGATTTTCTTTAAGGCTCGGTTCACACCACATCTTTTGACCCCTGAATTTGGTGTGAATTTGACGCCGTAAAGAAAAGGTGACAGAAATCCTCCCTCTATTGTTTTCAATGGGAGGCCATGCCGCGGTTTAAAGCCGCAAACGCACCAATAAAAGACTTGTCCTTTCTTGGAAGACATAGCGGGTATCCATTCGCATTTTAGCGCTATTCAATGTGCCTAGACCGCGAGTGGATCCATGGCATTGAAATTGAAAAACTGCTGCAAATCGGCCATGTGAACGGGGCCTAGAGGGACTCCCTGTAAGGCACAAGTGGGCTTGACTGTTCAGTAGCTCAGGGCTTTCTAGGCCAGACAATGTTGGTCTAGTTCGTCAGACATGCTGGGAGTTGTAGTAACCTACCTGTTAGAGGACCACAGGTCTACAGTAATATATTATAAATGACTATTTCTGGTCTCCTGAAGCCAGTGTATTGTATGCTAGAATAAAATAAAGCGTGCTCGCTGGGGGGAGGGGGAGACCTTTAGAGTAATATACTTTTAATGATATATTTCTCATTTTTGTGTGTTTTTACACCCAGTTAAGGAAAAAATAGACAACAGCTCTGGCTCGCTCTCCATCTGTATTAATCTTGTGCCACCCATAACAAGCATTTATTATATTAGATGCCTATTTTGAAAAGGAATTTCCAGAATAATTGGCGGGTTCCATTACAATACACCGGATGCCGCGTGGCTCACATCTGCAGTGAAATGAAGCGCGGTAATTTCAGTTTATTGTTTGCTCTAAAGTTGGAGACCAAACAGCAAATGAAAGGTAAAATCAAACGTAATCAGGTCAAGTAATAATAATATGATATTACTGCAGGCAAAGAGACGCTTTCCATATCGCATTTCCCGTTGTTCCATTTACACAGTGCAAAATAACGGGAAAATAATGCACTATGCAAATATAACCTATGGACGAAGCCCTCACTCTGATATAATAATAAAATCTTAGCCATTCACACAGTGTAGCAGCAGTGGCAGGGGCTTAGCTATAGGCGGTCCACAGGTAGCAGTCCGGCCCTGGTGACTTAAGGACCCTGTACACGGGGCAGAGAATCCGCCAGATAATCGCTAACGAGCGCTCATAGAAAAGCTTGTTAGCGATTATCTGGGGGTGTAACGGTGCTGCCGATTACTCGATGGACAGGAGAAATACTTGTTCCTCAGGCCAGGCATTTGCAAAGAGAGCAGAGCCTCTAGGTGTAATGGCAACGCCCCCGTTGCTCCTAGAGGCTCATTTGCATACACTAAAACATCATTTTTCTCAGCAATGCGGACACATATGGACATGGGACCAACACAGATGCCTTCAACTGCCAAGCGCACATGTAACAGGTCAGCCAGTGTCATAGGGACAAAACTGCTGACATAGTGCCTTTAAGTGGTAAAAGGGACTTTAGGACCCCTAAAGGTCCCTTTAGACTGGACAGTTGAGCAGAAGATAGTCATGAAAAAAAGCATTCCTTCCTGGCAATCGCCTGCTCATCAGTGGAGGAGGCTGCTGCATTTACCTGCAGCGATCTCCTCCGCAGTATGGGGTGGAGCGATTGCTAATGCCATCGCTTGTCCTCGTATAGACTCGTTATTTGCCGGCAGCAGAGGCTGTTTACAAAGCACGATCTGCTGCCAGCAAATGACAATTTAGGTGCCTACGCAAACGATCCAATTACCTGACGAACAAGAGCTTTTTCTCGTTCATCAAGAAATCTGTGGCACCATTACACCGCCAGATGATCTATGAGCGGTTGTTAGCGATTATCTGGTGGATTCTCCGTGTACAGGGTCCTTAAGTCACCAACTCCTGACCGCTACCTGAGGACCGCACTGGGGTACTATGGGATACTGTGGCTGATCCTGCTATTAGTTAATCCATTTTCTTTCTTTTATGGGGAGGCTATAGCTGACTCTGTTGTGTGGGATTATTATAGGTCACTCTGGCCAGCTCTGTTATGGGGCACTATGATTGTTATCTATTATTATAGTATGATGTCATCATGACATAAGTAAGATTGAAAAAAGTGTCTACCTAACCCAACCCATGATCCTGTACTGTTAATCCAGAGGAAGGCAGAACAGAATATTTTAGGAGTCGCTGTGACTATCAACACCTACACTTCACCACACAACAATGACAGCACAAATACCTACCTATGTGTCATTTGTGCACTTCACACTTGAAGGTTGAGAGCTATGACACAATGCCTATCACCAGTAGCCACCTGTTTGCCAGTTTGGGCTGGGAGGCAAAAAAAAACCCTCCAAAATATAGAACCTGTCTTCATTTCTCTCTTAAGGTTCTCATTCATCCAGATCATGGTATATCAGCAGTAATAAGTTAGAGCAACTAAACTTGCATTTTTATGTTGTTCTTTAAGATGTTCCGCTAGTCATCTGCCTGGCTTTCTCAATTAGAATGGCTTGTACGAGAAATCTTGAAAATACTGGTGACTTATGTTTCAGTTATGAAGGTAGGATGTTGATTGCATATGCAGGACTGACGCTATTAGGTTCCCCAGGAGAGGTGTTAGAACAGCATTGTAAGTGGCAGCCAATAGATGTTGCAGCCCTTAATCTATATTTAAAGGGGTTGTGTAGCCAGAACATATTTATGACCTATCCTCCGTATCAGTTATCAATATCAGATCGCTGAAGGTATGACTCCTGGCACCCCCACCAATCAGCTATTTGAAGAGGGGGCAGTTCTCATGCGAACACTGCTTCCTCTCCATGATTACACGCAGGGAATGGAACAAGCGCTTGTAATGACCCTGCACCGCTGAGATTTCCGAGACAATGTGCAGTGTAATCTTGAAGAGCAAGTAGCACCTGCACAAGCACTGCCGGCAGTGGTGGCAGGAATCGGACCACCACCGATCAGATATTGGTTACCTATCCTGGGGATAGGTCTTCAATATGTACTGGCTGCACGACCCCTTTAAGTTACCATAAATAGCATCTTTCCAGTCTTCCGTTATTTGCCACTATTCTCTATTTTGGACATACATAAGTGTCCTTCCTTGCCTTCCTTCTGGCTTGAGATGAGTGGCATGAGATGATCAGCTTCTGGGTTACTCCATCAGGCATCGTAACGTAATTTTTGTTGTTCATCTCATGATGGACTCGGAGGGACACATGTATATGGATTTGTGTCTTCCAATGCCATGTTGCCCAAGCCCATTGATCATTGCAAATGATGCAGATCTTTTACAATCCAAATGACTAAAAAGTCGCCTTTCTCGTGGTTACCTCGTTCCTCCCTTATTTGTTCGGTACAATTAATGAATGACCATTTTTCAGCAGATGTTTCAGGTCCCAAGTTTTGACTTAAGTATTTATATAAAGTTTAACAACCCAGACATAAATATGTCCCAGGAGTTTACATACAGTTTTCCACAAAAAAAAAAAGGTATTTTAATGTACGACTTCAATTTGACCATATAAGACAAGTCTCCAATACGTGTTGTTTATTTTACCTTCATCCGATACTTTTCAGGAATGGCGTGCTCAGAGTTAGTCTGCAAATAATGTAAATTGAAGTCAGGTGCTTGTGTAAACCAGAGTTTGTTGAAAAGATCGAGCAGATGTCAGGGATGGTTAATGGACTCTGGGGTCAGGAAGCAAAATTCTGGACATTTCTTTATGGTTTACCTCAAGGAATCCCTGTTGTCTATACAGCAGCGGCTCTCCGGTTGTTAGGATAATATTACTCCTGACGTGCGTTGACAGCCATAGGGTGTAGATGTAGCGCAACAATGTGGTTGCAGACCAAATGTATCAAAGCCGAGGGAGGATCTAAAGAAAAGCAGTAAGTGGAGAGGAGAAATACTTTGATACACTATATAGAAATGTATCAAAGAGTAAAACCATCATAGCAATGATCCTTCAAAGGCTACCAGTGCATAAAGAACATTGCTTTATAGCAGGGGTGCACAATATTTTTTGGTTGGGGGTCACATTGCCAGATTGAACCAATGAAAACGGCCGAAAATAAAATTTAAGGGGGTATTAAAAACTAAAATACTTTATTTATGCCTTATTGAACACACAGTATATACCACTATGTCTAGTTAGAGTTCCAGGACTCCCATCTAATGGAAGAAATATCTGAAAAATGGATCTTAGCCGCACAGAATTGTATCAAGGGCCACATGTGGCCCCAGGGCTTCAGGTTGTACACCCCTGCTTTAAAGGATCCAAAAAATACTCCAAGTGCCAAATTAATATCACCATTCAGTGCTTATATAACGCCATCGTACTGTCCACAAATGCCACCTTGATGCACAGTTCTCAAGTAGCCACACCATATGCATTCTTCCCAACTTTTTGGATGATTAATGAGGGACAAGTTTGGTTCACTGTGTGAATGGTCCATTTCCCTTCATGTTTATAAACTTCAATAGTTTTTCTTTTTTACACAATAGCACAACAATTATCTGAATATGAAAATTTCTAAAATCCAAATTGCACCTAAGGGCTTGTTCACACGAACGTAAGGGCTCCGTGCCCGTGCTGTGGACCGCACCGGTATTCTCTGTTTCAGAAGCTCACTTTGCTACGGAAAAAGCGTGGCACAGCAAGCTACAGTATGCTGTGTCCTTAACTCAGATACAGCCTGGCTTGTTGTGCTGCACTGGTTCCATAGCTCCATAGCTCTCATGAATGGCAATGTGAGCTAATGATACAGCGAACGTCGGACTCCTCTGCTGTTTCCCGGCCGGCTGGTGGTCGGGACTGTGCCTCATCTCATCTTAGTAACGGCGAGATGAGACAACCCCTTTGAGTGCTTTACATGATCTGCTCTTTGTGTCCACAATTCTTCCGAATGTACATGGTTAAAAGTTGAATCTACTCTTTGTGAACATGTTGAAGAACCGCAGGTGATACTTCTTCACAGCACTGAAACCTATTCAAAAACACCACACATATAATGCAAAAAACATCTTTATTATGTGTCTACAGTACATATAGTAAAAAACAAATATAAGAGTACAGCAGGTAGGTGCTATGAAGGTGATACACCCCATCCGGCTACAAATATACACATGCAATCTAGTAACACAACATTGTGTAATAGTTCATTCCCAACATACATACAGTTGCAAGAAAAAGTATGTGAACCCTTTGGAATGATATGGATTTCTGCACAAATTGGTCATAAAATGTGATCTGATCTTCATCTAAGTCACAACAATAGACAATCAAAGTCTGCTTAAACTAGTAACACACAAAGAATTAAATGTTACCATGTTTTTATTGAACACATCATGTAAACATTCATATGTGAACCCTTGGATTTAATAACTGGTTGAACCTTTGGCAGCAATAACTTCAACCAAACGTTTCCTGTAGTTGCAGATCAGACGTGCACAACGGTCAGGAGTAATTCTTGACCATTCCTTTTTACAGAACGGTTTCAGTTCAGCAATATTCTTGGGATGTCTGGTGTGAATCGCTTTCTTGAGGTCATGCCACAGCATCTCAATCGGGTTGAGGTCAGGACTCTGACTGGGCCACTCCAGAAGGCGTATTTTCTTCTGTTTAAGCCATTCTGTTGTTGATTTACTTCTATGCTTTGGGTCGTTGTCCTGTTGCAACACCCATCTTCTGTTGAGCTTCAGCTGGTGGACAGATGGCCTTAAGTTATCCTGCAAAATGTCTTGATAAACTTGAGAATTCATTTTTCCTTCGATGATAGCAATCCGTCCAGGCCCTGATGCAGCAAAGCAGCCCCAAACCATGATGCCCCCACCACCATACTTCACAGTTGGGATGAGGTTTTGATGTTGGTGTGCTGTGCCTCTTTTTCTCCACACATAGTGCTGTGTGTTTCTTCCAAACAACTCAACTTTGGTTTCATCTGTCCACAGAATATTTTGCCAGTACTGCTGTGGAACATCCAGGTGCTCTTGTGCAAACTGTAAACGTGCAGCAATGTTTTTTTTGGACAGCAGTGGCTTCCTCTGTGGTATCCTCCCATGAAATCTTTAGTGTTTAGTGTTTTACGTATCATAGATTCGCTAACAGGGATGTTAGCATGTGCCAGAGACTTTTGTAAGTCTTTAGCTGACACTCTAGGATTCTTCTTCACCTCATTGAGCAGTCTGCGCTGTGCTCTTGCAGTCATCTTTACAGGACGGCCACTCCTAGGGAGAGTAGCAGCAGTGCTGAACTTTCTCCATTTATAGACAATTTGTCTTACCGTGGACTGATGAACAGCAAGGCTTTTGGAGATACTTTTATAACCCTTTCCAGCTTTATGCAAGTCAACAATTCTTAATCGTAGGTCTTCTGAGAGCTCTTTTGTGCGAGGCATCATTCACATCAGGCAATGCTTCTTGTGAAAAGCAAACCCAGAACTTGTGTGTGTTTTTTATAGGGCAGCTGTAACCAACACCTCCAATCTCATCTCATTGATTGGACTCCAGTTGGCTGACACCTCACTCCAATTAGCTCTTGGAGATGTCATTAATCTTTTTTCACCTGCACTGTGAATGTTTACATGGTGTGTTTAATAAAAACATGGTAACATTGAATTCATTGTGTGTTATTAGTTTAAGCAGACTGTGATTGTCTATTGTTGTGACTTAGATGAAGATCAGATCATATTTTATGACCAATTTGTGCAGAAATCCATATCATTCCAAAGGGTTCACATACTTTTTCTTGCAACTGTAGATTCTATCTCTGTTGTATTTAAGCTAAGGATAAAATATCAAAGTCTGATAATCCACCACACAATGCTGAACCAAATATCCAATCAGAACGGTGGACTATTAAACGGACACAGTGATTACCAATACAATCAATGAGGTATAGCAAAAAGTATATGTACACCCCTGAACATTTGGTAACAATAAGCCCAAACGTTCAGGGGAAGGAGTAAGCTAAGCATAAAATAAATCTAACATACCGTTGCAGAGCCTGAGGGGGCTGACAAACCCCAACGTACGTTTTGCCGCGCTTCTTCAGAGGGCGTGTTTATCTGACCCAATACCATGCCTTATATACCCTAAAGGATATGAAACCCCTCCCTGTATTTTAACGTAAACAGAATCACCTGTGTTTGGTTCTATCTGTTGTATTCTGGCGCCCAACGCGGACCCCGTCACTACTGCGTTGATTATCGCGAGAGCACCCGCGGTATGTAAGTGCCTGGGCCAATCTTGCATGAATGCATCATATGGATACATCTCGCGAATGTATCTGCCCTCTCTCACGCATGCGCACATTATCAAAAAAGAAGACTGCTGCCGCACCGCCCGCCGGGTGCATAGGACACAGCATAAACCCAACCGGAAGTGCGGCAAGCACCATCTTTATAAAGGGCAATAGTGCCCATGCTGCGCCATAGTTAAAACTTGATAGACAATGTACACAACCATAAAAAATGTTACAAAAAACAAATGAGTAGACCGCTGATTCATATTCCTACAAAATATTTGAGCTGGCAATTAAATGGTACCCACTATTGTTTACAACATAAATATATACTGTATTATAAATATATTAAAATTAAAACAACAATCAATTCATATAGGATCGTGTTGCCGTTGCATTCATGATCAATTGAGCAAGAGTGACAAAAAGTGAAAAGGTGATAGAAGAGTGAAAAGATAAGATCAAGAAAATGAAAAAATGAAATGATGAAAATAAGTGACAAAAGTGAAAAAATGTGAAGGAGCTAGAGTGATAAAGTACAAAGTAAAAGGGCTTATGCAAATGGAAGCAAGGATAATGTATAAGATTAATATAACCTGTGGTGATAAAACAATACACAAATCATTCAGTAAATATGACTCCCTGGTTGAAAAAATATATATTACTGTGAATAAAAATTACGTCATGATATGGTCATATCAATTCCCTATGTGCCCTAGAGGTGCTCGAAAAAATAAAAATGTAAAAATTGACCCAAACACCAAGTTAGGCTACTTTCACACTGGTGTTTAGGCTTTCCGTTTCTGAGATCCGTTCAGGGCTCTCACACGCGGTCCAAAACGGATCAGTTTTGCCCTTAATGCATTCTGAATGTAAAAGGATCAGCTCAGAATGCATCAGTTTGCCTCTGTTCCATTTCCATTCTGCTCTGGAGGCTGCCTGCAGCATTTTGCTGTCCGCTTGACGAAACTGAGCCAAACGGATCCGTCCTGACACACAATGTAAGTCAATGGGGACGGATCCGTTTTCTCTGACACAATCTGGCACAATAGAAAACGGATCCATCACCCATTGACTTTCAATAGAGTTCATGACGGATCCGTCTTGGCTATGTTACAGATAATACAAACGGATCTGTTAATGATGGATGCATGCGGTTGTATTATTGTAACGGATCCCTTTTTGCAGATCCATGACGGATCCGCCCAAAACGCGAGTGTGAAAGTAGCCTAACTTAGAGTTCAAAGTGATATACTGAGACAATACAGCAAACACGGTCCCAAAAATAGTCCACTCGCCAAATTATAATGGCAATTCATACTATGTCCCATGGATGCACCATCTGTTTCAGCCATAGTCATCCTTAGTCCAGGAATCTTCCACTCCTATAACTCCATCTTCAACATCATCATGGACATCAAAATATCATTAAGAGCGCTTTCATTAATCCTAAGGCCTCTTTCACACGGGCGTGTCCGGATTTGGTCCGGATGCGTCCCGGTGCATTGCGGCAAACCCGCGCGAGTAGGAACGCAATTGCAGTCTGTTTTGACTGCGATTGCGTTCCGATGTTCAGTTTTTATCGCGCGGGTGCAATGTGCTTTGGTACCCAAACCCGAACTTCTTCACAGAAGTTCAGGTTTGGGTTAGTTGTAGTGTAGATTGTATTATTTCCCCTTATAACATGGTTATAAGGGGAAATAATAGCATTCTGAATACAGAATGCATAGTACAATAGGGCTGGAGGGGTTAAAATAAATAAATAAATAATTTAACTCACCTAAGGGCTCTTTCACACCTGCGTTGTTGTGTTCCGGCATAGAGTTCCGTCGTCGGGGCTCTATCCCGGAAGAATCCTGATCAGGATTATCCTAATGCATTCTGAATGGAGAGAAATCCGTTCAGGATGCATCAGGATGTCTTCAGTTCCGGACCGGAACGTTTTTTGGCTGGAGAAAATACCGCAGCATGCTGCGCTTTTTGCTCCGGCCAAAAATCCTGAACACTTGCCGCAAGGCCGGATCCGGAATTAATGCCTATTGAAAGGCATTAATCCGGATCCGGCCCTAAGCTAAACGTCGTTTCGGCGCATTACCGGATCCGACGTTTAGCTTTTTCTGAATGGTTACCATGGCTGCCAAGACGCTAAAATCCTGGCAGCCATGGTAAAGTGTAGTGGGGAGCGGGGGAGCAGTATACTTACCGTCCGTGCGGCTCCCCGGGCGCTCCTGAGTGACATCAGGGCGCCCCACACGCATGGATGACGTGATCGCATGGATCACGTCATCCATGCGCATGGGGCGCTCTGACGTCATTCTGGAGCGCCCGGGGAGCCGCACGGACGGTAAGTATACTGCTCCCCCGCTCCCCACTACTACTATGGCAGCCAGGACTTTAATAGCGTCCTGGGTGCCATAGTAACACTGAACGCATTTTGAAGACGGATCAGTCTTCAAATGCTTTCAGTTCACTTGCGTTTTTCCGGATCCGGCGGGCACCTCCGGCAAATGGAGTGCACGCCGGATCCGGACAACGCAAGTGTGAAAGAGCCCTTAATCCACTTGTTCACACAGCCGGCATCTCTTCTGTCTTCATCTGTGAGCAATAGGACCTTTGATGACGTCACTGCGTTCATCACATGGTCTATCACATGATCCATCACCATGGTAAAAGATCATGTGACGGACCATGTGATGACCGGTGTGACGTCACCACAGGTCCTTTTCCTGCACACAGCAAAAAAAAAGACAGAAGAGATGCTGGGCTGCGCGAGCAAGTGGATTAAGGTGAGTTAAATTTTTTTTTTTACTTTTTTTAACCCCTCCAGCCCTATTGTACTAAGCATTCTGTATTCATAATGCTATTATTTTCCCTTATAACCATGTTATAAGGGGAAATAATAATGATCGGGTCCCCACCCCGATCATCTCCTAGCAACCGTGCGTGAAAATCGCACCGCATTCGCACTTGCCTGCGGATGCTTGCGATTTTCACGCAATCCCATTCATTTCTATGGGGCCTGCGTTACGTGAAAAACGCACAAAGAGGAGCATGCTACGATTTTCACGCAACGCACAAGTGATGCGTGAAAATCACCGCTCGTGTGCACAGCCCCATAGAAATGAATGGGTCAGGATTCCGTGCGGGTGCAATGCGTTCAACTCACGCATCGCATCCGCGCGGAATACTCGCCCGAGTGAAAGGGGCCTAAAGGAATCAAAATAAGGTAAGTCAGAAAGGCACCAAAATATATGAACAATAAAAAAAAAAAAATTTAATAAAATAAAATTAAAAACAAATATGAAATTGAGATAAACCAGTCAGAGGAATCCACAGGGAGCTACAAAAAAAAAGAGAAGCTATTCCCTTCATTAAGACCATATGGTGTGACGGTATTTAAGAGATAAATCCATCTCGTTTCCTTTTGAGCAAGGCATTTTTTCCAATTGCCCCCTCTAAGGAAAATGATCAACCGATCAATGCCCCTAAAACGAAGGAGGGAGCTATCCGAATGGTCCCTAATGCGTCGTTTCAGGGGGCGAGAAGTCATTCCCAAATACACTCACCTAAAGAATTATTAGTGCCCCCATACTAATACGGTGTTGGACCCCTTTTGCTTTCAGAACGGCCTTAATTCTACGTGGCATTGATTCAACAAGGTGCTGATAGCATTCTTTAGAAATGTTGGCCCATATTGATAGGATAGCATCTTGCAGTTGATGGAGATTTGAGGGATGCACATCCAGGGCACGAAGCTCCCGTTCCACCACATCCCAAAGATGCTCTATTGGGTTGAGATCTGGTGACTGTGGGGCCCTTTTAGTACAGTGAAGTCATTGTCATGTTCAAGAAACCAATTTGAAATTATTCTAGCTTTGTGACATGGTGCATTATCCTGCTGGAAGTAGCCATCAGAGGATGGATACATGTTCTCATTCTGTTTACGCCAAATTTGGACCATTTGAATGTCTCAACAGAAATCGAGACTCATCAGACCAGGCAACATTTTTCCAGTCTTCAACAGTCCAATTTTGGTGAGCTCGTGCAAATTGTAGCCTCTTTTTCCTATTTGTAGTGGAGATGAGTGGTACCCGGTGGGGTCTTCTGCTGTTGTAGCCCATCCGCCTCAAGGTTGTGCGTGTTGTGGCTTCACAAATGCTTTGCTGCATACCTCGGTTGTAACGAGTGGTTATTTTAGTCAACGTTGCTCTTCTATCAGCTTGAATCAGTCGGCCCGTTCTCCTCTGACCTCTAGCATCCACAAGGCATTTTTGCCCACAGGACGGCCGCATACTGGATGTTTTTCCCTTTTCACACCATTCTTTGTAAACCCTAGAAATGGTTGTGCGTGAAAATCCCAGTAACTGAGCAGATTGTGAAATACTCAGACCGGCCAGTCTGGCACCAACAACCATGCCACGCTCAAAATTGCTTAAATCACCTTTCTTTTCCATTCTGACATTCAGTTTGGAGTTCAGGAGATTGTCTTGACCAGGACCACCCCCTAAATGCATTGAAGCAACTGCCATGTGATTGGTTGACTAGATAATTGCATTAATGAGAAATAGAACAGGTGTTCCTAAAAAATTCTTTAGGTGAGTGTAAATCAATTTGCCGGGACAAATCGGCCAATATATCACTCCCATAGTAACGCAGGTTATTGAATGTGTCATTGTATATTGTTTAGTATATGAGGAATCCCAGAACTGTTCTACCCTGTCCATAGGGTGAAACTAACATATGAGACTCACTACAGGCAAAGCGAGATATTTCAAGCCTTTATTTGTTATAATTTGGATGATTACGGCTTACAGCTTATGAAACCCCAAAGTCACAGTTTTGAGGTCCCCTTTGCTCAGGGGGTATGGATTAATCAGCGGACTAGAGGGCAACACTTTGAGCCGAGAATATGGAACCTTTTCACAAAATTCTAATTTTAAGCTGCATTAATGCAATTCCTTTTAATTTGCATTACTGAAATAAATGGACTTTTGCACGTTATTCTAATTTTTCAAGTTTCACCTGTATATATTTTTTCAACTAAGGAGTCATATTTACTGAATGATTTGTGTATTGTTTTATCACCATAGGCTATATTAATGTTATACATTATCCATGCTGCCATTTGCATAAGCCCTTTTACATTGCACTTTGCACTTTATCACTCTAGCACCTTCACATTTTTTCACTTTTGTCACTTATTTTCATCATTTCATCATTTTATTTTTTTATTTTCTTGATCTTATCTTTTCACTCTTCTATCACCTTTTCCCTTTTTGTCACTCTTGCTCAATTGATCATGAATGCAACGGCAACACGATCCTATATGAATTGATTGTTGTTTTAATATATTCATAGTACCCAATAGTGGGTACCATTTAATTGCCAGGTCAAATATTTTGTAGGAATATGAATCAACGGTCTACTCATTTGTTTTTTGTAGCATTTTTTATGGTTGTGTACATTGTCTATCAAGTTTTGTCTATGGCGCAGCATGGGCACTATTGCCCTTTATAAAGATGGTGCTTGCCGCACTTCCGGTTGGGTTTATGCTGTGTCCTATGCACCCGGCGGGCGGTGCGGCAGCAGTCTTCTTTTCTGATAATGTGCGAGAGAGGGCGGATACATTCGCGAGATGCATCCATGTGATGCATTTACGCGAGATTGGCCCAGGCACTTACATAACGCGGGCGCTCTCGTGATAATTAACGCGGTAGTGACGAAGTCCGCGTTGGGCGCCAGAATACAATAGATAGAACCAAACACAGGTGATTCTGTTCACGTTACGATACACGTATGGGTTTCATATCCTTTAGCGTATATAAGGCATGGGATTGGGTCAGATAAACACGCCCCCAGAAGAAGCGCAGAGAAACGTACGTTGGGGTTTTTCAGCCCCCTCCAGCTCTGCAACGGTATGTTCGATTTATTTTATGCTTAGCTTACTCCTTCCCCTGAACGTTTGTGCTTATTGTTACCAAATGTTCAGGGGTGTACATATACTTTTTGCTATACCTCATTGATTGTATTGGTAATCACTGTGTCCGTTTAATAGTTCTGCTGGGATATTTGGTTCATCATTGTGTGGTGGATTATCAGACTTTGATATTTTATCCTTAGCTTAAATACAACAGAGATAGCATCTATGTATGTTTTTTTGTATTATATGTGTGGTGTTTTTGAATAGGTTTCAGTTATGTTCCCACGCAGTTTTTTTAGTTATTTTCATTATATTTTGGGTATCTTCTTTGCAGTACTGTAAGATTCGCCATTTCAGGTAAGCCATACACAATATGTAAGATGGAGGTAAGATGTTGATTGCATTTGCATGACTGAAGCTATTAGGTGTGGTTAAACTGCCTCGGGAGAGGTGTTATAACAGCATTGTAGGTGGCACATAGAGATGAGCAAAGTTATAAAAAATTTGAATTGGCTGCTTCAAAGAAGTTCACAAAGAAGTTTGATTTGTTACTGTAGAGGGAAGTCAGGTGGGCATATATATATATATATATATATGTATATAGATGTGCCCAAGCAGCTATATAGATATATACTGTATGCTTAATTGTGGCCAATATCCCCCCAGTCACGGCCCCTCCCCCTCAGCTTCCTCCCGCATTCCAGCTCCTGCGGGAGGTGAAGATGTCTCTAGGTGGCTGGACAATTATCTCCAGTTTCTGGTGACTTCAAAAGGCAAGGGATCAATAGAACCAGCGCCTTTTGTTAAGCATCCCCAGCATGGCTGGAGATAGTTAACATAACAGAGATAGGGGAACAAATGTTCCCCTCCCTCTGTTTGTTGCATATCCCCGGTGCGGTAATTACAGCACCTGGGATATGCAGACACTTCACAGGCAGAAGGATCAAAGAGATCCCCTCCTGGAAGCGCGCTGCGCAGTCCCGGAAGGCGCGTGCAGGAATGCGCGGGCTGGTGTGGTGACGTCATATCACCGCTCCGGCCCACATGTCCTTGCCTGTGGCGTGCGTGTGCACACCTGCAGCAAGGGAAAACGGGAGCGAGCACCGCGGGGTTTAAATACCCCAGCGGCACTGCGCTCAAGAGAGTTCGACTCCCCCCATAGAAAGGAGAGCGCAGGCTGCGCTGTGCTGCCGCCAGACAGTTAACCCCCGCCGCCCCAGAAGAGGAGAGCGCAGGCTGCGCTCTGGAGGAGAGAGCAACCAGCGCTCAGGAACCCCGACCAGAGACCGAGCAGCCCCATTTGCTGAGTCCTGCAATAACCCTGGATGGCTAAGTAGCATTGCCCATTAACCCCTTCTGCCCATATCCTTAACCCCTGCTGCCTCAGCCCTGTACCAGCCTCAGCTTTCCACAGGATCCCTGCTTAGGTTGTCTTGGATGTGGGGAGTGGATCAGGGATTTTAACCTCTGCATTGCCTTGTCTCCCACTGCCCTGAACCCCTGCATTGCCAATTCCTCACCCTGTACCCTATTCCTGCCCTGCAGAGCATTCCCTGCCCTGCAGAGCATTAACCCCTGCCATGACTGAACTGCCCCTGCCTTGTACTCCTACAGCAGTGTGTTAACCCCTTCACTGCTGCTCTATACCTGCTATACCCCTGTACCAGCCCTGACCCTGTGTTAACCCACCAATCTTGGGTTAACCCTTGCTGTGCCACTCCCTATAAATGTCCCTGGCCTGCATGTAGGTTAACCCTTGCAGTGCCACAATTGCATTAACCCCTTTTACCCCATAGGGACAGTGTGTAGCTAGGTGGGTAGGTTGCTGGTATATGTAAGTGTAATGTATAGATAGTGTGTGGGGTGGAATAGGAATTGTGTATTGTGTAGTGTAGTTAGGTTTGTATTGTGTTTATTGTAGTGATATTACTGTACTGTGGTGTGTGCGACTATATGTATATATAGTTATATTGATCAAGAAATATATATAGATATATATGAATTTTAGTGACCGCCGTAGTATAGTAGTAGTAAGTCGCACGTAGTTCAGTGTAGTGAATAGGCAACAGAGGTAACTAGTTAGTTACACAATTATCTAATTAACAGAGAGTATTATTATTTTAGGTATAAATAGGCAGAGTCATTAATAGACGATTCACGCCTATTTAGGAATATTAATTAATATTTCCCTCTACAGTTACAAATTAATTCATTATGAATTGCGTTACATTGTATGTACATACTCACCTCATCCATGTGCTTGCAGAGAGGCCATTATGGCCATCTTGATTTAAGAAAAGATGCCAAATCTTTGATCCGAGATCAAATGGATGAGTAGAGCATGTATTTTTTTTTACTGCCATTTCAAGAAAAATTGATTCATTACCACGAAGCACCAGGATTCAGATTCCTGGCGAATTTTTCCTGAAATTCAGATCAAAGTCAATTTGTTTAACTTTGATTCACTCAACACTAGTGGCAGAGAATAGATGTTGCTACCCTCCACCTCTATTCAAGCTCCAATTTAACAGAAATAATTTCTATCTTCATCTATTTGCCATTTTCTCTAATTTGGACATACATATGTGTCCTTCCTTGTCTTTCCTCCGGGCTTGAGATAAGAGGCATGAAATGATCAGCTTCTGTGTTACTATATCAGGTATTTTGTAAGTTGTTCATCTTATTGTGAGATGGGGAAACAGCGCTCCTTGTCTGAACACTGTTTGTGTAAAATAAATTAAATGATCTCGGCTGAAATTCTGCTGTTTGGCCACAAGATGCCGCTGTTTCCTAAACACAGCTACAGACTGCATATATGTCCATATTCATGAGAGGTGGGGTTACACAGAGCCTGGAGAGGAAGAGAAAGAGAGCAGCCATCTCACAGGGAGCTGAGATTGAGGAACTATATGAGCAGAGTATCCGACTGCATCCAGGTGTAGGAGCATACCTCAGTGACCAGAGCGGCAGCTAAGTGAAGCTGATTGTGTCCAAGACCCTGATCATGTCCAGAGGAACGAGGATTGCTTCCAGGAATGCTAATGAGAGCTACATACACTGTGGCACTGCATGCTTGTTGGAGAGGCATTTGTTCAGTTCCGAGACACCAGCGGAGGCAGAGCAGACCCGGGTCAGTAAGATCGCGCACGCACCTAATTACAATGTTGGCGCCTAGGGACTTAGACCAGGCCTGTAGTTAGTTAGTTAGGGTCTCTGTTTGTGTCAGGCCACAAGTGTTGATATTGTTCATTGTAAGGACTCCATAACTTAAAGTGACATTTCACACTGGACTGGAGAGCTGATAAACTTCCCAAAAACTCAAGCCAGGCTGGCGTTTTGCTCAGGAGAAATACTCAGACACGTGCTACAAGACCAGTTATGGGAGGGGGAATACTGTAGAGCTTTGTAAGTTTGTAAGCTGTTGTGCTGCACCGCAGGCTAGCCTGTACCACACACCCATACAGTTATTCTTGTTTTTTAGGGTAATAACAGGTAAGGTGTGGCGGTTTAGTCATGCCCGCCAGTAGGTAAATTACCCTGCTTTCCTCCTGCATCCATCGGAGGGCGCCATGCTGTGCAGCACAAGGGTCTCAGCCTTCGGGCTGGGTGTATGTAAATTTATTGCGTGTTCCCAGCATTTGTGGTTGTGTTCATTACCACGTTTAAGTCAAATTCTGTTTTGGCAAAAGCTGGTGGATGCATTGTTTTCCTCGTTCGTGACTTCGCTGTATCCTGGGGAGCCCACCCCGGTACACGGCTTACATTATGATGGGCTCAGAAGGACACATGTACAGTTAGGTCCATATACACTGCTCAAAAAAATAAAGGGAACACTTAAACAACACAATGTAACTCCAAGTCAATCACACTTCTGTGAAATCAAACTGTCCACTTAGGAAGCAACACTGAGTGACAATCAATTACACATGCTGTTGTGCAAATGGGATAGACAACAGTTGGAAATTATAGGCAATTAGCAAGACACCCCCAATAAAGGAGTGGTTCTGCAGGTGGTCACCACAGACCACTTCTCAGTTCCTATGCTTCCTGGCTGATGTTTTGGTCACTTTTGAATGCTGGCGGTGCTTTCACTCTAGTGGTAGCATGAGACAGAGTCTACAACCCACACAAGTGGCTCAGGTAGTGCAGCTTATCCAGGATGGCACATCAGTGCGAGCTGTGGCAAGAAGGTTTGCTGTGTCTGTCAGCGTAGTGTCCAGAGCATGGAGGCGCTACCAGGAGACAGGCCAGTACATCAGGAGACGTGGAGGAGGCCGTAGGAGGGCAACAACCCAGCAGCAGGACCGCTACCTCCGCCTTTGTGCAAGGAGGAACAGGAGGAGCACTGCCAGAGCCCTGCAAAATGACCTCCAGCAGGCCACAAATGTGCATGTGTCTGCTCAAACGGTCAGAAACAGACGTCCACAGGTGGGGGTTGTGCTTACAGCCCAACACCGTGCAGGACGTTTGGCATTTGTCAGAGAACACCAAGACTGGCAAATTCGCCACTGGTGCCCTGTGCTCTTCACAGATGAAAGCAGGTTCACACTGAGCACATGTGACAGACGTGACAGAGTCTGGAGACGCCGTGGAGAATGTTCTGCTGCCTGCAACATCCTCCAGCATGACCGGTTTGGCATTGGGTCAGTAATGGTGTGGGGTGGCATTTTTTTGGAGGGCCGCACAGCCCTCCATGTGCTCGCCAGAGGTAGCCTGACTGCCATTAGGTACCGAGATGAGATCCTCAGACCCCTTGTGAGACCATATGCTGGTGCGGTTGGCCCTGGGTTCCTCCTAATGCAAGACAATGCTAGACCTCATGTAGCTGGAGTGTGTCAGCAGTTCCTGCAAGACGAAGGCATTGATGCTATGGACTGGCCCGCCCGTTCCCCAGACCTGAATCCAATTGAGCACATCTGGGACATCATGTCTCGCTCTATCCACCAACGTCACGTTGCACCACAGACTGTCCAGGAGTTGGCAGATGCTTTAGTCCAGGTCTGGGAGGAGATCCCTCAGGAGACCGTCCGCCACCTCATCAGGAGCATGCACAGGCGTTGTAGGGAGGTCATACAGGCACGTGGAGGCCACACACACTACTGAGCCTCATTTTGACTTGTTTTAAGGACATTACATCAAAGTTGGATCAGCCTGTAGTGTGTTTTTCCACTTTAATTTTGATTGTGACTCCAAATCCAGACCTCCATGGGTTGAAAAATTTGATTTCCATTTTTTAATTTTTGTGTGATTTTGTTGTCAGCACATTCAACTATGTAAAGAACAAAGTATTTCAGAAGAATATTTAATTAACTCAGATCTAGGATGTGTTATTTTTGTGTTCCCTTTATTTTTTGAGCAGTGTATATTTGTACAGAGACAACATTTTTATAATTCTTGTTCTGTACATTACCACAATGGATTTTGAACAAAAAATTCAGACGCAGTTGAAGGTCAGATTTTCAGCTTTAATTCAGTCGGTTGAACAAAATGATTGCCTAAAAATGTGAGGAACTAAAGCATTTTTTAAACTCAATCCCTTCATTTCAGGGGCTCAAAAGTTATTGAATAATTGTAAATAAAATTTCAATTTCTAATACTTGGTTTAAAACCCTTTGTTGGCAATGACTGCCTGACGTCTTGAGCTCATGGACGTCACCAGACGCTGTGTTTCCTCTTTCTTAATGCTCGGCCCGGCCTTTACTGCCGCGGTTTTCAGTTGCTGTTTGTTTCTGGTCTTTCTGTCTGAAGTTTAGTCTTTAACAAGTGAAATGCTCTATTGGGTTCAGATCCGGTTACTGACTCGGCCATTCAGGAATATTCCACTTCTTTGCTTTAATAAATCCTGGGTTGCTTTGGCTTTATGTTTTGGGTCATTGTCCTTCTGTATTATGAAATTCCGACCAATCAGTTTGGCTGCATTTGGCTGGATTTGAGCACACAGTATGTCTCTGAAAACCCCAGAATTCATCCGGCTCCTTCTGTCCTGTGTCACATCATCAATAAACACTATGGCCCGGGGCCACCGGCAGCCATGCATGCCCATGCCATCACACTGCCTTCCCCGTGTTCTACAGATGATGTGGTATGCTTTGGATCATGAGCTGTACCAGGCCTTCACCATACTTTTTTCTTTCTATCATTCTGGCAGAGGTTGATTTTGGTTTCATCTGTCCAAAGAATGTTCTCCCAGAAGTGTGCTGGTTTTTTAAGATTTTTTTTAGCAAATGTTATTCTTGAGGCTGATGAGTGGCTTGCACCGTGCAGTGAACCCTCTGTATTTACTTTCATGCCGTCTTCTCTTTATGGTAGATTTGGATATTGATACGCCTATATCCTGGAGAGTGTTGGTCACTTGGTTGGCTGTTGTGAAGGGGTTTCTCTTGACCATGGTAATTATTCTGCCATCATCCACTGTTGTCTTCCGTGGGCGTCCAGGTCTTTTTGCATTGTTGAGGTCACCAGTGCTTTCTTTCTTTCTCAGCATGTACCTAACTGTAGATTTTGCCACTCCTAATAGTGAAGCAATTTCTTGGATGCTTTTTTTCTGTTTTCGCAGATGAAGGATGGCTTGTTTCATCTGCATGGAGAGCTCCTTTGACCGCATGTTTACTTCTCAGCAAAATGCTCAAAATGCAAGCACCGCAGCTCAAATCAACTCCAGGCCTTTTATGTGCTTAATTGAGAATGACAGAATGAAGGAATTGCCCACACCTGCCCATGAACACAGCCTTTGAGTCAATTGTCCAATTACTTTTGATCCCTTGAAAAACAGGGTGCCACATGTAAAGGAGCTGATACTCCTAAACTCTTCGTCCAATTTTAATGTGGATAACCTCAAATGAAAGCTGAAAGTCTGGACTTTATGTCCATGTCCATTATATAACTATAACTTGAATATGTTTCAGTAAACAGATAATAACAACAAAATTGGTGTCAGTGTCCAAATATATATGGACCTAACTGAATATGGAATTTTTCTCCAATTTGATATTGCCCAAGCCCATTGATCATTGCAAATGATGCAGACCATTTACATGTTCGAGACACATTATTATGACCACTTTCTTCTTTTGATGTCGGCAGTGCGTAGTTCATACTTTCACACATTGTAATTCAATTCTTTACAAATTACACCAGTTAAAAGTGTCCAGACTTTTTCCTTACCCTGTACATTGGTATTATCCAAAATTAAGCAGCACTACCGGTCCAAATTGGACAGTCCATGAAGTGGTGGTGCCAGCAGTATTAGTCCAGCAGGCCCCTGATAATCAAGGATTAAGGAGAAATACTGCAACACTCGATGTCTTCAATGCAATTCCTAATTTATTCACCAAGAATGAGACTCATTGTAGTCGAAACGTCGCATTCTTGGCGAATAAATTAGGAGTTACCCTGTACATTGGCATGAATATGGCATGCAAGAACGCCATTAAAAAATGCCGCACACGCTGGCATTCAAGCAGGACAAAAAAAAAAACACATTGGAGGTCTATTGTACAAAAATGCCAGACAATGAGAGAAAAACTGACGGATCCAGAACATGCTGGGATTTAAAAGAAAATGCACCTTAAGTACCAAGAAATGCCACT